>NC_081294.1:116967916-117280000 GCF_030435805.1 Mustela lutreola
ATCAGCCTTTAGTATCTGCCCACTTCTGGGTACACTCCTTATCCCAACCTTGGAGGTCAGGTCCACATATACACTCTGTACATGCTGATAAGCAGAGAAGTATTGTCCTCTCTAGACATTTCCCCATCCCGACCTTCTTTTCTCCAAGGGCTCTGATAACACTGGGTGCCTACAGAAAACATGCTACTAAACAAACTTATCTGAATAAAAAATAATCAATCAATAGACATTGTAGACACTAATGAAGACAGTGTAGTACTGGTGAAAAGACAGACACAAAAATCAATGGAACCACATAGAGAGTAAAGAAATAGACCTACATGAATACAACCATTTGATTATTGACAAAGTGCAGAGCAATTAAACAGAGAAGATTGTCTTGTTAATAAACAGTGTTGGGACAACTGGTCATCCATTTGCAAACACACAAACCTGGACTTAAACCTCATTCTTTATATAAAAATTAATATAAAATGAATTTTACATCTAAATGTAAAACATAAATCTATAAACTCTTAATAAAAAGCAGAGGAGGCAATATTTTTCAGTTGGGGTTAGGCCAAGAAACTTTAGAAATGGCTCTGAAAACATTACCCATAAAAGAAAGACAACAGAAAAATTGGATTTCATCTAAATTAGAAAATTTTCTTTGCTAATCTGTCAAGAGAATGAAAAGTCAAGTTATAGACCAGGAGAAAATATTTGCAAGTCATATATCTTGAAAATTTATTATCCACAAAATTTATATAATTTATTATATATAATAATTTATATCCAGAAAATATTAAGACTTACTAGAGCTTAACAATAAGAAAACCCAATTAAATTATAGGCTGAAACTTGTATAAATATTTTGCCAAAAGGGTATAAATATGGAAGATAAGTTCATAAATTATATTCAGCATGATTTTCCACTAGGAAATTTCAAATTGCAACCCAAAGTAAATACCACTACACACCTATGAAAGTGGCTAAAATAAAAAATAATAACAATATCGAGTGTGATGATGATGCAGAGCAACTACACCTTCCATACGTTGATGGTAACAGTGCAGAATGGCTCAGCCATTTTGAAAAATAGATTGGCAGTTTCTATAAAGTAAAAGAAGATGTGATTCATATATTCAATCGAATATTACTCAGCCATCAGAAAGAATGAATACCCACCATTTGCATCAACATGGATGGAACTGGAGGGTAGTATGTTAATCAAAACAAGTAAAGCATAGAAAGACAATCATCTTATGGTTTCTCTCATAGGTGGGACGTAAGGAATAACGCAGAGGACCACAGGGGAAGGGAGGGAAAACTGAGCAGGAAGAAATCAGAGAGGGCGACAAACCATGAGAGACTATTGACTCCAGGAAACAAACTGAGGGTTACAGAAGGGAGGGGTGTGGGGGGACAGAATAACCAGGTGGTGGGTATTGAGGAGGGCACATGCTGTGTTGAGCGCTGGGTGTTATACACAACTAATGAATCATTGAACACTGCAACAAAAACTAATGATGTACTATAATGTAGACTAACTTAACATAATACAAGAAACAATTTATAATAGACAAAACCCTGCTGGGTGTGAAGGACAGCTGCAGTTGCTGAGTGGGGTGAGGCTGAGAGTGTCCAAGACTGTCTCAAGAGGAGAGGTCACATGGAAGTAGAATCGGTGAGCCAATCTCCGTGCCCCTAGCACATGCTTCATTGTCCCACTGAACTTCTCTTGCAAAACAGAAATTCAAAGGCACAATTTTTAATAATTAAAAAAAATAATATTGTAGTTGCAGAGCATTAAAGCCCAACATGGGGCTCCCTTCTGAGCAAGGCCTGTGTTACTGCACTGGCCACACATCTGTGAAACCAGTCCTTATTCCAAATTATGTCCCTAGAAAGAAATATGTTCTCCCTAAGTCCCTTTCTCCTTTCCATTGGTGAGGAGATGAGCACTTGAAGAACTATCTTGATCCCCAAACAGTGCCGCCTGGTTTGAAGATAGCAGAGCTCTCCTATTAGTAAAAGATCTTTTATCTGTGGATATTATATGAAAGAGAAACAAACCGAATTATTTCAGTCTCTGTATTATTGATTACTTTGTGATAGCAACTCAACTTGTTCTTAACTAATGCCTTTCCTTCCTGGCTTATTTTGACTAAAACCCAGTTCCATGGAGAATAAATTATGTGTTCCAGAGGGTTTGAAGAGAGAAAAGGAGGGAGATATCTTTCAAGCTAAAGATATTCCCAAGGGCTTTGGGAGAGAAAGAATTGGTGTATAAGTGAAAATGAGCAGATTTTTGTGGCAGCTCCATGCAGACTGAATACTAGGTGCTGAGAAGGACACTAAAACAGCAGAAGTGGCAAAACTGAAGGGACTCTCAGAGCTGAGACAGAACACATTTCTGGGGTAAGTGGTGTTTACTGATGAATGTGGGCATTCCCACCATCTTGGAGGGAAGCAAATGGAATGAATAGAGCTGACTTTCCCACATTTCAGTGGGATTGGGGAATATAAGTCACTGAAAGAAAATAATGAAAGCAATTTTTATTCACACACACCTGAGCTTATGGCCTTCGGTTTATACCCACTACAGGTATCAAATCTTCCTGTTCTTAATTCTTAAGAGTGTTAATTAAAAACAAGTCTTGGTGAAACACACAAGAAATTCTCAGCATGTTTTGGGACTCTTTGTTATATATTTAGCTCTATTTTCTTGCTTTTTGTTTTATTTTAAGGACTTATTTGGCCCTGCGCATTCATGTAATTAAGGAATTATATACAGAATATAATTTTTAGTAGAAATGAGAATACCATAACCTATGAGTGTACTATATTTTGCATACCTTTTGCTTCTTTAGTTCATTGACTATTAAATAAACACATACATTCATTCAACAAACATTTGAGGATTATCAATATGTGCCTACTAGATTCTGATACAGATTTTCCAATTCTTGTCTCTTTTAGAAAAAAAATAAAACAGAGTGGAAACATGTTTGACATTTTGCCTGAAAACACAATTATTTATGATTAATATTTGTTAAATTCCAATGTGGATTTTGGGGAGTCCATTAAGTTACCAGAGACTACTTGTTTATATTCAGTGATATGTGAGAGTTTCTGAGGAAGAAGGGATGCCTATACTCAACGTTAGATCTATCACTCACCTTTGACACAGTAGACAGTGATATATTGTTAGAACTTTCAGAAACGTGAGATGGAATTCTGAGACAGCATTAAATTGGTTTGAAATGTAATTATCTTTGTCAGCAGACACAGCATACTATATTGGGTAGCAGCTCATCAGAAACAGTTACTGTAAAATGTGTGGTCCCCTAGGGTTCTATTCTTGTCCTTTTATTTTTATATTTATATGCTTCTCATGGCAGTGTCATTAATAGATCTAGATTTGATTATCATATCTATGCCAGTATTATTCAGATTTACTAACTGGTTCTTGTAGAATCAAGCCATATGATTTCCCAACTCCCTTTCTGCTTTATAAAAACTTAGAATTGTATGATAACGATAGTTCCTTCAAAAGAATGTTCATAAGAAATCACTCTTATTGACCTATCTAAATTATTTTGTGGACTTTTTTCTACTTTGTACTTTCCTTCAGCTAGATTATATGACTTGAATTTAAAAATTATATTAGAGGATACTATGCTGCCATTATTATCAGTATTTTTATTTTTATGTGGCATAGAAATTTCATGTAAAATTATTTTCATTGCACTATTAATAAAGATTTTACATCATGATTTCTTTACTCTGAAATTCTATGATTTTTGAACCAAATGCAGAGTTAAGTAAATCCAGCGGGACCATCCAATTCTATCACATTATAATAGAGTCACTAATAGAAATGTCCCTATAGCAGATTGTATCATTCTCAAGGTTTGAAATGATTACTAAAGTGTTATGGGGAATATAATGTGTTTTTAAGAAATAATCTCACAGTAAAATTCTATGGTGGTTCTATCGACCTTATAGGTCCAAATCTGAACTCTTACAAATGATCTTCAAGAATCCCTTTTCAGCTTTATCTCTCAATTTTATATTTGTTTGTTTGTATGAATGAATCTTACGATTCTGTCAAGGTGGTTTTGGGGTTACCTCTAAATCGAAGATGACCAGATATTCTGAGATTAACCTTCTCCCCCACCCCTTAAAATACGATGTTAGATGAGTGCTTCTCTTTTAGTTTTGAGGCCACAAAGGCTCTAACTACAAGTGGAATCAGATATTTAAGGACTCGTTCTGGAGTGAGGTGTTTCTATCTCCGCATCTCACCTAAAAGCACATGACAGTAATGCTTGTCCTAGGAAGACTATCCCATCAGCCACATCTAAGCTATACCAGAAGAAACTGAGATGAGGAGAGATTTCTTTGAAGAGAAGTTTTAACTGTACTTTGGTGTCCCAATCTCTCTCATGGAATATAGGAAGACAGTTAATCCCACTCCCTTACCTCAGGTCAAGTGAAAAGATCGTCACAAGAATAGCTTAGAGAATTTAATGCCCTTTCTTTGGAATTTTAAGGATCTCATGACTAATTTCTCATGGATATGTAAAAACAAAGAGGATGTGGCTAAAGCTGATTCTTCTTACTGAATTAATAGGTGTTATTATGTTTGCATGAGCTTCAGTTTAAGAATTTTGAAGGGAACAAGACATGTGTTTCTTGGGGACTGGATATGAAACCCGAAAAATGTATCTGGCTTTATGTTGTTTTATAATAAACTCCACTCAATGAGATTGCATAGAAATGCATCTCAGTACAGGCACAAGAGAATGAGGGACTTGTAAGTGGCCAGCGAATGCCAGCACTATGGGAGCTATAGTCGGAGAGTTCAGGTAGAAGCACTTCTGTGGAATCTACAAAATTCCCCAATGAAAGAGAAAGTAACAATGACTCAATAGTTATCCAGAGGGTACCAATGCCACATTATAATGCTATCATCAATATAAAAATAAATTCTTTATTCCTAATTCCTAATTTCCAAGGCCCTAGAAATAGTTTAAGTTGGAGAGTAGTTTAAAGTTATCAAAGTATATTGGACTAGCCAGAGTTATGGGGTTATTCAAATGACCTGGGCATTTCAATTATCTATGAGTGACTGAAAAATATAGGGGACCTGTCTGAGATTTTATGCCAGGGACAGTGATAAAATAGATCCATAGAGTGAGCTTGCAAAACCAATAGTGAGAAAAAATAAACTTGGTTCTTTCAATGACATCCAGCTCATCCACTAAATGAGTTGCATTATTTGTAGTCCTTTTCCCATTATCTCTGCCTATACAGACCGAAATTCAGCTTCCAAAATGAACTTTTGAATTGGAAGTCTTTTCTCACTTTCTATGACAAATCTTTTCTCAAGGTACTTTGAACTTCTGTCACACTGACCTGTTTTTATAGATTGGACTGCTCAATAAAAAATAGCAGCATTACACATGCAAACAGAAGTACAATGAATGTATCAAAGGAGTCACAGTGCTATTGGACTTTATAATCAGACTCAATTTGATGCAGGACTCCCTGAGGAGGTGATCTTAAGGTGAGAGGTGAAGAATGAATAGATGTTAGCCACCTGAAGACATAAAGACAGTGTGATTCAGGAAAAAGGAGGAGATTGAGGAACTAAAAATGTATTATTTCTAAAGTAGAGGGAGTAAAAAGAATGAAAATATGAGGGAGATAGACATGAAGTTAATAATGGCAGAGATCACTGTAGTTCTTCTATAACAGAGCCTGGGTCTGCTTATATCCAGTCATTTCTCATTTGGTAACAGAATACCTAATTTGTAGCTGGGCATAGAAATACCTGGAATAAACACTATATTTTCTGGTTTCCTTATTATTATGTGTGGCTTTGATTAAATTTAAGACAATGTGGTGTAAGGAAGTGAGATGTCCATCACAGGAGAGGCTGTTCTCCCTTCTCCCTTTCTTACATTCTGCTTTTTAGAATACGTTTGGGGTTGTGAATCAGCTTGGATCCACACAGCTTATTAAGGGTGTAGTCTAACATACAGCAAAGCAGCAATGTAGAAGGATTCTGGACTCCTTGATGATACTGGAAGTAGTACTTCCATTATGATCCTAAGCTGTATTCCCAGACTGTTAAATTAGGAAGAAATGAGTTTAATTTAGTTTGTCACTCTTATGTTGGGTTTTGTTACCCAAATTTATCCATCTACCCCCCAAAACAACATATTAAATATTCTTTTACTTTTTCTATGGGCAAGCATTAAAATGTTTTATTCAAATAAGAAACAAAGACTAAAGACAAGAAAATGTTTTGGGGAGGGTCCTGAAGAAGGTCAAAAACAGCGTTTTCCAGGTGAAGGAATAATTTATATGGCACAGTAAGCAATACAACTTAATGAACAGAATAAGCTGTGTGGACTTCAATAATTGCAGAAAGCTTCAGAGTGGAACTTTATCTGGAGTATAGGAAAAAAGACAATTTTAGAAAAAAACTTTGCATGGTGGAGAAGGGGAATCAGAGAAACAGAATTTCAGTGTTGAGAAGTGATCAGACTGAGGACAGATGATATTAAAGCTCTGAATGTTGGAATAAAATGAACTTGTAGAGGAAATCCGTGATGAATCATGATGTAAATACTTGAGAGAACTGACACATCTTTAGTGGAGTTTTATGAATATTTACTGGCTTCATCCTGTGGGTGAGGGGTGGTATGCATAGACCACAGATGAGTACCCAATGCAATATGTTGGGAGGCTAGGAGAAGATACAACTTTAATAGAATCTCATTTGCATAAAAACTCAAACTTTTTTCATATTTGATGTAAAGAGCAACTCTGGTACCCATTCTTAGATAAAACGTCAGGGAGTCACAAATTGCATACTGTGTGTGAGGTGTTCTAAGGGCAAGAGGATGCGCCACATTATTTTATGGTACACTCAATCATTGACTTGTGGTATCTTACTACATATTGTAGTTCATGGATATCCAATTATGAAGATTGATATATTATTTTTTTCTGGTTTTACCTAACTTGACTCTCCAAAGATTACTGATGAATTAAAAGAACCCTTTAGAGAAAGCTCATAATGAAGGCAATACTAATAAAGCTAGCACAACTATAAGAAAATTGCTGATTTGGCAATTCTTTGACCTTTAGTTCAAGTTTTTTGTCTGCTGTGTTATCAGGTGAGACAGAGATGGTCTCAGTGTAATCAATATGAATCTGTCGTTAAGTATTAAAGAAAGACTTTAATAAAAAGTGAGTATAAAAAATCCTATGTCTTTGAGGATGCAAGAGGATACAGGAGGCTTCAGGACTGAGTGGCTATTTCTGGCTATTTTTGTGGATTCCAGTTTTTTTTTTTTTTTTTTTTTTTCCCTTCCCTAAAATCAAGGGCCTTTGTGTAAGTAGGTGATGCAATGGCCCAGAATTCAAATGAAGAGAGTAAGAATTAGAATAGACATGAAAAACTTGTAGATTGGAGGTCTATTTTGATTCCTTCATGATAATGTTCAAAATGTTTCATCAACCATAGCTAGCAGTTTCTTGGACTGTGAATATATTATTTTAAATTTTTTACCTTCCAGTTAGTCAATCTCTGTTTAAATCCCTTCTGTGATTTTAATCTTGGGCTCTGGACTTTTCCTGGGTTTTTCCTGGATCTCTTAATTTAACAGAGTATAGTGATAGAATCTTAAAAACACTTGGGAAAGCTTCTTCACCCAGTGACACCCATACTCATTGTTATGAGTTTTTATGATTTGGGGATATCATGTCTCCAACTTTATATACTGATTTTTTTTGAATTATATTTTCAGTTGATCAAGATACAGTAAGAACTATATAAATTTAAATACTCTAGTCAAAAGAGGCATATAAATAGAATGGGGTTTTCTTTATAAAGGCAAGTACTTCCTGAAAATAGGTGTGAGTTAAGCCATGGCCATTGTCTTAGTTTGCTTGGGCTGCTATAGCAATACACCATAGACTGGGTGGCTTATAAACAACAGAAATTTATTTCTCACAGTTCTATAGACTGGGAAGTCCAAGATCAAGGCGGTAGAAGATTTACTGTCTGATGAGAGCGCTTTCTGGCTTATGGAGGGCTATCTTCTGGCAGGAAGGGTGAGAAAACTCTCCGGGGTCTCTTTTATCAGAGGACTGATTCCATTCATGTGGGTTCCAAACTCATGACCTAACTACTCACAAAAGCCCACCTCCCACTACCATCACACTGGGGATTAGGATTTCAATGTATGAAGTTGGGGGGTACACAAACATTCAGTCTATACCAGTTACCCTTAACATTTTGGTGTGCAAGGAGTTAAACTACATATCCTAGCTGATTACGGTCTATTATGGCCCTATCACTCAGTTTAGCTATGTTTCCCTACCTCTTTAGGTATTGCAATTTTAAGTGG
Source organism: Mustela lutreola (assembly GCF_030435805.1). NCBI lineage: Eukaryota > Metazoa > Chordata > Mammalia > Carnivora > Mustelidae > Mustela > Mustela lutreola. The sequence goes on from NC_081294.1 coordinate 116,976,328, forward strand.
AAGAAATGGTTAGATTATGAATATTTTATGTGTTTGTTTTGTTGACAATTCTTTGTGAACCTATTACACAATAATTTAGAGAAATATACAGTACCCATTCATATGTGAACAGTCCAAATCAAACAGAAAGATCTGTATGTTTATTTATTTTAAATCAAATACAATGTCTAATTACTTTTAATTTATAATGGACCGAAGGTAATCTGGACATGATTTTGAGGGGATGAATCTTCCAGGACAGGAGACTGGGCGCACATTACAAGTTGAAAGTCTATATTCACCCTCAAATTTGGGAAGTTCATTTCCTCTTCATAAACTAGCCCATATATAACTAAAAGCGATATGAGAAGGAACCGAAGATAGACTTTTATTGACTTATAGCACATTATTGAAGTAAATTTTGCAACATCATATTAAAACAAACTAAGTACAACTAGAATCTTCAGAGACCATCTGGGGGACAAACGGCCTCTGACCTACGTGATTAAGAAAAGCAGTCCGCATACTTGGTTGTCTCCATTTTGCTCTCTGACTTAATTGTTTACCTGTAAACTGTTGTTTTGATTATTTTTTAGACTGTCTTATAAAGGTCTTCCCTAAAAAATTCACGCACACACGTGGGTGTGTGCACGCCTCCGTGTGTGTGATCAAAATGAGCATTTTCCTTCCCACTGCCAGGGAAGATCACATTCAATCATTAGTATTTACATAGCACTTGCTTCCATTGAATTCTGAGAGCAGAGGGATTCTGTTTTAAAGTCATTGGTAAGACAGTTTGTTTTTCCATGAACATACTGAAATTATGCACTGGGCAAATTAGTGAATTTTACCAAATATGTCTCAAGGATAAATATAGCAATTTTCACAGTGAATGTTTTCCATCTCTCAGGAAATCTATGTTTGTCATGAAATGACAAGTTTTTTTAGAGGGTTGGGCGAATGGGGCGATTGCCTTTGCAAACTGATTTTGAATTTCGTTAAATAACAAGGCAAACCTGAAAAATATTTTATATTAAATGAAAGTACTTAAGCATGATCTTTTGGTGGAAAGCAAATGGAAAGAATTTTTAACACATCTACTGAAGAAACAGATTTTCCTTTTCTGCTCCAGGGTGATCATTATAAACCATAACTTTAAAATTTCAAATTATGAAAAATATCTCATCTTGGGAAGTTCATGTGAATTTATACCAATAAACTAGTCTCATAATGTTGTAACTGAGAATTAGTGTGCTTTTGTAAGATGATAACTTCACTATTTTTCTGTGCAGTGATGCCAAAAAATAATCAGGATTAAAATATAACTTGACTTATAGTTTAAAATGGCATAAAATATTTCATATTTGTATGAATAAGATAGATGGAAAAGTACCTAAGATTTTATGCCTACTTGAAAGCATATAAATAATAAAAAATCCAAAGTGTATGGATGACCTAAATTTCTTTCTGTATCTCACCAGTTAGCTCTGTGAAAAGACCCAGATCTTCAATTCATTTATTAAAGCCATAGTGAAGGTTAACTTTGAGAAAGCGAATATGCTAATTATATGAAAATACTACAGGGATGTGAGCTGAGAAATATTGAAAACAATGGCTGTGACAGAGTTCTCACAATTATTTATTTCACTAAGAAGGATTCTTTCTAGTGCAATTTGTTTTTAAAAAGTGCAAAACAATGTTGATGTGCTTTGTAAATTCCACCCCAAATCAAACAGAAGTTGCAAAGCTTTCATTTTCTTTCCATCTCCCTGCCCCCTATGAATATCTTCTGTTTTGTTTGATCTTTATATGAAGACTGACAATGAAATGGTGTCAAAGTAACCTGTTTGCTTTCTTTCTGCCTATTTCTCCTACTTATGTGACAGCTGGTTTAGTCACACTTTCCATTGTAGCTATCTTTCTTCATGCCAAAGCTCCATAGATTTTAATGTGGTTAGTTGTTTAATTTTGACACCATGGTATGGTCAATTCATATTTTAAGTCAATCTCTGGTTAGGAGGTCTAATTAAGACACAATTCTTAATGCAGGAAGGAAAGGTCAAGGAAAGACCAGCACTTTTTTTTTTCTCATCAAATCCCAATGTCGTCAATTAGAAATCATGTTATATGTGGCTCTCATAACAAATCCATGTGTAACAGAAGTTTGATTGACCAGAACATTTTTGCAAATTGATGTAATTTGTCATGTGATTTTAACAAGCTTTCTGGCTGACAGCCTAACAAAAGCGGTATCAGATGACCTAAAGAGTAGTCATAATAATTATCATTTTTATATAAGGCAATAATAGGACAACGGACCACAAAAACATTTAAGTACATATTTTCTCTCACTACTCTACTACCAGTGTTTAACTATTTCCTTTAAAATAAGTCCTATCCATATAAATGTATTTGATCACGATCAACAAAATTCCACAGTGGTTGTTTCAATAATATATATGCTAATTCATTATTATTTCCCTAGCGATTGGCAGAATTTTGCATTTGCACTTAGAGGATGTTTGAGATTCTGCATAACCCAGGTTTATTTTCTGGGTATTGCAAAACGCAGGATGTTCCCTTTAATAACCTGAAATTTTAATAAGGGCCTAAGAAATAGTTGAAAAAGTGAGTGAACTTGTATTTAAATTAGGTCTTTGAGAGCTTGGAGAATCTGACTTGGTGAACTCTAATTAAATCCCTTAAGGCCACCAGGTCTGCCTCCCTAGTTCTTGATGGTAAAAGTAAGGTCTTCAAAGAGTCCCTTGGCAGTATACAGGTGGAGGGAAAAAATCCTGCAACCCATCGCTACAGCATTTCATAAAGCTACAATTCCAGAAGGAGTACCAGACAATGGGAACAATGGAGACAGAAACCTGAGAACTAGTAAAGTAAGGGAAGCAGAGGAAAGAAAAAGAATTTGGAAAGAGCAGTAATTCAAGAACATCACTCATTCAGACTGCAGTAGGGGCGTATAGCAAGACAAAGGAGCAAATGAAATCTTGTGCTGGTAAATGACAGAGCAAATCTTAATTGGCACATTTTGCAATTAACATTTTCAGTAAGAAATGCTCAAATACAAAATTGCCATTTTTTATTTCTGACATTATAGTGGCTTTTTCTTCAGGGCACGTTTTCCATATAAATATCTAAGCATTTTTTTTTTTTTTTCTTTCCAACCGGATTTCAGTCCTCAATTGTATGGGTGAGTTTAACTGTGATGGTGAAGAGCAGAATAAGTATTGAACCTGCTTAGGGGCCAAGAGGAGATAAACAGCAGGTAATCAAAATGTGGAACTCTTGACTTATTCTCAGTATCTTTTCATGTTCAAAAATACAGAAATGAACCAAAGAAACCATTGGGTGGATGCTTTTTAATTTTGTCAATATGCTCAAGGGTGGAGGTAGGGAAAGATTTTGTACTTTCTCCCTCATATTTAAAATACATTCAAAAGTATTATTTCTTGATATTACAAAACTCACTATTGAGACTTCTAAATTTCTATTATCTGCTCTATACTCCATATCACCTTTTAAAAGAAACAGAAATGTCAACTTTGCAGAGTTTATGTTTTCTCCCTTGAACTTCAGTTTGTCCTAGATATCCAGTTGGGCTGTCAATGTGTGTCTCAGTCCTTCCTCTTTACTTTCCTGCACTTACGCTCCTTTCTGCTAGTCCATATTTCAATATACTAAGAAATATAAGGACGTGGCAGTGATAGCAAATACCCACAAATTGTCCTCACCCAATGGATTCCTGTGAAAACTGATGGAAAGCAAACTGAAGAGGAGAGGCCCACAGCTTGGTTCTCATTAGTCTATTCCTGTACCTTGGCCATGTGGACCAGCGTATTCTTTCATATCCGATTGATATGTGATGTCCCGGCAGTCCCCGTCCTCACCAAATGCTCTACAAAGTGGGAATGATGTAGAAAAACTTAGAATTTATACTTTTGTAGTTTGCTCTACTTTTTATTTCAAAAAGGCTTTTAAAGTCCTATGAATGCTATTTAGATCACTTGTATGTCTAGATGGAAATACTGATTCTTGATGCTCTGAATAAACTCCTAACCCCAAAGGCATATTGAGCTACTGGGTGCTAGCTTTGTTCTTAAGGATATAAGTTTCAAAAAGTTTTATTTACTTTTTGAACTCCTAACTAGGATGAAAGTGCCACAGTGCTTTTGTGGTCTGCCACTTAAGTGGCTTCATCTTTTCTTGGGGAAAAAAAAAATGAAAGTAACAAGCAAAATATAGAGGAGGTTTTAGTTTGTTCTGTGATCAAAAGGGTCATTTATTGATCTGGTGCTTAAAAGGAAAAGATCTGTTTTGGGGGAAGTCATTGTACTATCTAGAGTTTGAACTCTTCTCCTTTTATTATCTATTAAAGCATGATAAGTCTACATTTTTCTTTCTGCAGAAGCAAAACTCAATTAAAATAAGAACTCTATCACCATTACGACCCTATGATAGTTGTTCTAAACTTGCAAAACTGAAAATAAACAAAATAAATCTGTTAATTGAAATGCTGATTTTGATTTTTAATTAGTCTAATTAAATTAGTGTTTAATTAGTTTTAAATAGAGATGATTTCTTCCAAGCAGTAGTCTTTCATTACAATATTTCTGTTTCCTCTCTTAACTGAAAGAAAAAATTAGAAGGGATTGTACTTGGAAATTAAATATTATCTACTTTCTTTTCTCCATCCTCACCTCTGAGTTCCCTTTAGAAAGTAGGTTGAATATTTTACAGAAGGATTGTCCAGTGACTATAAGAATACACTGGAAGCAAAAATTGTAGTCTTAGTTCAACTGCAAACCCATAATGTGAACTTGAGTATATTAGAAAATTCTTCCAATGTTTGTTTTCTTCTTGGAAGCTTCTAATAAGGACAATAAGGAACTGAAATTGAATGTATATTGATAAGCTGAAGTACACAGAGCATTAAAAGAAAAGACATTTGACCTTTTCTTAGTATCAAAATTAAAGATTTTTAGATGAGTATAAAATATATCTAGATACATGTGTGTGTGTGAGTACAGAAATGATTGTAGTAAGTGACATACTTCAGTATGTCACATAAATGTTGAGTAAATACCCGTGCTTATGCTGACACAGCTTTCCTAGACTTTGATTTTTGGAATATTAGTGTTTTCTAAGACAGTAATAGACATTCCTTGGGGGGAAAAAAGCACCTCCCTATTGAAATAAATGTAAATTTTTTTATTATTGAAGACCTATGAAATATATTGGAAAATTAAGAAAGAATATAGAAATAAGGCCAGTGCTTCCAAATTTAACTGAAGTCATTATAATAATTCATATAAAACCTTGTTAAAAATTTCATCACATTTCAAAATAAATATATATTTTGGAAAGAAAACTTTATAATGCTAAAAACACACATTTAAAACCTTGTAACATTTGTGTTTAAATACAGACCTAACCATTTAACTGTAATAGTAGAGGAGGAATAGTTAGCAAACTATATATATACATATATGTATATATATATATATATATATATATATGTAATATATATATATATATCAAACTGTATTTGCAATATAGGAAAAATACTCTGTATCCTATACTTAGGTGTTTAGAATATGTGTGTTATGCAATATATCAACTTATTATACATTCATTCAGCTTTTGCTCTATTTTAGTTGCTTCCATTTTTTTAAGTTTCCCTACTTTGATAAGATTGGTCATTGCCTCTGTGAGAGAAACTCTGCGTGGGAAATCTTGGATTTTAAGAGTTTGTCAATACAATATACAAAATTAAGAATGTGTATCAGTTAATAGTGCATTTGGCTAAGTATCCTAAAACCTAACTGTATAATGGCATATAAACAAAGTTTTTGTTTATTTGTTTTTCCATATTGCAAAAAGTCCAGATCAATACTTTTCTCTGTCTGCTACATTATCTTGGACATGTTGACTTTTCTTACTTGTCAGTATATGGAGGTGGATGGCCACTGAAGCTAGTGGATAAATGGTACTGCCCCTCCAGGCATCACATCTACATTCCAGAAAGAAGGTTGGGGAAGAAGCAGACATCAAGCTGTCCCCATCTATGCTTCTTTATTATTAAAACAAAGCTTTTCCAGAATCATCTCACCCAGAGCAGGGCAGGTGGCAGGTGGCATCTCTTGCTCCAATGGAGGCTTAGAAATTTGGGAACACTGTTGCCATAAGTGAGTTGGACCAATCATGGTCCATTACCTGGGTGTAAATAGATCACTGACTTAACACAATTATAGTTTTCTTTTTCTTTTTTTTTTTTTTAAGATTTTATTTATGTATTTGACAGACAGAGATCACAAGTAGGCAGAGAGGCAGGCAGAGAGAGAGGAGGAAGCAGGCTCCCTGCTGAGCAGAGAGCCCGATGCAGGACTCGATTCCAGGACCCTGGGATCATGACCTGAGCCAAGGGCAGAGGCTTTAACCCACTGAGCCACCCAGGTGCCCCCCAGCTGTAGTTTTCTTAACATGAAAGAAGAAAGCAAAAACTTACTACTTAGGAGTCTTGATTTATTCTACAGAATATCTTTTTAAATACAAGATTAAATGAAACAAGATAGCATCTGAAATTAAGTTATGACCCAGACAACTTTTCATGTTTAAGGTAGAGTCAGCTTTAGGATACCTACATTTTTGACAATTCCATGTAGTAATTCTTCCCTTCAGTAAATGGCTTTGCTTGCTAGTTTCCTCAGAATCTGGAGGCTGAGGTGAGGATTGAGTGCCAGTGTTTTATTTCATGTCTGCAAACCTAAGACAAGAGGGTTAGGGATAGGGCAATGAGACAAGGAGAAGATGTGGAAAAGAAATGAAATGCTGTATTTATATGTATGACTACAGCTTCACAACAAGCCATGACATTCCTAGACAGGCGTACTTTCTCTTCATACAGTGTATGCCTAGATGTGTTGCACAGAATAATCCATGGTAGGTGGTGTGGGAAAGATGAAGACATTTATCTACTTGGCTCCCTCCTGTCTTCTCTTTCCCATTAGCCAATGTTTTCACCATAGAGAATTAACTCTCAGTTACTTCTAAGTCATGCCATATAGTTCCTTTGCATGCCAGCCACTTTGCATGTGGAACATTCCAGATTCCATGTACTGAGATGAGCTATCCCATTCAAATCTAAAAGTAGAGGGGAAGGGTAAACTTTTAAGTATGCAGTTCATTTGCTTCACTGTGTGGCAACTGCCATGGAGATAGAGCTCAACACTCGCAAAGTTTATGATTGGTTGGGCCTCAGTGGCAGCACTGTGGGCCAGGAGACAGAGGACCATGGGAACTTGAAACAGATGATAACATTTTTGTCTTATACTCTAAATTTGGGAATTGATGGTGACCTTAGAACTCAATTTATCTCTGGAGCATAGGCTAACTCCATTTAGCCTGGGCTAACTCCAGGGCCAAAAGACCTTCATGTCAGATTGCATTGCTCTGCAAATTCTGTAAGTTTCAAGGTATCACTGTAATCAGAGTGCTCGTAAATGGTGTATGATTCTGGTTAAGAACAGGACTTTGGTTTCATCCATAATGGAACTTGCCGCTGGACTGTGCTGTTTATCTTTGTCACCTTGGGAAAGTCCCTTTGCCACTCAGCCTCAATTATTTTTTCACCTAATAAAGTGAAAATATTAATTCTTCTTTCCCTTTAGGGTTTTTAGGAGGTTGGTATCTGGTACAAAATGGCTCCTCATATATAACTTTTCTATTAACTTTCTTCACCCTTTTCGAAGACTCTTTCAGGAAGCTTTACTTGTCCGATGGATTCACACCTTAGCAGTCCCAGTGGCCAAACTAGTTTGGGGATTTTTGGGTTTTATCCTGTCTGCTAGTCCAGACAGACCAGAGTAGGCCACAGAACTCACTAATCAGTTTTCCTTGCAGAAATGCAAACGACTGAGCACATTTTGTTTTCCCTGGGGAAACGGCTCAGGTAACATATAAGGATGTTGAAATAACACCACACCCACCACTTTCGAGAGCAGCTAATTTAAAATCACTTCCAATCTGGGAGAATCTGTCTCCATATCTTCTTGTAAGAACCTACAGCTAACTGTTTGCTGAAAGGTTTCCTGAGAATAGGATTTTACCCAAGACTTGTGACAGTGGTAACTTAGAACGAGGCTACAGAGATCTAATTAAAAAGGTGATTTTCTAACATATGGAGCTCCTATGTGAAATCAAGAGAATGTGCAGTGCTGGGGGAGATGCTGACCCTGTAAATTCTTATGACATTAGGCTTAAATCTTAACTGTTAAACACCTTTCAAATATTTAGCTCTCCCCAAGCAAATGTTCTCCCTGCAAAGCTCTATTTGTTGACTTTTATCCCAGTTGGACCGACTTTGGGGACTGTATCACTGAGACCTGTGCATTAAGTGGTACATATGTTGAATAAACAGCCAGACAGCTACCAACTGTCAAGTTGCTTTACCAGAGTATAAAAAAAAAAAGCACATATGCCATGTTGAAAAGCAAAGGAAAAACAAAGGTTTATAATAGAACTAGGAAGCGGCTCAGGTAAAACACAACCACATGCTTATTTGCATGATTATTTTTTCTAAATGGTATTAGAAATATTTTGCAGGAGAAATCATAGTCTTGAAATAATCTCAAACGTTGCATTAGAGGTGATACTTCCTCTGGTGGTTCATAATTCATTAGCGAGTTAATGAATTGAAAGGGGGACAAGCCATATTAGTACAGGCAAAGGCTGGAAATGTGCTGAGTGAGGAAACACAGGTTTGATTTTGTCACACACAGCAGATGGAAATAAAGGGACAGGTTGTTCTTTACAGGTATAGATGACACCACAGAACATACCAGCTTTTCTGGCAAAGACACTGGAAGTATTTATAGATAGTATTCAGCCTTGTTGCCACCAGCATTGCTCTCCAGTGATATTATAGTGGAACAACATTGACTGTGTGTTCCAGGTGGCCACCTGCTGAGCAGAAAGAATCCTGGTCACCAGCAATTGATTTGCATAGAGACCTACTGGCCTTGTTATTTAAAAGAGTGTCTTAGTTCATCTTGGTAGGGAAATGGACTCCTAAGGTCCTTGTAATCGGAGGGATCAGTCCTGGTGTGCAGGAATCAGGTACCAAGACTGAGTTTGAGGCACAAAATGTGTTTTGGAGGGAATATGTATTGAAGATAAAGAGGAAAGGGTGAAGCAGAAGGGAAAGACTTCAGACTGTGATGGAGGTCTGACATCTCTGACAGGAGGGAGACCAAGAGGAAAACTGGATGGAGAGAGTCTGAAAGCAGTGCCTGCCCTGACAAAGAGGAGCTCCAAGGAGATTACCCATTAGGAGAGAGTCCTGTGATGGGCAAAAGTGGCCAGGTCCTGGAACTTGCCAGCTCTGCCGTCATTGGCTAGAGCTGCCTGCACAAAGTGGGTCTCATATTAGATACCAAGGTGCACTGCAAAGGCCCTGCGGAAGAGGTTGTTGGCTGATAACACCCCTGTGTCGGATAGTCTCTGGAAGGGAGATCAGAGTGGGTTAGCTCTGTGGCCAGCCCAGCAGGCTTTCTAAAGACAGCACTTAAACCTAGACTTCTAATAACACATAACTTTTATGCATTCATTTGTAATAAAGGACAGAGATGACTTGGCCCATGTGGATTCTCTTTTGAATTAATATCTATACGAGTCCCCCAAACTTGGAAAACACTGTGGTTAATGTCTACTCACTTTCCTATCCTTTCTTCTTTGCACAACTTGGAAGTAAGGTGTACTAGACAAGGAAAGAGTATATCAAATTTTAAGAAATCAAATATACTTTGCTGGTGCAGTAATGAAAGGTCAGAGGAACCTAAGTTCAGATTCTGTTTGGCCACTCCCTTTGAGTAACTAACTTAATTTCTTTGTGTCTCATACTTGTCATAATAAAAACAGCAAAAACTGTATCATGTATTGTTCATTTGAGGAGTGATTTCTTGAGAGACTTCCTCGAGACAAAAGTTTCAGGATCTTTTGTTCTTATAAGTTGGGCTGGTGTATTATGTGATAGTATTAAATACTCCATTTATGACTTTTTTTTTTAACTACAAATATATGAAAAACTGCAGAAGAGTCACAATTCAGAATCATTGAAAATAAATATGCAATTTTTTATTGGGCCTTTACTTGGCTCCTAACACTTACAGGGTAGATGTTGTTAAATAGGAGAACAGGAATTTGAATAGAGGATGATGATTTTTATCTGTAAATAATAGCCACTTATTTCAACATTCAGGTGTCAAGTTTCTATAGTTTAAGACAAATCAAATTTATTGTCTTCCGATTCTGTGAATTAGAAGTCTGACACAGGTCTCACTGGGCTACAATCAAGGTGTTAGACTGAGCTGTGTTCTTTTTTGGATGCTTTAGACATTTCTTTGTCTTTCCAGGTTCTAGAGGCTGCCCGCATTCCTTGGCTCATTGCCCCCTTCTTCTGTCTTCAGAACTAGAAATATTTTGTTAATCTGACTCTTCTGTATTCATACCTCCTTCTGACCACAGCTGGGTAAGTTACACTTACTAGAGGGCCCATTTGGCTAGATTTGGCATACCTGGTTAATCCAGGATAATCTCCCCCAATCAGAGTCTTTAATTTAATCACATTTGCCAGTCCCCTTTGCCTTGTAAACTCACCTATGCATAGGTTACAGGGATTAGGAAATGGACATCTTTTGGGGGGGGGCATCAAATAATTTGTTCAGCCTCTTGAAGCTGGACAATGTAAGGAAAATTAATCCTCCCTAAACCATCAGAAGCGAAAGCAATAATGGAAAAGTCATAACATGCCCAACCTCCCTGAGTTTACTTTTTTGCTGGCAGGCTAGCAGATGTCCCATTCAATTAATCTAGCCTCTAAAGTGTCTCTTGCACAGACCATTTGTTTCCTACTTTTGTCCTTTTCTCATACTTTTTCCGGCTTTGGAAATTGATTGCTTTTTCAAATCCAGGATATTTCTCAAAGTTCTGTTAATGACTCAGTTTCTTCCTGAAGCCTTTTCTACCTATTCCATCCCATCCTAAATGCCTCCAGTTGAGAATTTCAATTATATTGAAAAGAGAGATTGGCAATTTAGCTCAAAATGTTTCACATTAGCAGTATCTACCTAACTCAAACAGTGTTAAACTCCTCAAGAACAGGGACAATCTGTTATGTATCTTTTGTGTCTGACTCAGCCAATGCTAAACAGCCAGTGCCAAGTCAGTGCTAAATTAATACTGTGTTTATTGATAAATAGTCAACATTTAAAATATAAATACCTCTAAGAGCTGATTACATCCTTTCCGTTATTAACATTTCATTGTAGTTTATGCGTAAAACTTGAGTAAATTCTAAATTGAGATCTGATTAGTGGGTTTAATGAGGAGACTAAGTGGAGAGCAATATAAAAGAAATAGAGGATGCAGGCCAACCAGGGAAGCAGTGGGCTTTCTAGGAAGCCATAAGGAAGCCTGAAAGCACCCACCCAGTCAGGAGAGTTGATGGAGGCACCAGTTGGGCAAACAAAGTTAAGGAGAGAAGTAGAAGAGCCAGTTTTACTGATTTTATAATTCTACAATGAAACCTTTGCATTCGAGGAGTTTATGCTGTAAGAAATAAGGTAATTGATATGATCTCAAATATATTTCATTATAAAACAGTTGGATTCATTTATTCTTCTCCTACCCACTTAAGCCCCCATGTTGCATCACCACTTCCTCATATCAGGGAGATCATATGATAGTTGTCTTTCTCGGCTTATTTCGCTAAGCATGATACGCTCTAGTTCCATCCATGTTGTCGCAAATGGCAAGATTTCATTTCTTTTGATGGCTGCATAGTATTCCATTGTGTATATATACCCCATCTTCTTGATCCATTCATCTGTCGATGGACATCTAGGTTCTTTCCATAGTTTGGCTATTGTGGACATTGCTGCTATAAACATTCAGGTGCACGTGCCCCTTTGGATCACTACGTTTGTATCTTTAGGGTAAATACCCAATAGTGCAATTGCTGGGTCATAGGGCAGTTCTATTTTCAACATTTTGAGGAACCTCCATGCTGTTTTGCAGAGGCTGCACCAGCTTGCATTCCCACCAACAGTGTAGGAGGGTACCCCTTTCTCCGCATCCTCGCCAGCATCTGTCATTTCCTGACTTGTTGATTTTAGCCATTCTAACTGGTGTGAGGTGATATCTCATTGTGGTTTTGATTTGTATTTCCCTGATGCCGAGTGATATGGAGCACTTTTTCATGTGTCTGTTGGCCATCTGGATGTCTTCTTTGCAGAAATGTCTGTTCATGTCCTCTGGCATTTCTTGATTGGATTATTTGTTCTTTGGGTGTTGAGTTTGCTAAGTTCTTTATAGATTCTGGACACTAGTCCTTTATCTGATATGTCATTTGCAAATATCTTCTCCCATTCTGTCGGTTGTCTTTTGATTTTGTTAACTGTTTCCTTTGCTGTGCAAAAGCTTTTGATCTTGATGAAATCCCAATAGTTCATTTTTGACCTTGCTTCCCTTGCCTTTGGTGTTGTTCCTAGGAAGATGTTGCTGCGGCAGAGGTCGAAGAGGTTGCTGCCTGTGTTATCCTCAAGGAGATGGGATTGGGAGGGAGACAAACCATAAGTGACTCTTAATCTCACAAAACAAACTGAGGGTTGCTGGGGGGAGGGGGTTTGGGAGAAGGGGGTGGGATTATGGACATTGGGGAGGGTATGTGCTTTGGTGAGTGCTGTGAAGTGTGTAAACCTGGTGATTCACAGACCTGTACCCCTGGGGATAAAAATATATGTTTATAAAAAATAAAAAATTAAAAAAAAAATAAAATAAATAAAACAGTTGGATTTTAGAAATTTTGTAAAAAAAAGTGGTAGAATTTGGCAGACTTTGAATATATAATGGGAATATTGCATTGTGGAATTTCCCATTTCCTTTTCCATTTGAAATTACAGTGAATTTATAATCACCTCTCTTTTTCTCTCTGTCTCTTCATACACACACCCGTTATCTGTTATTACTTTCTGTCAATTACATTGCTAGACTATGATAGACAATCTCATTTTTGAACATCAGTAGTTAGGAAAAGAGTAACTGCATAAAAATTGAATTAAGAAAAGAAGTTGAATTAAGTATACAGTGATAGGCTTCTGTTTCCATATAGATTTTGAAAGAATATATCATAGGTTATATTGCATTCATTCATTCACCAAATACTCAAAAATTCTTCTGACCATTTCCTTACACCACACACGAAAATAGACTCAAAATGGATGAAGGACCTCAATGTACGAAAGGAATCCATCAAAATCCTTGAGGAGAACACGGGCAGCAACCTCTTCGACCTCTGCCGCAGCAACATCTTCCTAGGAACAACGCAAAAGGCAAGGGAAGCAAGGGAAAAAATGAACTACTGGGATTTCATCAAGATCAAAAGCTTTTGCACAGCAAAGGAAACAGTTAACAAAATCAAAAGACAACCGACAGAATGGGAGAAGATATTTGCAAACGACATATCAGATAAAGGACTAGTGTCTAGAATCTATAAAGAACTTAGCAAACTCAACACCCAAAGAACAAATAATCCAATCAAGAAATGGGCAGAGGACATGAACAGACATTTCTGCAAAGAAGACATCCAGATGGCCAACAGACACATGAAAAAGTGCTCCATATCACTCGGCATCAGGGAAATACAAATCAAAACCACAATGAGATATCACCTCACACCAGTCAGAATGGCTAAAATCAACAAGTCAGGAAATGACAGATGCTGGCGAGGATGCGGAGAAAGGGGAACCCTCCTACACTGTTGGTGGGAATGCAAGCTGGTGCAGCCACTCTGGAAAACAGCATGGAGGTTCCTCAAAATGTTGAAAATAGAACTGCCCTATGACCCAGCAATTGCACTATTGGGTATTTACCCTAAAGATACAAATGTAGTGGTCCAAAGGGGCACGTGCACCCGAATGTTTATAGCAGCAATGTCCACAATAGCCAAACTATGGAAAGAACCTAGATGTCCATCAACAGATGAATGGATCAAGAAGATGTGGTATATATACACAATGGAATACTATGCAGCCATCAAAAGAAATGAAATCTTGCCATTTGCAACAACATGGATGGAATTAGAGCGTATCATGCTTAGCGAAATAAGTCAAGCCGAGAAAGACAACTATCATATGATCTCCCTGATATGAGGAAGTGGTGATGCAACATGGAAGCTTAAGTGGGTAGAGGAAGAATAAATGAAACAAGATGGGATTGGGAGGGAGACAAACCATAAGTGACTCTTAATCTCACAAAACAAACTGAGGGTTGCCGGGGGGAGGGGGTTTGGGAGAAGGGGGTGGGATTATGGACATTGGGGAGGGTATGTGATTTGGTGAGTGCTGTGAAGTGTGTAAACCTGGTGATTCACAGACCTGTACCCCTGGGGATAAAAATATATGTTTATAAAAAATAAAAAATTAAAAAAAAATTCTTCTGACCCTAAATCATTAATATTCTATATACAATACTCAGTTCTGGAATAGCTTAATGGTAAAAATTTACCTTTTACTGTTCCTTCAATAGTTTTATGAAAAAAAAATTACTTTAACACAACTTTTAGTGAATATGTAGAGAAGAACATTTACATTTTTTCTACAAAATTTCCTTAACAAATTGGAGTGTGGCTTATATCTCCCATTTTCACATATATTGGTGAATAAGGTTTGTTTTGGCCAACTTTCATCTTCCTATAACTAAATAACTTAGAAATTGATATTACTCATTATCACCAAAATAACCTAATATGTTCTTCGTGTGTTCTTAAATCAAGTGTTTTTTGAAGACAGCATTCATTGCGCCATGTTTTGTGATTCAGTATATTGTGCTACATTCTGAGTATACAAGGATGCAAAAATAGCACTTGCCTTGATGAACCAACCACAGATTCTTACTTTTAACATGTAAGCTAGGTTTTATAAATTTGATATGCAAATATATGAGAGCTTATGTGGATTATAACAGAGAGTTTCATAGCATCAGGAAATAGAATGTATGCTTCACCCACAGTATGTTAGTTTCTGTTGCTTATACTCTTTGTATTTTCAACTAACAACTCAGGAATGTAACATGACATGTAGTTAAATAGGTGTGGACTTTTCGGCTTGTATCTGTGTGTCGGCTTTCTGTGCTCCAGTCACAAAGTATTGCTAGCATGTGGTTCTCAGCCAACAATTGATTGACTGCGTAGTTACGGGTCCTGTCCACCATGAGACCAGCTTATCATAGTCTGTCTGGATATCCTTAGTAAACCAAAACATTTGGAAAAAGCAAGTGTTTCTGGTGCTTCCAGTAACTACCTCCAGTAAAAGGATGGTGGACTGGTTATATGGGCTTAGCTGAGAAGGCCATGAGTTTCAGAAATAATTCAGTGTGATATAAGTTTATTATATTCAAAATAACCCAGATTTGAGATGATTTTTTATTTTTACAGATACATTTAGTAAGTACCTCACTTTTCTTTCCTTTGGATGATACTCTGTTATTTCTGGAGTCCAGCACAATACTGACTACAATTCAAGGTTCAAATTTAATTAAACTAAGAAATGAATGATGTAGTCTATGGCCATACCACCCTGAACACGCCCGATCTTGTCTGATCTCGGAAGCTTAAGCAGGGTCGGGCCTGGTTAGTACTTGGATGGGAGAAATGAATAATGTATTATTGTCAACATTAATCAATCTAAAGTTAAACGATCCCAAAAGATAACTGGCATTTGCTAGGGTGATCTTTGAGGAAAACTTCCAATTTTCTTTGGGGTAGGAAGCAATGCCCTAGAGGTCTATTACCTTAGAAACTGTCTACAATAAGTAGCCATTCATTTGAACTGATTCTAGACACGATGTTGAAGCTCTCTGTGTTTGTGGTTTCACAACTTACCCTTCAGTCAAGCATATCTTCACAATCTTTAATCATTCTAGAATACTGAAGACTTTTTCTCTAAAATGTATGAAATTAAAAAGTTAAGTTCCTAAAACTCTTTGTACTGTAAAAGAATCTCTGGTAGAATATGGTGTGTTTTTAATGATAGAATTTTGACATAAATAAGGGACATCTGAGGCTCTGGATTTCACAAATATTTTTTGTAATGCTTATTTGTCAAGGGATTAAGGCAAGGGATTATGGCACAGACACATAAAAAAAAAAAAAAAAAAACATAATTAGTTCCAGTGTTCTGTGAGAGGGCTACCGCCACAGTAAAATAGTTGTTGAGTCAGTAGTAGATGACTGAAATCAAGGTACAGATGGACTGAGGTATGCATTCTGGTTCTAAGTAAAAGAATGTAGCTGGTCTGCTCCATGTGTGGTGGTGTTACATTGATTTGCAAATTTAAGTTAAAATTAAGCTGTAAATGATGAGACTGTCTGGGCCCTTTCCAGTGGCTTCTCTAAGCCATAGGGATTTATCAGGATTTACCTGAAAGTGTGAAGAATGGAGAGTTTATATACTGCAACAAGTAGCATATCTGAAGATTAAGGTTATTGGACAGTAATAGGAACCCACAAAAGCAAGTTGGGGATGCAGATAGAAAAAGAATGATAGTGAAAATATGTGTATATCTATCTATAAGTATCTATCTATACCATCTATATTTATCATCTATATCTATGCTCAGTAGTGACAGTGCTAATGTCTTTCTTCTCTATTTTCAAAATTTCAGGACTTGCATCTAATACTTTTTAATTCTTGAATTTCATTTTTAAATGAAAATATTTAAGCCTTTAATAATCTTTATCCACAAAAATAAGATTTAGGACAAGGAAGAGCTAACTATAGGAATGACCTCAGGCATTTTTTATCCTATCATTTTAATTTGAAATTAAACAAGTATATCAAAATAACAAGTATGCACCAGGGAATGAAAGCAACACGCTGTCTCATAGGCCACCCTAATACCCCTTAAGCTCCTTGAAATATCCTTCTAGTATTTATAATTAAAAGGGTGTTTTCTGTCTCATCAAATTCTACAAAATGGTGTTTATTGGCTGTGGCTTTTTTGCCTTTGTTGTTTTTTCTTTCTACCTAACGGTAGGTTTTGTGCATTCTGATTCGGTGTCCTAGTTATGCAACAAATTGGCCCCTCACATTTCCAGGCTCATTCTGGTGAGGTAGAACCACACTTGGTTCGTTGGTAGTTTGAGAATATACACTGCTGCAGTGTAACATTTCTGAGAACACAGAGACCTTTTTGCAGCTAGTAAGATTTTTGAAAATCATTGGGGACATTTCCATGGCTATATTGTCACTTCTTCTGTATTAAGCCAGAATCAGGCAGGGATATTTCCATTTCTGCTCCTACTTCTTCAGCCATCCTCTGTGCTCCCTTTGCTACCCAAACTATAAATCACTGCACCTGGTATCTGAGTATGAGACAAGAATGGTCTAACCACCCGGGAGTCTAAGCCTCCTCCATTCATTTTTGAAATAGGATCACAAAAACTGAGCTGCTCTTGCTTGTTCCACACAAGGACTGGGTTTCCTAGTTCTGAGATAGTTTTGCAGACCATTTCCCTACATATTCAGCTGTCAACTATTGTTACTTTTTACAATCCAGAAGAGTATGCTAATTGTACTGACACATAATGCAATATGCTTAAGAACATGCCACTCCAAAGTGTGGCTCTCAGGAGAATTCTTCCTTCAAGAAACTTCATCTATAAGAAAATATCCCCTTTGAGATAAAGGCAAATCTTTTGTAATAACATTGGGGAAGGCTAAAATGTGACTTATAGCACACAACACACTATAGTGTGATTTAACTGTTGAGTAAAAATATATAGATTTAGTTGAATTTAAATAGATGGTCGAGAGAAAGAGAGAGAGAGAATAGAGAGAGAAGGGCAGAGAGAAAGAGAGAAATGAAAATACCAGATGAATTCCAACTATAAAAAATTCTCTAAAAAGTGACAGAATGGTTAACGCATAGATTTCAAAGAAAATTACTGTTTTATACTATTGGGTATTAAACCTCTAATTTCTATAGAAATCTCTAATTTTTCCTCATATTAAGACAAGGAACTAAAAATGTCTTCTCTGGATATTTTTATAATAATATTTTCTGTTATAAAAAAGGCATTGCCAGACACTACCATCTGCCGTGTAGACTGACAGTGTACAAATCTGATGTCTTTCTGTGACTTCCTATCTTATATAATTGGAGGTTTCAGCCCGGAATGATGCTTCATTTCCACCTAAGGACAACCAGGTTTAAGTTTGCCTGGAATATTTTAATCATTTCCCTGCTATGCACTGATAAGACCAGTACTCTGTATCGTTTAAAGCTATAAATGTGTCTATTGAGAGGGTGTTAAAAATTCTCCTCTGAGCTTCTGGACATCATCCAGAATTCCATAATACCTTCTCAAATGAGACAGAAAATATAATGTATTACAATTGATAAATGTTTCATTGGTAGTACTTTATTTTGGAAATTTGAAACCCTCATACTGTCTTGGTTACATCGATATGGGGAAGGATTTTTTTTTTTTTTTTTTTTTGAGAGAGAGAAAGGGGGCTTTGTGAAATGTTTATGTAAAGATTAGAATATTTCTCTGCCATGCTTTAAAAAGAGTTCAAGGACACTAAAAGTATTCTGTTGAATCAGATGTGTGTGTGTGTGTGTGTGTGTGTGTGCATGTGTGTGTGTTTATAGGAGTAAATGTAATTATCTCAACCTAAGTCAATAAGACAAAATTACCAAATAACTGCTGTAGTTATTTATTTAAAAAATAACACTGTTTTCAATAAAAGAGAAATCCTTGTAGTTAAAACCTGTTAATTGGAGATAATGTCTGTGTAACCGAACATTGTCAAAGGGTAATGACCTCCTGCTGCTAAGCCCTGGAAAAGTTGACTGGAAGCCAACACCATTTGTTTTCAGAGCAGGAGACATGGGTCCTTTGACATGATTCCATTAAAATGGCTTTATTTTTGTTGCACTATGTAATAGAAATTTTTATCATTGTAGGCCATATTATTGATATGCTTTCATTTTTCTGCTCCAAATATCTTTGCAGGTTGTGTTTTCCCTGCTGTTAAGTGTACCAGTTAGCACCTTTGCTGCTGCTCAGTAGCTGCTTTCATAACACTACAGTTAGTTCAGTTAATTCTGGGGGTTGCCGCAAAGGATTGGGAAAAGGGAAAGGAAAGGGGTTAGTATTCATTAACATATGCCACTCCACATAATAGGTGATCAATGCACTATCATTCATTGTAGCTGAAAAAATAGGCTGGGTGATGAAAATAAAACCGTGGAAAGGGTCCCCACCCTCTGTCCTCAATCTTTTATGTACTCCGTTTAGCCAATGTCTGAAATTTTATTTGGAAAATATATATAATTTTATTTAAAAATGTTCTTCTGGGTTGATTGAGATTTCTATCAGTAGAAATGAGAAAAAGCTAAGAACTGGTTTCCTTGTAGATAGGATGTAATGAGAGAGTATTACCCGAGATGAGAAAAGAGGAGAGATTTGAGTATTAAGTAATACTGGAGGGCATCCATAAGGTGAGGATGGGAGGTGCTTCAAACCACGTGCACCTCCATTTTTATGCTCTGCACAGTCATCCTTGGTGATAACCTATAAGCCACTTGAGTCATCATTGTGTAAAATGGACAGTTGCAGTGATTCTTTTTGGCCACAAGGGGAAGCTTTCGGTTTTATTTCTAAAATATCTGTGCTGGCGTTCTGGCTCCACCCCCAGTGATTTTGGTTCTGCTGTTTTAGGTTAGGGCCCTGGAATCAATATAGATATATATATATATATTTTTAAAGTTGTACGGGTGAATTTGACATGTAGAATCCTTCAACTGTTGTTCTCCAACTTGAGCGATTCTCAGGGTCAAGCAGAGGGCTTGTTGAAACACAAACGCTACTCCTAACTCCCGCCGGCAGGCATGCATACCAGAGTTTCTAATCCATTGAGTTTGGGAAGGGTGCCCAATAATTTGCATTTCTAACAAATTCCCAGGTGATGCTAATGTTGCACTAGAATGTATGGTAAGTCATTTAAATGCTGTCACTTTAGTGACTTCTTTATTCCCGTTGGCTGTGAAAAGAAGAAAATGGAAAATTAAGTACAACAAGGGCAGATTAAAGATGAAGTTAGGGTGGGTTTTCCCATTAAATATCACTTGGTTGTAGTCCTCACACTGGTCTCTGATTCCATTCAGGTTTTCTATCCCTTTAGTTTGCCTAGAATTTTTATTCCTAAACACATAAACATTTTAAAGCAATAATTTTATAACAAATACCTATCGAACATTTAGTAACTTCCAGGATTCAATTTCAATTTCAATATTGTATACACATTATCTCATTTAATCTTCACCATTAAGCAGATATTTTTGTTCTATTTATTTATTTTTAAGGACTTTATTTATTTATTTGACAGAAAGAGATCACAAGTTAGCAGAGAGGCAGGTAGAGAGAGGGGGGAAGTAGGCTCGCCGCTGAGCAGAGAGCCTGATGCAGGGCTCGATCCCAGCACCCTGAGATCATGACCTGAGCCGAAGACAGAGGCTTTAACCCACTGAGCCACCCAGGTAACCCTATTTTATTTTTTAAAGATTATTTATATATTTGAGAAAGAGGGAGAGATAGGTAGTGAGAGACAGAGAGAGCACGAGTTGGGGGGACAGAGGGAGAGGAAGAAGCAGACTTCCCACTGAGCAGGGAGCACAATGAGGGAGCTCAATCCTAGGACCCCAGGATCATAACCTGATCCAAAGGCAGACACTTAACAAACTGAGCCACCCAAGGGCTCCTAAGGAAATGTTTTTTTTTATTAATATAAGCCTTAATTACTTTCTTATAGTCACATTGATAATAGGTGGTAGGGTTGGAACTGGAACACAGGCAAACCGTGGAGCTTCAATCTCAGTAATTTCTCCATACCTAACAATTTACAAAATATATTTGACCAGCTCCACAGTTTGAAATGTATCACTGATTATTATTGAATTATTCCTGATGGCAAAATAATAATAAAGTAGCTCACATTTATTGGATACCTATTTTAAGCCACACTCTGTGTTAAGAACTATTAGAAAATCAGTTTAAGCGATGATATAATTGCATGGTGAAATTAGGATTTAAACTTACCTCTTTTGGTAGATTTCAGAATGCCTGCCCCCAAAAAGGTCTTCTAGTGCCTCATAACATTCTTGTTTATGGTTTAAAATTCTGAGGAAATTTAGCTACCCTTTTAACAAAATCTCCGTATAATTCTCATATAATGTTGCTCTTTGCCTTAGCATGTCTGATATAGTTCCTGTTATGATTAGGAAAAAAAAAAAAAGAACCTTGACTAAAATGATGGTCCCCCTGGTTTGTGAATATGAGGTCCTGATGCTTGGAGAATTGAGGAGTTGATATGACTTAATTAAGATCACCCAACTTGTGAACAACAGAACCAGGAACCAAGAACAGAACCAAATACAGGCATGATGCTTAGGCTTCTTTTTTTTTCTGTACAAGAATCTACTCCTCATTTCTGGTTTTACACCTTTTCTCACATCACCTGCCAAAGGATGTGTGAGAAGATCACTGTATAGATCATAAAGATGGAAAAATTGTTTCCACACAGCAATTCTGAGAGTTGGCCCAATTAGTCTTACGAGCAGAGAGAGGGAAGCGTTGCCGCTAGTGTGTTTCAAGAGGCACGTTATAGCCCTCTGAGAGCCATTGTCCGGACCTCACAAGGTTGTGGTTGGAAATAAATGAGATAACAGATGCAAAGTGCCTGGCACAAGAGAGGCACATGACTCGATAAATGGTAGCTATTACTGGTATTCTCCTGATGGCAGCAGGAGCCGGGAAAGTGAGTAGGTGGGGAGAGCATAGCTCTATACTAATGACTCCAGGGCTCCGGGGTTTCCAACATATCATTTGAGTTCTAGGAAACATTTGGTTTGTATGTAATGGAAAATAAACATTTTCAAAACGTGGTATCAGTCATTTTTATACTCTTTTGTTTATGAGATTTGTCAAGCCATATCAACAGGTTCAATTCAATTTGACTGCTGCATTCTGGGTGCAAATTGAAGCCCAAGTCCATGAAGACCTGTTTCCAGCCCCTTAGTGCCAAGACACGATATTAGAAACATCTGGGGATGGGGTGGGGTTATATATAAACTGCTTGGACACAGAAGAGCTGTTTATTTTTCTACCTGTCTGTCATTCTAACTATCTACATTTATCCTCTCTCTCTTCTTATCTGTCTGATGAAATTAACTTCCTATTTTTTTTTTAATTGAGAAACACATAGTTTGCCAAGATGGGAGCACAGCCCTATAAGATACCAGATGATATAGGTAAATTTACCATAAATGATGGTAATATTTGACTGCTAGTGCTTGCATCGTAGGACTCCAGCTAGTGTCATTTACCTAATAGTGATATTTTCTGAAATTTTTTTTTTTTTTTTTTACTAACTCATTTATTTTAGAAAGAGAGAGGACAGAGGGCAGAGAGAGAGAGAGAATCCTGAGGTAGACTCCGCACTGAATGCAAAGCCCATCACAGGGCTTGATCCCAGGACCCTGAGGTCCTGCCCAGAGGCGAAATCAAGAGTTGGCTGCATAACCAACTGAGGCACCCAGCTGCCCCTGTTTTCTGAATTTTAAAGGTTAGACCTTGGGGCGCCTGGGTGGCTCAGTTGTTAAGTGTCTAATTTCAGCTTAGGTCATAATCCCAGGGTCTTGTTATGGAGCCCCACATCTGGCTCTCTGCTCAGTGGGAAGCCTGCTTCTCCCTCTCCCACTCCCTGACTTGTGTTCCCTCTCTTGCTGTGTCTCTATCGAATAAATAAATAAAATCTTTAGAGAAAAATAAAGCTTAGATGTAATTATATTCTCTAAGTTAGAGAATTCCTTTGCTCACCAGATACACATGTCCTACGAAGTCAATAAGTGTATGTAAATCCATCTGATAAGAGGTAATACTTGCAAAACATCTGTTACTGGCTTTTATTGTCTGTCCACATTCATCTTGATCATGCTCTTTCTTATCCCACTCTTAGTTTTGATATGTAACCTGTTTATAAAAATATAGGTGTATAGATTCAGCTTAGGGAAAATGTGAAAAATAAAACAAATGTAAAAAGTGCACCCATCTAGCCACCAGTAGAGTTTTAGTGTATTCCACTCCAGTTTTTTCAGAATACATTTTAAATTGTACTGATAATAATCAGATCCATGTAATTTTACTAAGAAAATGTTTATTTTAGGTGTTTTCTTTCTTTAACAATTAGGATTTTAAAAACAGCCAGATATTTTATCCAACGGATCTGTGATAATGTTCCAAAACATTCTTCTGCTATTAGATTTTGAGTTGTTTCTAATTATCCTTAATGTAATATTGTGTGTGTCTTCATATATTTAACTTCTTGCATATTTTGGCTGACTTTCTTAGGTTAGATTCTTGAAACTATGAACATTGGGATCACCTATGACAAGTTTTTTGCCAAACTGCTTTCTAGAAGAATTGTACCAATTTATATTTGTCATCAGGAATGAATGGGACAGTGGATTCACTGCACTTTTAGAGCATTTGGGGTGCTTATTCACTTATTTTTGTAATTTCACATGCCATATGGTATTTGTTTTAACTTAAATTTTTTAGCTATTAGAAAGTTTGAATATTTTCAAATCCATATTTGATAGTTATTTGCCTTTAAGTGATAATCATTTCCCTCTTTAAATTATCCCTTTAAGCCCTTGCCAATTTACCTATTGTAGTCTTAGTGATTTTCCTATCAGAAGTTTGAATGTTTTATTTCATACATGTAAAAACATAATCACACTATTAATTCAATGCCATATTTGCTGAAAAATCTCCCACAAAGTTTAGCTTTTTTTTTTTTTAATGTTAATGTTTCACATGTTGTGGTAACATTTGTTATTTTCCTGTGTATTCTTTATCAATTAAAAGCATAGAAAACTCATTTTTCTGTCAAAGGTTTAAGTACAGAATGTTATTTTAATTTGATTTGATTTAAAAATTTAAACTTTTTAATACATCTGGAATTTATTTCAGCATATGGTGCGAGGTGAGCATATTTGACTTTTAAATAATTTACTGTGCTATGACCCAGCTGCCTGATTTCCCTCACGAGTTGCCAAATGCCCAGTGAAAGAAGAATGCTCTTATATTTTGTGTTCATTGAGCTAGCATCTGTTACTTTATTAAGTATGCCAGAATTTTTTTACTGAAAAAACTATGCCATAGTTAAGGGTTGCTTTCTTTCTTTCTTTTTTTTTTTTTTAAGATTTTATTTATTTATTTGACAAGAGAGACACAGAGAGAGAGAGAGGGAGCACAAGTAGGGGAGTGGGAGAGGGAAAAGCAGGCTTCCTGCTGAGCACGGAGCTCAATGCAGGGGTTGATCCTAGGACCCTGGGATCATGACCTGAGCCAAAGGCAGACATTTAGAGACTGAGCCACCTAGGCACCTTAAGGGTTGTTTTCAAAACTGAATCAAAATTTTTTTCTGATATGGAGAAGATAACTTAATAAATTATTACTTGGTATTCTTTATGGTACCTTACTTTTTACAAGAGGACTTCTTAGCAAAATAGTGTAGGAACTTTTGCTTCCTCAGAAGTACTTTAGCTTGTGAATGTTAATATACCTTTTTAATCTTCTAGGTGTACTTGGATGTCAAATCTGAGTTTCAGTTATGTCTCAACCACTGATTGGCCAAGTGATTTGTGCCAAGTTTTCAAACTTCTCAGCCTCTGTTTTCTCTGTAGATATGGGGAAAATAACTCCTACCTTATGGGATAGTGGTAAGATTAAAAGAGAAAACATGTAAATGCCAGGGAGAGCACTTGCTGAAACAGATTTATTATTTTCTTTCTGTTTCTATATGATACAGGCTAATGGCCATATGAATTGGTGGAGGAAAAAAATACTTCTTGAAAACTCGCATGAATGTTTGACATAGAAATATGTTTCATTTAAATTTTGATGTAGTTATTTCTGGTCTTTAGGGAATTTAAGCAACATAATGAAATTATACCACTAATACCTAATTTTAGGGTCTTTTCATTTTTTCTGAGTCCACATATATTCTAAGTTGACTCATTTCAAAACTTCCCTAGAGCAAAAATAATCACAAGTGTTTGGACTTCAAAGGGTTTGTCTACTCAGATGTGGATGGTGTGCTGAGTAAAAGTAAATAGAAAAGAAAGAGACCAATAAGAATAGTAATTAGAGAGAGCATATAGCCCAAATATATAATAATGGTATTTGCTCTAAAACATCTACATTGGATTTCCATTTAGTTATTTATAGGATATGATTTTAGAGATATGAGAAAACTCCTCTAATAATTTATCCTGTTTGCCACCCATAATAGCAAACTCATTCAATTAACCTGTATTATAACACATATCTCTCTGTGATTATTCCTTCACTAATTGGTCGTCTATTAAATTTCTTTGCACTGATCCTGATGATTACTATTAGGATTTCCGTGAATGTTTTATAAAAAAATTGAATGTCAGAAATTCAGTATCCCTGTATTTAAAGGTTTGTACTATTGCAGCATCAGACTGCAGTTACTTTTTTCTAAAACTTTATGTGACTGTAGGATCTTGGGCAAAGATTTGTCAGAGTGGGGATGTAAAGAGCATAGGTACTCAATGTTTGAAAACTAGTTGTTTTAGCTCAGTCCTTTAAAAAGCAGAGCTTGAGGTAAGGTTAAGATGTTATTATTTTATTTTGAAGATGCAAGCCCACCAAAGTAAGAAGGGAAAACAGAAATAGTGCAGGAACTGCTGCGAAGCAGCTTAATGCATTGTTTTACAATGCTGGTCACCACTGAATGATGATCACTAAGAGATACTGAAGGTTGCTTAGCTGGTGTGTTCACTCAATATATAGAACTTCTCTGGAAATAAGTAAGAATAAATCATACCCAGGAGAAGGAAAGGAGAAATTTGTCTCTGCAGCTTCTCCCTCTTATCTCGAATCTCCTAACTGGCCAGATTCCATGGAGAGCTGCATTTATACCATTGGGTTGTATAATCTGGCCTCTCAGTGCTGCTCAGGAAGAGGTATCTCTTGTACTATGGAAATGTTATTTTATCCAAGGCCAACAATAGAGGAGTGATGTGAATGGGGACCTGACCAAAGGAGAGAAAGAAAAAGGTGGACAAGAGAATCTAAGCAGGCACACAAGGCTTGTTTCCTCAAATCTAAGAGGTAGAAGAAATAGTGAGGTTAGGAGCATTGAAAGCTAACAGTTCTCAGGTGATAGAAGTGATGTATTTGTTAGGTCAGGGTTTGTTATATGCAAAGCAAACATACTCCAAATTACAGTTGTTTAAATCACTAAGAGCTTTATTTCTTGCTCCTGTGTCAGTGCAATGTGAGTAGAAGGAATCTGGGTTCCTTTCATCTGGTGGCTCTGACATTCCTAGGATCCTTAGGACCACAGACCCCACCGTTGGAAATTCTGTGTCTGGCTTGGGAAGAGAATGAGAACATGGAAGAATGGAAGGGGAACTTGTGCCTTATTTATGAGACATCACATGGCCCCACCTAACTGCAAGGAAGACTTGGAAATAGAGTCTACCTGTGTGCTAATAAGGGAAGTGAAGGGGTTTTTGTGACACTAAGCAGCCATTGTCACATATGGTAACCATGTTATGTCAAGTTTTTACTGTATGTGAATATTCTGTACTAAATAAATTTGACCTCTCGTTTATTCAGATAATGTAGTCATGACCCATTTCAATTGGATGCTTCTCTGAAGCTCTCTGCATAAAATTTTGCATATTTTTAAAAATAAATATTCCTGTTTAACATTGCCATTTTATTTTGGATTTTCTCAGGAAAGAGTAATCAACCTGAGGATGGGTTATGCCAAAGCAAATCAGCCTAGGCTAAGGTGTTTGAATGACAGTCTTCTGATACAATTACTGAGTCAGCCCTCCAGACTCAGAGAATCTGGGGTTTTCCAAACAAGAATACTACTACTACATTTCCTTGCCTGGACTCATAACCCTTGCAATGCAGTATAGTAAACTTTATATAAGCTGCACCTGAGCCTAAGACTTTTCATTCGGTGAAGTCTTTATTTCATTCCTAACTTTTGTCTCAGTGAAAAGGCAACTTAATGAGTTTCACCAAGGGTGTTAACCTTCTTGTCCCTCTGTCATTGCTCATCAAAGACAGCTGGGAAAAAACACCGATCCAGTTAATAATGTTCTCCTTAATTTCTCTCTCAACAGAATCCTGATACCACAACGGCCCAAAAAACAATTGTCAAGTCTGGGATCAAACTATTAATTAAAATAGTCTCGATTAGAAGTGTTTTCACCATAACGTGTTTGAAAGTCCCAAATTTATTTTCTTGAGAACGCCTTGCAAAGACTTGACTAACAACTAGTTTTATAGCAGTTCTGAGTCAGTGGATGGATGGTAACCAAATCGCCTTTTGAATCAGAGTGGAGGTCATGAAGTTAAAGTGAGTCAATTAATTGATTAATTGATTAATTATACTTTTAATTGAAATGTAATTGACATGCCATATTGTATTAGTTTCAGTTGCACAACATAGTGATTCAATATTTATATACATTACAACATGGTCACTACAATAACTCTGACTACCATCTACTACCATATAAAGTTGTTACAACAGTATTGACTATATTCCCTGTGTTGTACATTACTTTCCCTTGTCTTACTTGTCTTGTAACTGGGTGATTGTACCTTTGAATCCCCTTTACTTGTTTTGTCATCTGGCCTACCAATGATCAGTTTGTTCTTTTTATCTATGAGTCTGTTTCGGCTTTGTTGGTTTGTTTGTTTTGTTTTTTCTAGATCCCACATTTAAGTGAAGTCATGCAGTAATTATCTTTATCTCATTTCTCTAGGTCCATGCATGTTGTCGTGAATGGCAAGATTTCATAGTTTATGGCTAATATTCCTTTGTGTATGTGTACTACATCTTCTTTATCCATTCATCTATGGATGGATATTCAGGTTGCTTCCATATATTGGCTATTGTAAATAATGCTGCAGTGAACATAGGAATGCCTGTGTCTTTTTGAATTGTTTCTGTTTTTTTGGATAAAAATATGTGAAAGTGAATTGCTGCATCATATGTTCATTCGTTTTTTGAGGAATCCTCATTCTGCTTTCCATAGTGGCTGTACCAGTTTGCTTTCCTATCAACAGTGCACAGGGATATCATTTTCTCTACATCCTCGCCAACACTTGTTATTTCTTATCTTTTTGATAACAGCAATTCTGACAGGTGTGAGGTTTTGGTTGTGGTTTTGATTTTCATTTCCTTGTCCTTAATGATGTTGAACACCTTTTTATGAGCTTGTGAAGGTGGATTATTTATGATTTGAATCAAATGGGGAGAGGAAGCCATAGCTGTAACCTCAGAGAGAACCAGCAAGATGCACTGTAGTGCTTGGCAATGGCCTCATCCATATTTTCAAACAAAACAAAACAAAACAATTTGTAGTATTTGCAGAATGTTCTGATGTGTCTCATACTAAAATCTGTCCTACTGTGAGTATATATCCAGGAGTGCAGTGCTAATACATTGACTTCTAAAATTCAGATTTATCCTGCTTATACCTTTTATCAATTGGAAAAATACTTCAGGTAACTGGATCTTAGTTTCTTCATTCTGTAAAATGGGAATATCATGATGTACCTCATAAAAATATTATAAAAATAATATGTATGAAACATACATATTATTATAAAGAATATTCCAAAGATAACATATGTAGAAGTGACAAGAATAGTGTCTAGCATAAATATTTTGCCTTAAAAATTTTTAAATGGCATTTGGGGTTTGATCTTTTTCATTTTGGTTGAAACTCCTATTGGTGCTGCTTAAAACTCTGCACTTACTCTATCTGAGGCCTTCCTGGGGATTGCTTTCAGGGTTATCTGATTTATTCTTGGCATTAACATACAGAAAGGACATCATACTCAATTTGTTTCACTCTTGATCTGATCTTACAGATTCAGACCCTCTTCCAGGACACATGCTCATGTGTTTTGAAGGTGTTCCCCACCTCTAAGTGACTTTTTTTTCATCATCGTTATTGTATGTTATACCCTGATCTCTCTTTGGTCCTGTGCCATTGGAACAGCTAAATTCTAAAATTTCTACTGTGGCTTATTCTTCAAATCCTCTACTACCGCTCTTTTTTATCTGACAAGGGAATTTGAAACAACTCTCCTCAAAATAGTGAGACCACATGTAATAATGAAGCCAAAATTAAAAAAAGAGAATGTAGCCCAGTCCTGATCTAGAGATGAATAAGATGTCTAATTCTTTTTTTAAGATATATTTATTTGAGAAAGAAAGAGATAGAGAGAAAGTATGAGTGCAGGGAGGGCTCAAGGAAGAGAATCTCAAACAAACTCCCTGCTGAGGGTGGGGCCCATGAGATCATGACCTGAGCTGAAACAGAGTCAGAAATTTAGGCACCTGAGCCACCCAGGCGCCCCAAGGCACCTAATTCTTAATCTGATGTTAGACGCTGTTGATCTAGAAAGAGCTCTCTATGGATATTTTGTTGATTGCTTTTGCTCTTGCTGCTTATTTTATTTTTTCTCCTGATGAGGAAAGAAGCAAAAATATTTATGATTTCATGAGGAAATTCAAGAGAAAGTTAAAAATGAGTTCTCATTATTTCCTACCTGGGTTCTAATTCTTTTTACATTTAGCTGGGGGAAAACCAGTTCCATGTAGCCCCTTCACCTTTGCCTGGCTGTGGGGTGAGTAGTGAACGAGAACACTGTTGTGGAAAACTCTGGACCCAGTTTCTAAAATTAATGTGGTGTCTGTAGCAAACTCTTACATCTCTATATTTCTTAGTTTTCTTGCTTGGTAAGCAAGGTAAGTATTAGTTTCCTTATGTCACTGGGATATTTTGAGAATCAGATAAAGTGATGAATGTCAAAATCCTTTTGTAAAAGCAAATGTCATTTTTAGACAAATGTAAAATGTTGCAAATAAGCCATGCTTTCCCTCTTGTCTTTTATACAAACTCTAACACATTCAGTTATAAATTTCAATGTAGCTTAATTTCATAAAACTTAATATAAATAAAAATCTTATGGAGAATGCACACATACATTATTTTTTCTCATTGCCATCATCAGTGTCACTTGTCGAATTTTCCTCTCGGCACAACTGTAACATACTGACCAGGTATGTCGTAATTCCTCACCAATGTGCTTGCTGTGGAAATTTACTTAAAGTAATTTGATGAAAAGCTTTGCTAATTCAATTATTGAATTTCATGCCTTGTATTTAAAGCCTATAAACAAAAATTGTAGAAAACTACTTAAGTTATTGCATTATTTTAATATTGTGATTGAATAGCATTTGTATTTGAGATTGGTAGGCAGCATATTTAAGTGATGTGCTCATGAAAGTGAAATATTAAAAACAGCTTATGAAAATCTCCCATCTGGCAGTTACAATTGATCAGAAATCTACTCTTCAGCATTATTTTGAAAATAGCATGAGTTTTTAATTAAAACTGTACATTCGATTTATTAATGCAAGTAAAACCTCCCATCTGATCAGGTTTAACTTGAGAAAGTGGTTTTCTAAAACCCCTTTTATGGATTGGATGATACAATTTTCAATAAAGAGTAGTTAAAAAAAGATGTCAGACATTTATTTGCTATCAATCTTTTTTTGTGTTCTTCTTAACTTCAGAATTGAACTGTGAACATAATTCTGTTTGCTTAAAAATGTTTGATGAATTCATGATCTTAAGTCTCCTCTTATTGTAAATCTAAGCAAAAGAGTTGAGATAAAGCTTTTTCATAAACTGTTTTAACTGGAAGTATACTTTAAATCAATTAATTTAAGTAAAGCTGACACAGGCAAGAAATAAGTAAAGTATTAAGGTTAAAATTTCTCACTTAAAAAAGACAGTATACAAAGCATATTTATTTAGTAATTATCAAATGCTTACATTTAATCCTTGCAATATCTGTTCCTCAGCATTTTTATTACCTACAGTTTATTTATAGTTAAACTGAAGTTGAAGAATTATATAACTTGTGATTAAATTTCAGAAGAAGGATTTCAGGCCAGGCCATTGGACTTCAAACCAAAGGCACTTCATTATTCTCTTCCCAGGTGCCAGGGTCACCTGCTTATCCTCTTGTTATAAGAGGGTTATGAGGACGTTTCTCTTAGCTTTTCTCCTGAAGCCTCAATACCTGAATTAGATGCTATGTTAATTCCCAAGCATAGTTATTTATCAGATTAAAACTATGAATTGAGAAGTTATAAAAGTAGGAAAAATTTTTGTCACAGGTTAACTATTCCTGAGGAAATGTCTAGTCTATTTCCCTCACACTTTACAGTAGCTTAACATCTTGCCAATGTGTTAAATCACAAAGTTGGTAATTTATCCCTGTGTTTAGTTACATGGTATTATCTTTGAGATGTTATATGATAATTTATCTCATTTACAAGTGAAAGCTTGAAATTCAGAGTCAATTTATTTATGACTGAACTGAATTTATATTTGAACCCTCTAGATCCTAGAGCCAGAAGGATCTGGGAAAGATATTCACACTTGACTCTCCTTCTGTCCTGGTGGTATCTTTATTTCCATGGTACTGCCATGGGAGAAGTTTCTGTAACCCATTAGTAAGTGGTGGCAGCATCCCATTCTCCAGAAACTGGCATTCAATGGACTTAACTATTGACGGTCTTCTTGAATATCTATACATGGTGAATGTGATCCACCATGAACTTAGAGCTAAATTCAAAATCATGAAATTTATGTATTGCTGTTATTATTGAACTCTTAGTTTCATTTCAAAAGATTTGGAATAAATATGCTCAGAGGATCTTTCAGATTAAACCTCACCTTAGAAATAAATCTATAGTCATTAGACTCTATCTCTTCCATTGGTAGTTTATATAAATATGGATATGCTCTCTTGTTAAAGTTTTCCAATGTGCTTTTTTAACACACCACTAATAGTCATGTTTCTCAGCAGGGAAGCAAGGGAGACTAAAAACTGGTTCTACCAGCCTCTCTGTTTGTGCCTTTGTGAACCTCTGAACTCTAACTGGGCTGTTTTTCAGGTATACCTGTAGTCTGTATCTCTGCTTGTAACTCTGAATTATGTCTTTATTATTTCACCAAAACCTTATTCAAAATTATCCTATTTCTAAGAGCTTATTGAAGGCTTGTATTGCTACTGCCGTTTCCCACCTTTTCAAAACAAGTTCTATGACTTTTGAAATATCTGCCCTTGAAAATAAATTCCAGAGTGTTTAGTTTTTTAGTTATTTGTTTACAAGCATTCTGATTTGTAACAAAAGTAATTCTTCAGAACTTATAAACATGCATACAAGATGAAATGAATTTTAAATGTGTAAATAAGCCAAGGGAAAGGGAAAACAAGAATAAGAAAGTAAAATCCAGCCAGGGGTGAGGTTAGTACATAAAATATTTGCCCTCAAGTTCTATACACTTGCTAGAGGTAGATCACAAATTTGACTCAGCTTTCTGGAAACCAATCAGAAAAGGAAATGTGATTACTATCTCTAAGGTGGGAGGAAATGAGTTGCTTTGAAGAAGCATATTAACTATTCATGAAACCAAGCTCATGAAACAAAATTTTATATCTATTGTAAGAATGAAAAATTGAAAACATATTTATCATAGAGCGAGGGGTTTCAGAGATCTGTTTTGTGTAATGTCCCTAAATATTGGGAGATCCTATCATGCTGAGGTATGATTGCAATAAAAAGGATTTTTATGGGAGAGAGATGGTAAGCCTATATGATCCAGTCATGCTACCCTTGGAAGTTCTACTGGTGCAAGGAGAGATGTCAGAATATAGAAGTATCTATCAGCATCAAGTATATAAATGGCTCCAAGACTTCAAACTAAGCCACTTTATAACACAACTTTAGGTCATTTCCTTGATTCTTTCCTGAAATTGATAGCATTATTGCTTCCCAGTTCAAGGTTTCTCCTCCTTTACCAGCTTCAGCAAGGAAGTCCTACAGCCAGGAGGAAGAAAGGCCAGGTAGGGGAGAGCAGAGACCACTTCTTACTCATTCCGTAACCTGAAGTCCTGTTAGTGGAATGCCTGCGCATAATAGGCACTTAGTACTTGTTGCTTTGTATAGAAGTTATTCCTCTCCAAAACTCTAGAATCAACTTACTATTTCAATATTGGCAAATAAATTTGCGTTTGTAAGGAGGGATAATGATACTAACCTCAATAGGATGTTTTCAGAATGGGGTGAATTAGTACAGAGGGGCACACTAACTAATAAAAAGTGGTTAATGTTTGCGAACCAAGGAATGAACTCTTAAACACTATACAATGTCAGAGATGAGAAATTAATGAATTATCTCAAAACTACCATGATAGATATTTTAGAGGCAGAACATCATTGCTAACATTCTGGATGACATCACTTTAATAAATAATATAAGAATATATTTTTCCTCATGAGACTCAGTGAAGGTATACTTTATTTGAAATGAAGCTAAAAGACCATTTGGAGAGGGTTTCAAATTAGCCTTCTTTCAAGCAAATTGATAACTGTTGATCTAGATTCTAGAATCAATGAACTTCATATTCTTGGTAATCCTTTCTAAATACTTCCTTTACTCTGTATTGATATTTATTTATTTATTTATTTATTTATTTGACAGATCACAAGTAGGCAGAGAGGCAGGCAGCGAGAGAGAGAGAGAGAGGGGAGGATGAAGCAGGCTTCCTGCTGAGCAGAGAGCCCGATATGGGGCTTGATCCCAGGACTCTGGGATCATGACCTGAGCTGAAGGCAGAGGCCCCAACCCACTGAGCCACCCAGGTGCCCCTCTGTATTGATATTTTGACTGGTATTATGCGCTAGTAATTTTAAGATTTTATTACCAGACTTAGCAGATTCTGAATGAGTTTTGTCAATTAACTGATGATCAGTTGATTGATTGACAAACTCTCTAAATATACTTAAATTTTTAAGTTTCTAAATATACTTAAATATACTTGTTTCTAAATATATTCAAATTTTCTATGCCACTCTTGCTATAATATACTCATGTTGGTTAGTAAATAATTTATTTTCCATATGTGACCCTTCCATTAATATAATACATTTTCCAATGGTAAAGCAAAAAAGATTGGTAGGGAATACTTGATTGGGAATTGCTGCATATTATACCCATTTATTGGGCATTGATGGTGAAAATTGTCTTGTTAAAACTTGTGAAAGACCTGCAATAAATAAACCTGTTTAATCCTTAAAAAGAATACATCTTCCTCTATTCAACATGGTACTATATTCTTCAATTATTGCCTTGGAAATCCAATCTCTAATATTTGTTCTTATAGTCTTTTGTACTATATAATCTAGTGTTGAATTATAGATTTCCAAGCTAGTCATGGTATGGTTTAAAATAACATTTTACTTCAAGGCCCTGGTTATTGGCAGGCCTTCCTTGAGCACTAAGAGGCATAATCACAGATGTTCTGAAAACTAGCCTTCATTAGTAATTCTTTCTTTACTCTACTGTTTTTGGTTTTTTTTTTGATTGATTGATTGATTGATTTTTAATTTTTTTTATAAACATGTATTTTTAGCCCCAGGTGTACAGGTCTGTGAATCACCAGGTTTACACACTTCACAGCACTCACCAAAGCACATACCCTCCCCAATGTCCATAACCCCACCCCCCTTCTTCCAACCCCCCTCCCCCCAGCAACCCTCAGTTGGTTTTGTAAGATTAAGATTCACTTATGGTTTGTCTCCCTCCCAATCCCATCTTGTGTCATTGATTCTTCTCCTACCCACTTAAGCCTCCATGTTGCATCACCACTTCCTCATATCAGGGAGACCATATGATAGTTGTCTTTCTCTGCTTGACTTATTTCGCTAAGCATGATACGTTCTAGTTCCATCCATGTTGTCGCAAATGGCAAGATTTCATTTCTTTTGATGGCTGCATAGTATTCCATTGCGTATATATACCATATCTTCTTGATCCATTCATCTGTTGATGGACATCTAGGTTCTTTCCATAGTTTGGCTATTGTGGACATTGCTGCTATAAACATTCGGGTGCACGTGCCCCTTTGGACCACTACGTTTGTTTCTTTAGGGTAAATACCCAGTAGTGCAATTGCTGGGTCATAGGGCAGTTCTATTTTCAACATTTTGAGGAACCTCCATGCTGTTTTCCAGAGTGGCTGCACCAGCTTGCATTCCCACCAACAGTGTAGGAGGGTACCCCTTTCTCCGCATCCTCGCCAGCATCTGTCATTTCCTGACTTGTTGATTTTAGCCATTCTGACTGGTGTGAGGTGATATCTCATTGTGGTTTTGATTTGTATTTCCCTGATGCCGAGTGATATGGAGCACTTTTTCATGTGTCTGTTGGCCATCTGGATGTCTTCTTTGCAGAAATGTCTGTTCATGTCCTCTGGCATTTCTTGATTGGATTATTTGTTCTTTGGGTGTTGAGTTTGCTAAGTTCTTTATAGATTCTGGACACTAGTCCTTTATCTGATATGTCGTTTGCAAATATCTTCTCCCATTCTGTCAGTTGTCTTTTGATTTTGTTAACTGTTTCCTTTGCTGTGCAAAAGCTTTTGATCTTGATGAAATCCCAATAGTTCATTTTTGACCTTGCTTCCCTTGCTTTTGGCGATGTTCCTAGGAAGATGTTGCTGCGGCTGAGGTCGAAGAGGTTGCTGCCTGTGTTCTCCTCAAGGATTTTGATGGATTACTTTCTCACATTGAGGTCCTTCATCCATTTTGAGTCTATTTTCATGTGTGGTGTAAGGAAATGGTCCAATTTCATTTTTCTGCATGTGGCTGTCCAATTTTCCCAACACCATTTATTGAACAGGCTGTCTTTTTTCCATTGGACATTCTTTCCTGCTTTGTCGAAGATTAGTTGACCATAGAGTTGAGGGTCTATTTCTGGGCTCTCTATTCTGTTCCATTGATCTATGTGTCTGTTTTTGTGCCAGTACCATGCTGTCTTGATGATGACAGCTTTGTAATCTTTGCTCTACTGTTTTATCTGTTGGACTGAAAACTCTTGTAGAATTAAAAAAGGAAATAACAGTGCCATTTTGGAAATAATTTTAATATCTTATTTCTGTCTTTTAGTTGACATATATGTGTGCATGTTTAATAATACTACATTGTATATTTGGCTGAACTTTCATCCATGCAAAAGGTAAGTTTCTTCTGCTATTGTCCTTCTCCTTGGTCTATTTTTCCTGCAGAATTTGGAAATTTTGACTTTATCCCTGAGTGATGTATACCTTTTCTTCTTGTTCTTATGTTTTTTTTTTCCTTATTATAGGTCCCTCCCCATCATTTATATTTTTATTTTTAAAATTCTATAATGCATTTAAATATGACTTCCAACCTATTACTTTCCAATCTGTCACTTAAATTAACAGAATTCTGCTCAACTTTAATATAGATATTATTTGGCCTTTTTGTGCCATTTTGGGGGTAATTCTTAAAAAAGATCTTATTTATTTATTTGACAAAGAGAGAGAGATCACAAGCAGACAGAGCAGCAGGCAGAGACAGAGGGGGAAGCAGACTCCTTGCTAAGCAGAAAGCCCAATGCTGGACTCTATCCCAGGACCCTGAGATCTGAGCTGAAGGCAGAGGTTTAACCCCCTGAACCACCCAGGCAACCTGATTTGTAGGTTTTTTGACTTTATGATTTCAAATTTTAGAATTTTACTTATTTATAGCCTTGACCTGTTTAAAAGTGATCATTTGGATATTGAATGAGTTAAGTATTGTGGTGGTTATTAGTTTGTAAGATATTTCCAGATTTTTACCTTTTAGGCATCTAAAGGTAAAGAAAGATCATTTCCAGTCCTTATTGTGGTTGTGAAGAAGGAGATATGGAACGGATTAAGCCCAGTAAATTCTGAGCAAAATTAATGTGTGTCACTTCTGGACCAAAATATTCTCTTGTCAGTGTAGAATCTTCTAGAGTTGTCTTATTCTCTGGTACAGTTGACAACATTTAAGACGTTGTCTGTCCTATATGACCCTGGAGCCTAGAGTCAGTTCAATTCTCAGAGCCCCCTGCTGGCCTATAATCAACATACAAAATAAGCAAAAACAATCTTACTGTAAGCCCCTGGGATTTAGGGATTGTTTGAAACTATAGCATAACTTAATTTAGGCTGACTGATTCAAGTAGTGCTTGCTTTTGGCATTTTCTATATAGCACTAACAAAATTTGATATTGGCAAACTCTGCCAACAGTCCCAGAACCCTAGAGATCTCATTCCCAATCTCTGTACACCATTTTCCCACTTCTGTATGCTTTAGTATCTAGTAACATACACATGAAATTCTCTTCAGAGAACTGCCCTCAAATTTACCCTTATGAGTAGACAAACCAGTGATTAGCTGGCCCATAAAATCTCAGCTCTCTTACCTGCAGAGAGGATGACTTTGAAATGAACTTTCACTCAGAATTCCCTATCAGGGTCCTTCTGAAGCTACTGCCTGAAAGACCTTGTATGAGATCTCACTCTTGCTTAACTGCTTCTCCTTTTAATGCCCTACTGTCTTAACTCCCTTATAATGTTCTCCTGGGAATTCTTCCTTCATGCATCACTTGTGCCTCTTGTTAGAATCCATTTCTGTGAAACCCTCCTTAAGACTTGGAATGGTGTATATATTATGTGGCTTCATAATAAGGTCGAAGGAAATATGTTTGGCTATATTTTAACTTGCCATGTTATGTAAAAAGCATCAAACTTTAGAATGTTGTGTTTTAACTCTATCCCATTTAAGCCAGGAATTTGTCATGTTTAATATATTGTTCTTTACCAGATTAAAACAATACTGCTAATTCGTTTTTGTTAGTCAGGTATGATTCTTATATCATTAGTACATCATTTCTCCACTTTGGGTGATGGACTTGAAATCATTCTATTTCTTCATAGTCCTTAAACATCTTCACAGCCCAGAGAACATTATAAGATACTCTTAGGGTTAGGACAAAGCTCTGATCATGTAACAGAGCAGAGCTTCCTGGCCAAACATGGTAAAATTTACTGACATAATCTCCCTATTATAGCGCTTTTATGAACTGTGGCTGTTGGTGATAATTACATGTGAAAGTAAAGAGAAAACACCCACCTCTTTCTTCTGGTGATGGTTTTGGTTTGAACTGTTAAGTGTTCTTAGCAAGATCTATTGTTCCTTTTTGATCAACATATTTTGTACATTATTCCCTTTTGGTATACATTTCTGACTTTGATTTTCTCCTTGTTCAATTTAACAAATTAAGGGAAATTATGCTGACGCTTAATTACATGTTCGATTAGAAAATGCAATGATTTAGGAATTTATAAATATGGAATTTGTTTTATTTATTTGTTACAACCTTTTAGGCTACACGAGGAAAAGTGAACTGGAGGCAAATTATCCAAACTAAACTACTGAAATTGTGAGGATCTTTTACGTAATTTTCTTCTAAGTTAACAGGATTCATGTAGACAGATGAACTAAAAATGGAACTATTTGCTTTTTCTGGACATGCAGGAAGACTACAATTTTTTTCAAGCTCTTAAAGTAAGGCATGGGATAAGACTTACTCTGGGCAATGACATGTGAGCCAAAGGAGTGTGCATTATTTCCAGGTAAACAGTGGTCAACATTCTGTTGTTGCTTATTACCATAGCATAGGTTATTGTAATTGAGACCAGTTATGGTGCAAACCTCAGTTGTTTGTATAATACTTTGATCTTATGTACCAGGGTTGTCAAAATTTTTTTAAGTAGCAGAACCAAAGTTTTAAAATTATCTGTGAGATGCAAGAAATTTTTACTTCCATAAGATTTAAACTTTTACCCAATGGATTTTGCCATACAATTAACCTAGGTTCATATCTTACTTAGTAATACTGTACAAACTAGTCCACTTCTCTGGGCCAGAATTTCTGTCAGTAAAATGAAAATATACATGCTTCTATCACATGGTTCTGCAAATTAAATTGAAATAATGTGTGTAACCCGGTGTTTTATTCTTAGTGTCTGTTCAAGGACTGGTAACCACCTACTTGGTAGATCTTTGCAAATATATTCTAAATGGACTTGAGGAAGGAGAGAGAGAACATTAAGATAGAAGGAAGGAAGTTTTTATTGGTAATAAGAGCTCCTACTCTCCCAAATTGGATTAGCTTTGCTTTTTGAGATCCTGGGATAATGTTGGTAGAGTTTGTATCCTTTGGATTCTTAGGTGTTTGAGTTTATTATGTTTATCCCATGATGGGAGAAAAACTAAAGATTTGTCTCACTTTAATCTATATATATTGACTGAATCCTATTGAATTTTCTATTTTATTTTACATTTTAAAAAATATATTATAGGGACGCCTGGGTGGCTCAGTTGGTTAGGCAGCTGCCTTCGGCTCAGGTCGTGATCCCAGCGTCCTGGGATCGAGTCCCACATCGGGCTCCTTGCTCAGCAGGGAGCCTGCTTCTCCCTCTGCCTCTGCCTGCCATTCTGCCTGCCTGTGCTCGCTCTCTGCCCCTCTCTCTCTCTGATAAATAAGTAGAATCTTTAAAAAAAATATATATATATATATATTATAATCTTCTTCCAGTTTGAGCCCCTTTCCCATCATCTTCTACCTCACATGTGTTACCTTCCAAGGTAAACAGAGTATCATTGCTCTATTTCCCAAATCACTACTTCCACTCCAAGACAGCAATTGCCAAGGGGAATTTGGAAAAACAGTAGGGGAAATGGCACATGCACACACTATGTTGTGAAAGTCCAACATGGGAAATTTTATATATAGAAACACATGCCAGAAAAATGCTGGTAGTTATGCTTTCTATAAATTGGAATAGTTTATGTACATCATTCATTGACATACAAGATAATGGAACAATGGGAATAGAAGAACTACCACATCAATAAATTGAGCTGCTTATTTATATAAGTCCATGTAAGCCTTTGAGAGTTCGAATGGAGGTGTTCAGTAATTTAACTTGTAGTTAGATATTTGGGAAAGGTATTTTGCTGTGACATATTTAGACTGATTGGGGCAATTCAAACTTAGAAAGTTGTGATATGGTGCTTCATAAATAGTCAACTTTGAATGATTACTCCAGGACAATCAACGTGTTTCCATTCTCTCCTACCAGAGGTTGGTTTAAGAATGACCAATGGTGGCCATTGATACATGACACAGAGTCTAGGAGGCACACTGGCAAAGTTTCCTCCATTCTCTCAGTCTTAAATAGATTTAAAAAGGAGATAACGTCTTTCTTCCTCTAAATGTATCACGTTTGCACAGGATGCCAGGAGTTACCGCAGGCACTTTGTGACCCTGAGGGTATCATTTTAAGGACAAGTTTGACAAACTGAGATTTTTTATAACATGATTAAACCTCTAATTATACTGATCCTGGAATTGTATTGTATTATATTGTGTTAGAAATTTCTTGTTAGGTAAGACGATAATTTTTTTATTGTTTAAGACATCCGAGTGGGATTTTTTGTTATTTGTCATCTAGGACAATTAATACCTAGATTAGAAAATGTAATTTGGATTAGAATTCATAATAATTCAAGAACTACGTGAATATTTATGTGCTTTGCACAGGAGAGTTCTGACAAACACACACTGCAATCTCTGTCCTCAGATATTGCAACTGAATAGTAATTAGACAAAACTGCACTACAACACAATGTTAGCATGCAGTTATATGACAGTCTGACATCACAAAAAGGGTGCCCCAATCAGTGGTCCAAGGTTGGAAAAGGTTTTTCCATAGGATAAAACGTCTAGTCTGGGATCAAAATGATAAAGAGATGTTGGATAGGCATATGGAGGGACAGTTAATAGTTAAGACTATTTTTTTTGTGACAAATGACAACAAGATATTTGCTGCCATGATCAGGAAGCTGAGTGGTAGTTTCAGGCCCAACTACATTCAAAGGCTCGAATCCTGTCCTCAAAATAACCTAAGTAGTATAGACAACTGGAGAGACAGAGTGGCCATTTAAAAAGGTGGGTTAGGGGCATGTGGATGGCTCAGTGGGTTAAAACTTCTGCCTTTGGCTCCAGGTCATGATCTCAGGGTCCTGGGATCAAGGTCCTGGGGTCCTCAATGGAATATTTGAATATATAAATCTAGAGTTTAGGGAAATTATCTAGGCTATAGAGACAAATTTATGAGTCTTTCAAATATGAATAGATAGTATTTAAAGCCATGAAGCTAGAAAAGATTGCTGTAGGTATGAGAATAGATAAGAAAAGAGAATAGGTCCAAAGAATGGCTTTTGGGGATTCCAGTATGCCAGGACTGGGGAGTTAAGAGAAAACCAGTAAAGAATATGATAATGAGCAGTCACAGATGTTGGATTAAAAATCAGGAAAACCAGGTCTTGGAAGCAAGGATATGTAAATATGAGAAGCAGAGTGACTAAGAGAGAAGCATTCCACAGGCCCTCCTTCCCCCACCAGCGTATGTCTATGCCCCAAATTCAGCCTTCTCTCAGTGTTTGTGGATGGAACTTACTCCTAGAAAAGGCTGTTCTTCCCTTTTCTGTATCTTCCCAGCCTCTCTGATGTAGAAAGGAATAGTTTGAGCTACATGTAGAGGTTTGGTTTTATTTACCAGATAAAACGGAGGAGAGAAATGAACAGTGGAGAAGTAAAATAAGCAAGTACTTACTGTTTTCATTTTCTTTTTCCCTAAGACTTTCTAAGCCCAAGTTCTAAGGGGGTAGCTGGGGACTGAATGACAGTAAGTTATCATTCAGACCATAACCCTCCCACCTCACCTTCCTTATCCAAAGGTGCTTCTACTGCCAAATAGTTTTGTGCCTGTTTATAGATAGTAACATTCTTGTAAAGTTCTCTAATCAGAATATCTGAAATAAAGGTGATTTTCCACTTTCCTGCTTAATGTAGCTATGTAGCCAAACTCAAGATATGGAAAGATGTAGGATATAACCAGTGAACAAAAGTCAGTAATCAGGAAAGCTGATTCCTATACTCAGCTGGGTTATTAGCAAGGAAGTTTTGAATTCAAATAGTCTGACTAGAACCCATACTCCCAGCAAGTGCTTGAACTACCTCTTGGACTCCAGTGAAGATAACACATATGAAAGTGATTTGACAACTTTAAAAGCACTCCTATAGGTACTATTACCCCTTTTTTCTTATTTCAGAGATCATCCAGGGTGATATCAAGGATGACATCTGGACACATATATATAACTTATATATACCTGTTAAAGACTCCTTTCTGAAGAATCTGTTGGGGGTGTGTGTGTGTACATGTGTGTGTGTCTGCCTGTGTATATGTGTAAAATACTCGTTGCCTTGGATTGATTTGTTGAGCCTATTTAGAAAATGTTTTTTCTTTTCTAAACACCCATTGGCCTTATTGTCACTAGATGGCAGAAACAGATCCTACTTCTGTGGGAAAATGAGAGTTCGTTTTGCATTCGGAAGGGCATAGAAAAGCTTCCCACAGACAATGTTTACAGGCTTTCTTTATTTTGACATTTCTTCTGAATACATTAATGTTTTTTGGAAATTCCCTGTTAGGTCCCCTGCAGGGGTATGCTGCAAAGTGATCTTGGCTTACACAGAAAAAGAATGGCTTGCATTATGCACTTTGCATTTCAGTTGATAATTTTAGAATCTAAAACTACTTTATTTAAGGCAGGGGGGAGAGTGTGAAGGGGGTAGAGTTAAATAGTTGGAAAAATCAGGATATTGTATCCCATTATGAAAACACTGCCACTGTAATATTTTCTCTGAGCCACAGATGCCTTTATTAGAATTCATCCTCTTTAGGGTAAGGGGAATTGACAGTCAGGGTATCAAATATAAATGTATTTAAAAATTCTCCATGTGAATTTTTGTACTGGAGAGAGAATGTTTTATTTTTAATTTTTTTTCCAAATTAGTTATTGCTTCAAGGTGCTATTAGTTTCTTATAAAATTAAGTACTTGGGATGGTATTTATTTTAAAAGCCAAACTGATGATTTAGTAGCTAAGAACAATGTTTTCTTGGTATCCAAACATTCACTGATCCTTAATTGTTTTGTATACATGCCAATTATGACCTTCCTTAAAAATGCCTAAGGCAAAATGTTTTGATTCACCGAAAGCCATTTTTCTGTGTTCAGGCTGAAATTTTATACACACACACACACACACACACACACACACACACACATATACATATACATATATACTATATATACATATATATATATTTACGTGTTTGTTTTTCAGGCTGAATTTTTGGATTAAAGATTATGCTGTGTACATATATTCCCCTGTATCTTTGAAAACACTTTAAAAATAATTTCTTATTTTAGAAATTATTTTTATTCCTCTTACAAAAATTTTTTAGCTTCTTTAGGATTATATCTGGCCCATGGAAAGGACAGTTTTAACCTTTGTTTACTTGCTTAAAATGCAATTTTGAAATATATATTTCATTGTAGATGCAGCTATGGGAATTCCAAAGCTATAGGAAGAAATGCTTGGTGAATCCATTTGCATACCAATACCCAGAATGCTTTTCCAGCTCACTGCTATTTAATCCAAGTCAGCTGGTATCAGAGCCCTGGGAAAAAACTGAACCATTTTGACGTGCTTCTCTGTGCATGCACTGAGTTCTTTTTCTGCACCAGGAGCACAATGAAAACTCAAAATTTCATCTCTGCTATGAATTTTTTTATAAATACTAGAATATTTTTAAATCTCTATTTCTTTACAATTTTTCTTTTAACCCTTTTTATGAAATGTTACTCTA
Organism: Mustela lutreola; assembly: GCF_030435805.1. Taxonomy (NCBI): domain Eukaryota; kingdom Metazoa; phylum Chordata; class Mammalia; order Carnivora; family Mustelidae; genus Mustela; species Mustela lutreola. The sequence continues at coordinate 117,020,211 of NC_081294.1, forward strand.
ATTATTATTGTGATAAAATTCTAATGGATAAGCAGGTTTTGAGCTACTGATTACTTGAAATATAAGTTAACTTGAGTAACTTGTGACTCTGAACACAAGTGGGAGAATTGGAAGAACATATACTTCCATTAAAAAGAAAAGGTGAAATTAGAGAGAGTGAGTGGTATGTATTCGGGAAGATCTACAAGCTTAGTGGCTGGAAGTTGATGGTCAAGGGTCACACAAGTTAAAATTCGACAGATCTATTTTAAATATTTGGTAAATGGTTCTGACCAGAGGTAAGGGCTAGTGAAGTAGAAAGTGCGAGTTTTCTAGAGTGGGTCAAAATGAAGTCAAGTATGGCTAATGTGTTATGGTGTGTTGATAGTATTGTGGATGTGTTTTTTTTTTAAAGGGTCATTCATTAGAGTTTTATATGAAAGTCTTCCAGATTAAATGATATGATATCTAGATTTTTTAAAAAATAACATAGGAGTGGGAGAAAGGAGTGGGGTAGAGATGAGATAAGATTGCCACGTGTTGATAATTTTTGAATCTGGGCAATGGATACATGAGGGTTCATTTATACTTATTGTCCAATCTTAAATTGGCTGAAAATATTCTACAGTAAAAAGTTGTTTTTTTTTTTTTTTAAAGATTTTATTTATTTGTCAGAGACAGAGGGAGAGAGAGAGCGAGAGAGCACAGACAGACAGAGAGGCAGGCAGAAGCAGAGGGAGAAGCAGGCTCCCTGCCGAGCAAGGAGCCCGATGTGGGACTCGATCCCAGGACGCTGGGATCATGACCTGAGCCGAAGGCAGCTGCTTAACCAACTGAGCCACCCAGGCATCCCTACATTAAAAAGTTTTTAAGGGGAGAAATGAAGAAATAAGTCATACGGGATCTGAGCATTTGAGTTTAATCTGCATTTTCTTTCCCTGCAAAATGTTGTGGTTTATGTCTTTAAGTACTTTATCACATACTACTAGGGGAAGGAAAGTTATTTCCTCAATTAATACATAAGAAAAGGGAAGCCATGCATATTTCTCTTGAGTTATGTTCTCCTTCCACCTGCTTCACAGCTTAGTCTGCCTCTCCTGGATCTGTAATCATGTTTTCTCTTCTAGACCCTATTCAGTAATATTAAAAGAGTCTCTTTCATCTTATAAAAATTGTCTTGGATCTCACATTTCCTTCTTACTACTCTCTCCCTCTCTCTGTTTCTCTTAAAGTTTCTCTCTTTCTTTCTTACCCTACCATTCTCTTAAAAAATAGTGAAAAATATAGATTCAAATAAGCAAATGGCAATAAAATAAATACTCATGTGTCAATTATCTATGAATAAATAGAATATTATCAGTAGCTTGAAATTTCTAATATGTCTCTCCTTTATCTCCCTTGGTTCTATTTTGTATATAGTACAATAAGGTGGGCACTATACTGAAATTTTTGCTTGTCTTTTCTATATTTTTCTTTATTGATTCATCACTGTGTATATTATTACTAAACACTATCCCTCAGTTTTGCCTGCTTGATAAAATTTCACACTCTGAATCATACTGTACTATATTTCTGTGTTATGCTTTTTTCACTCAACTATGTTTTAGGAATTCATCTATGTTGATAAAATTAATTAGAGTTTATTTATTTTTACAAATGTATAGTAGTCCATTATATACCTATAGAACGAGATATATATATATATACATATATATGTGTATATATATATATATTTCATTGTTGGCAGACATTTATCCAGGTTTTGTGCCTTTAGAATATAGTACTGTGCATATGCATATTCTAGTGTATATGCAAATGGTGACATGTACAAATTCCTCCAGGGCATATTTGGGTCAGAACACGGCTATCTTTGTCTTTCCTAGGTAAAGGCAATTGTTTCCAAGGTATGAACCATAACCAGTAGTATGTAAGTTTTTCTCATGGTTTCAAATTATTGTATATTGTATGTTACCGAGTGTTATCAATACTTGTTATAAAAATTGAACAGTTTTGTTAATGTGGTATGCTGGCATATAAAGAAGTAACTTATTTAATTATAACTTCCTTGATTACTAAGAAGGTTGAGCATCTATTCCTATGTTTTTTTTGAACAATCAAGTTTCCTACAGTGTGAATTGTCTCTTTAAGATGTTTGAAGATTTCTATTTAATTTCTTAACCTTATTACACAGATTGCTAAGAGTACTAGTCATTCTCCAAATCATTCAATTTTGGTTTCTCTGCCATATGTCCATAAAATTGCTCTTAATGAGGTTTTTACTAATGCCCATGTTAACAAATCCAGTGGACAATTTTCTGTCTTCATTTTACTTGATTTTTAAATTTCTCCATTGCATTTAACAACTCCTTTTTCCTTGACATCATATTCTTCTGACTTTTCTCTAACTTCTTTTCAGTCTCTATCTGCTTCTTTTCTCTTCCTTCTCCTTTTTCTTTCTCTCTCTCTCTCTCTCTCTTTTAAAACAATCTCTAATAACTGGTGGTATTTAGGCTCTATCCTGAACTCTCTTTTCTTTTCACTATCTACTGTTTTCCCAAGACCTTTATAGGAGTGGCTCCTTTTACCTAAAATCTACAGTACTACTGTAGTAGTAGTACTATAGTTTCTACTCTATAAACCATTCCCCAGTCCTCACCTCTGTTTCTCTTTCCTCTCCACCATTACCCAATTTTCACTGATTTTAACACTCATTCAACATGACAGGTTTCATATTCAATGGAAATTACCCTGGAAGATCATTCCCAACTTCTCAGTCCAAATGATATAAATTTTTTTTATCATCTTGTACTTTTCTTATATAGGTAGTCATTTTTTATTTGCTTACTGACCATATGCCCCAGTATACTCAAAACATTCATGGGTTGACTCTGTACCTGCTTCTTCACATTTGCATCCCCTGTGTTTATTATTATTTCTGATATATGTTGGGGCCTTAGTAAATATTCTCAGATAAAAGAATAAACAGACTAAGGCCTATATGACTTCAGATAAGTGAACTATGATTTTTAACTACAAAGGGAATTTAAAAGGGAATAGAATTTTTTAGAGAAGGTGAAGGTTTAGTTTTGGACAGGTCATGTTCCAAATGCTATTTGAGTGGGATAGTCAAAAGGAAGAGCAACAGAATGCTTTGATACATGGATCTGAAACTGAAGAGAACGATATGGCTTGAGATTATTGATTTGTAAGTTATCAATACATCGAGGATAAATAAGATAAGGAGGAAAAAAGTGGCTCAGGGAGTCTGTGTAGCCTGAAAAAGAAAACTATACACAGATGCACCCTAGGGGGTGATCTGGTCTAATTCAACAACTTTCCTCTCCTTCTTGGCAGATTTTCTCAGCTCAACATATTGGGCCTGAGAGGCACTGAGTTATAGAAATAAAGTATTTAATTTTGTAACATTTCTGAATATGTATTTTTCATATTTCCATATACTCTATCACGGGCAGAGCATTTTCTGTACAATACAAAGGCATATGTCTATGTATGCTTATTATTTTTTAAGCCATTACACTTCTTAAAGTCCTCAGTTCTCTAAAAGATTCAGAATAAAACTCAAAATTTTCATTTCATGGCCTTTCTGGTTTTCTGCCTCCTCCAAGTACATCTTTGTCTTCTCCCTTTCTGCTTTCTCATCTGCTCTGATCTCACGGGCCACCTCAGTTGTTCTCCGAAGATGCCAAGTGCCCCCCTGCCTCAAGTGCTTCCCCTCATGAGGACGGGCTCCCCTGACGTATTTGCTGTTTGCATGGCTTGCTCCCTTCTTTCTTCATGTTTCTGGTCAAATATCATGTTAACTGAATGGCTTTACTTAGCTTTCTGTCTGAAATAGCAAAGTCCCCATTATTCTGTTTTAGTTTTCTCTTTTGTCTCCTATTTATTTAATTTGCCTCTCTTCCCTGCCCCTCTCTTCAGTATAATAAGGTTAATGAAAACATGAGTCTGTGGTGTTTGGCTCATTCTTGTACCAGTTCTTAGCACTTAAAAGCCACTCTATAATACTTGTAAAATGAATAAGGGTGTCAAAAAAGACAGCAGAAGGTGCAGAAGAGTTATGGCGTGATGGTTAAGTTCAGGGATTCTGGTCTGCGTGCCTGTGTGTGGACTCTGTCACTCACTTGGGCAAATTACTTAACTTTCTGTACCTCATTTACCTTATATTTCAATTGGAGATCATAATTCCACTTATTTGTAGCATTACCTTGAGGAGTAAAAAAGAAATCACACAGAAAACCCTTGTTCTATGTGCTTGTTCTAATGCCCAGTGCATAGTCAGCCCTCAATAAGCACTTAACCCTTGTTATTAACAGCCCAAATCAATGCAACTTATGGATTTCACCATTTATTTAGGAAATATTTATTGAGTACCTCTACATGTGAGATGTTTTGCTTGGGGTTTACAATGCTTAATAGGATACAGAAGGGAGTTGGGGGAAATTGGAGGGGGAGACGAACCATGAGAGACTGTGGACCCTGAAAAACAATCTGAGGGTTTTGGAGGGGCAGGGGGGGAGGTTGGGTGAGCCTGGTGGTGGGTATTATGGAGCGCACGTATTGCATGGAGCACTGGGTGTGGTGCATAAACAACAAACTCTGGAACACTGAAAAGAAGTTGAAAAAATAAATATATATATTTTTTAAATGGTAAAAAAAAAACTATTTCATGAGAGCAAAAATTAAAGATATATTTGTCATTTAAATAATTTTGAATCAACCTGCAATTTATTATCAAGTGTCCAACACTCAAATACTCTTTTGAAGAATAGCATTTTTTTCTTTTTACTTTATACATCTGTAAATACCAACTCAAAATTCCATCAGCACTTAGCAAGTTGATCTTTACTGAAACTCTAACTCTGGGAAAATTCTCCCTTTGGCTCATATGCTATTGATCCTCAACTCAATGAAGAGAAACATAAAAATCTTCTAATAATTATACTCCCACTCCAAAATCTGTGGTTTACAAGCATAGGAAATAGTCAATGATAGATTCAAGATACTGCCCCTTTATCATTTATCTTACTTTAAATGTTATTCATCTTGCATTTTTTTTTTCCTTGTGAGCTGAGGAAGCAGTGAATAAATGTGGCTTATGGCTTAAAATAACATGTATAAAGGTATTCAAAAACTGTTTTGCTCCTCCAGTCCCTACAGCTCTCCTCAAGCACGTGCTCAGGTGAGCACCAGTCAACATTTCTTGGAGACCACATCTTCTTAAGAATTTTTTTTTTTTTTTAAGGTATTTTCTCAAAAACTCCTTCAGAGCTCCTATGATATGTTGCCTAAATCCTTGCTTATTAGCTTATTACCTCGTGAGTTGTGTTTGTTGGCTGCTGAATGGTATTTTTCTCCTTTGACCAGCATTATCATTTAACCCTAATTTCCTCAACATTAAAAAAAATAGTTTTTAAGAAGCAAGAAAAAGCCTGTCTTCAAATCAGGTCTGATGTGTTTTCCATGAAATTCACAATACATCTGGCCTTATGAATAGCTGCTATAATTTAGGCAGCATTAAAAGAGTTTCCTCTTCTTATCCCATTCCTCCAATCAAAAAAATCCCCACCCATTGCCAGTCAGAGTGCAAAATACACATTCAAGTATAATTCTTTTGGATCCTAAAAGTTCTTAGTCTTTTCAGCGTCCTGTGCTCAAATAAAAGTAATAATGAAGGAATGTAACTTCTATCTCTTATTACTTTATCACTCTAGAAACTTCAGAAATACGGTTTGTGTGCCTCGGGAGGTGGGGGGGTCTCAGTCTTGGTATGTGGGGAGGGGACATTGTAAGAGATACTACAGAAGGGACTTAGGAGAATGCTAAAGATTAAAGTCACCTATTTTATCTTTCCTAGAGGCTTCCATGGGAAAATAGATTTAGATCTGTAACTAAAATGCAATTACAATTCTAAAATTTAAGAATAAAAGGAGTATTTTTTGAATTAATTGGGTTTTCATTGCCACTTGCACTTTTATTAATGGGAGGACAGAATATTTGATAAAAAAATAATTTAGTCTTATTAAGTTCTTCCTTTGACATCAGAAACCCTTAATTTCAAAAAAAAAAAATTTCCTATTAAGTTTGTGAGTCAGTTACCAGCCTTCCACCAAACATATTATTAGAGATATGGACATTTGGAGTGTTGCCAATATGTGGTTATCAATCAGCTGTTCTAAATAGTTTTTTGCAACAGTTTTAGCCTAAGTTGTCCTTCTACTTTCATTATTAATTTATTTTTGCACAGTAGGCTTTTTTGCACAAAAAAGATTTTGTGAGCTAAGCCTCATGATTGTTTTTAATGAAAAAACTTATTGCCATTAGTAAGCTAGGTATAATGCTTATGACCAAAAGAATTGTAAAACTCCTAGGGATAAGATGAGGGTTTTAATACTCTGCTTAAATCAAGCAGAGAAATTAGGTTCGGTCTGAGAGAAGAGAATTGTTTACCAGTGCACATCTATGAGGTAGCTGGGACAAACCAGGCTCCATGCCAGATTAAAAAGGCAGGTTTCTTCTAGTCAAAGAAGCTTATAACCCTGTGCTGAAACAAAAACAAATAAGCGATCCTTAACCAAGCAATATTTCAGGCTTCTCTGAAAGAAACCAATGAAGGCACCAGAGAGAACTGTCAGCTGTATCTTAATGTTGTTCAAGCATTTGAGAGAAAAAAAAAGGACATTTTAGGAAAAGGGAAGCATGTGCCCAGTAGAAACCATGAGTGGTACATGAAGATGAGTAAGGCAAGATCAGGAAGATGGAGAAGAGTGCTGAGAAATATGACAGGAGAGGCAGGGGGCTTTTTAAAATGTGATTGAGTATGAAGTTCATCTTATAGATTATAGAAACTGCTGCAGTTTTAGAAAGATCATCTGAAGTGCATTTTGAAAGATAGATTGAAGTCGGAATAGTATTGCTCTAATCAAGGCAAGAAATCAAGAGGAAAGTGATTAAGTTAGTGCCTGTCAGAACTGAGAAGGCAGGAGGAATTTCCAAATTGCTTTGGGTAACTGACTGGCTAGAGAATGAAAAGGTTTCTTGCTTGACAACTAGGTCAAGGGTTGCATCATTTCAATAGAGCATTTCAGTAGAGGGAGAAAACATGTAAGAGTGAAAGAGAATTTGTAGCTTGAGCACCTTTAAGCAGAGGTTAATAGGTTGTATGGGTAAAAATACACAGTAGAAAGTTAATAACAGTGATTAGTAGTTCTGCAAAGAGATCTTGTCAAGAGATACAGACTATTTGACGTTGTCAGGAATAGGAATGAGATAACACAGAGAGTAAGGTCTAGACTAGAAATGGACAAAGAAAGGAGCAGTGAGGAACATGGAAACTTAAGAGCCTTGCAGATAAGGCCAACATCCAAAGAGTTGTAAAGAGTGTTGTCAGAAAATGAGTAGAGAACCAACAGAATGTTGCATTATCCTAGCAAAGGGAAGCAAGAGTTTCAAAGATATGGGAATGGTAGTAGTGCCAAAGGAATCTTTGGAATCAAGGAAAATGAAGGCTTAAAATTGACCCTTGACTTTAGTAATTAGGACATGATTATTGATCTTTTTTTTTTTTTTTTAAAGATTTCATTTTTTTGACAGAGAGAGACACAGTGAGGGAGGGAACACAAACAGTGGAGTGGGAGAGGGAGAAGCAGGCTTCCCACTGAGCAGGGAGCCTGATGTGGGTCTAGATCCCAGGACCCTGGGATCATGACCTGAGCTGAAGACAGGCTCTTAACGACTGAGACACCCAGGTGCCCCAGGAGATGATTATTAATCTTAACAAAAGAAATTTTATTTTGGATATTAGCCCCTTGTCAGATATATAATTTGCTAATATCTTCTCCCATTCAATAGGTTGTCTTTTCATCTTGTTTGTGGTTTCCTTTGAAGTGCAAAAGCTTTTTATTTTGGTGAGATCCCAGTGGTTTATTTATATATTTTTTTCCTTGCCTGAGGACACATATCTAGAAAAATGTTACTAAGGCCAATGTCCAAAAGACTACTGCCTGTGTTTTCTTTTAGAAGTTCTGTGGTTTCAGATCTCACATATAGGTCTTTAGTCCATTTTGAGTTCATTTTGTATATATGGTATAAAGAAATGGTCTAATTTCATTCTTTTGCATGTAGCTGTCCAGGGTTCCCTACATGATCTACTGAAGGGACTGTTTTTTTTCTTTTTTTAAGGCACTGTTTTTTTTTTTTTTTTTTTTCTCCGCTGTATATTTTTGTCTTCTTTGTCAATTTTTAATTGCTCATAGAAGGATGGCTTTATTTCTGGGCTATTTTGTTCTGTTGATCTGTGTTTCTATTTTTGTACCAGCACCATACTGTTTTGATTACTACAGCTTTGTGGTGTATCTTGAGATTTGGGATTCTGTTATCAAGAGTCAAATTTAGTGGTTAAGAAGTGACTGGTATTATGGAAATTGAACCATGGGTGCATATGACTCTTAAGAAGCTTGAGTCTAAAAGAAACAAGAAATTAAAAAGTAAAGTTCTGACATACAGAGTGGGCAAGGAAAAAATGTTTTCTGTTTGTTTTTCATCTTTTCTTTTTCTAACGAAAGATGACTAAAAGAATTCAGCTGAGAGAAAAAACATTAAAGAAATAAATCGTATGTAATATCACATTTCATTTGTAAAATGACATGTTTAACATCAATAGAAGCAGAAGGGTATCTCTCAGAATATCTGATATTAAATACTTTGTGAAAAACTCTATTTCTTTCTATTATGATGTTGATCACTAAAAATTTGATTGTTGAGCAAAAATATTGATCTAGATAAGAGGAAAAGGTCTTTTCTTGAATAAGAATAAGGGCCATTTATTTCCTGGAAGCTGCATGGGATGAGATTATGATGTTTGAGGAGTGAATCATTTTTTGAAAAAAAAAAAGTAAGAGGCAGAAAGTTGAGAAAATCAATTCTAGATGAGCTTGGCTTTCTCTACAAAATAGGAGGCAAATGTATAGTAAGGGTACATAGGTAAATGTTTAATACTGGTTTCAAAAGAATAATGAAGTTTTGGGATACATACTCTGGAAATGTAAAAGAATACTAATAAAAGACATTGAAAATTACCCACCTAAAGGGCATTGTTCACATCAGAAGCCATGTATTTGTAAAAGCCCCAGACATCATGACTTTGTGATTTTTCTCTAATGCTGTTCAGTACAAAGAAGGAAGAGAGTGGATGACTATGCTTACCCAAGGCTAAAGATGTACAGAGTAGAGGACTTGAGATGTTGTCCACAGAAAGACTTCAGTCAGTGATCAAGGATTCTTGGCTGGATAAGAAAAAAGGTAAGACCAGAAGAAAACCCGCACAGAGACCTGGAAGACCACTAAGGGTGATACTTGATAATTCTGGAAGTGTAAGTGCCCTCAGAGAAGAGAGGGAAAGGAGCCAGCGCTTCTTGCAAATGTACTGGGAACTACATACATCCAGAGCGGTTGTTAAATTCCAATGAGTTCAAAGAAGTCACAGGAAATACAAATGACCCTGAGGAAAACAAAATTATTTTACAAAACAAAGCAGGATGATTTTCAATTCACTAAGTGCAAAGAGTGGTATTTTTAGGGCCAAGAGCACAATACAAATACAGAGTAGAGAAATAGACAAAGGTGAGTGGAATAGATTTGGGCATAGATTTGGGAAATATCTCAGCAAAGGTCTGTATATTTAAGGCCTATGGAGTGAAGGAAACAATCTGGATTATTTTCTTTTAGGCAGTTTCAGAAATTTGAGGATTTAGGGACATTTTCGAAAAGTCAGTTGAATGTGTGAGGCAAGAAATGGAAGTGAATTTCCTAACTGTAAGAAAGTGGAAAAAAAAAAAAAAAACCTATGAAATTTTCTCCTGTCTCTACCCATAGTACAAACAATAGGCTGTCAGGAGCAGTGTGCAAGAAATTGTTACATGGATATATTTATTTCAGGCAGAACATCAGGAGTCTGTATCATGTTCTTGGTTATAATTTACATTGTGACTTTGTATTTTTTCTCATGGGTACAAAAATAATAAGGTTTTTCTAGGAATGGATGGTTATATACAAAACAAACATCGGCTAGTTCGTTCTCTAATGTCAAATTTATAATCATACACTGCTTTGAATGGGATAAGAATAAATGACTCATGAATGGATCAAATGATGGCTCTCATACTTGACGTGCACATAGTCTTACCCTAGGCCAATGAGCCAGACTTTCAGATGGGCCCTTACCTTTTCATTGCTCTCTCTGGGCCATAGCTCTCGTCAAGCCGTGTCCCTGGACAGCTGGCTCTGCCATGAACCATCTGGAGTTCTTACTCCCTAGTGATGCCCATTACAGAAAAGTTTCAAGTCCTCAACTTCACCTTTAGGGAATCTATATATCATTTAATGAGACATCCAGCAGCACATTTGCAAGATGATGTTGACCCCCCCCCCCAAAAAAAAAGTGTTTGGAAGAATTCTAACAGTTTTATTTTAAGAGAAATTATAACCGTATAAAACTACTGGTATTAGGAGAGGTCCACCTTCCTAAGGAGCAAACAGCAAATACAAACTGAGCAATTACTATGTGCCAGGTACTGTGCTCAGTGCTTTGAATGCATTATTTCACTATGCCCAGCAAATAATCATTTATAATTAATAAGTTAGAAATATGAGTTTTTAATGGGTTAAGTAACTTCCTCAATAAATGAAAAGCAGGCTATATTTTCAGAACAGTTTGTGTACATGTGTTCATTCAGCTTTTTTGTTTACTGAGGACCTGCTGAGTTTAAGTTATTGTTTTAGGTACAGGGAATAAGAAGAAATGTAAAACAAACCTTTTCAGTCAGGCAGTTCACACTTTTGTAGGACAGGTAAGTATGCAGATCACCTTCTGGATTATTCCATGGCAAGTTCTAAAATAGAACCCGAAATAGTTCTTTGGGGGTAGATAGGAGAACATATTTTTCCTAATGAAGGAGAGGAAGATTTCACAGAGTCAGAGAATTTTGGACGAGGCTATGAAGTATGACTGGCTTCTTCTACAGAAACTTGGGGTACCCTAGAATGATTCAGCTTGGACATTTTGTTCTCTACAATTTGAGGCAAGGTCTTATTTTAAAAAAAAGTCTGCTGCCTTCTGTTTTTAGAGGGTGTGTGGGGGGGTAGGTGATAAATAGTAAAAAAACCAAAACAACAACAACAACAACAACAAAACAGAGCAAAGGAGGGAAGAGCAAATAAGGAAAGGAAAGAGGGTGGACCAGATAATCAAGAAAGGAGAGAGAAATTCAGGAGTAGTTGTATGTAAAATAGAGATAAAAGAAAAGAAGGATTAATAATGATTTCAGAAGTGACTGTGAAAAGGAAAGACAGAGCCAAGAGGAGAGAGGGGAGCGGGGGAGTCATGATGAAGGAAATAGAACAGAGATTTGGGTAAGAAGACAAAAGCAATTTTAAAAGATATTTTTGTATGGTTATTTTATTTTATTTATTTATTTTTAAGGATTTTATTTATTTATTTGAAAGAGAGAGCACGAGGGTAAGGTTGGGATGTACCAAGGCAAAAAGCCAAAGGGAGACACAGACACCCTGCTGAGAGGGGGCCTGACATAGGTCTATATCCCAGGACCCCTGGATCATGACCTGAGCCAAAGGCAGATGCTTAACCGACTAAGCCACCCAGGTGCCCCTACTGCATGGTTATTTTAGGCTCTTATTATAAAAATATAAGAACATGATACTTTTCATGAAAAATTTTCTCAAAAAATATGAAAATGCTTGTTCAGAGTAGCTCAAATCAAGAATGCCCAGAACATGCTTTTTTTTTCCCCTTCCAAGTCCATAACAGATGACATCTCTAAATACAGGAGATTAAAGTTGAAACTCTTAAGTAGTAGCTTTCAAGAATCCTATTTTCTTGCTATGCGTCTGAACCATAATTTGAAAACAAAAAGCAGTGATGCTGATTTTGGAGCCCATCTTCTGAAAATAAAATTCTAACTTCTCTTGAAGAAGAAATGGCTTTGGTTTAGTATTTTTGAAAGGGTACTCAGTTCATATGTGACTTTCATATATGAGTTTCCAGTGTGTGAGTTTTTATTAAATCCAGTCACCAATTTACAGATTGGTGGATTGATGTGCTTTCAGAAAACAGAAGACATCTTTAAGGAAATGGTGGTGATACCAGGCTTTGGTGCTTTGTGAAAACTACTTTTCTGTTTCTATAGAAATGTTTGTGTTTCAATTCCACTCCCACCCACTGTTTTTTTGTTGTTGTTAGTGCTGTTCTGATGTCTTTAAGGGTGTGTGTGTGTGTGTGTGTGTGTGCCCGTGTGTGTTTATGGTTCATGTTGTTGTCGTCGTTATTGTTCTAATAGAAAGACTTTGGGGTGTGGTAGACTTTTCTGACTCTAACGCTATAAACTCTTGCAACACATAACAAACAACCGATCAGAGAAATGGCAAACATTGTCTGTATTCTCTGTGCACTTGGCAGGGATTTTTCATATTGTACGTTATTGGCTCTGCTGTGTGATAGCACAACAGAGCCTTTGTAATGCTCTCGGCAGAGCTATTTATATGCTGCGACTCTACTAAGTATCCTTCCCTCTGCTGGTGTTCTTCCACAGACTCAAAGAGAGAGTGATTCGCCCAAATAAAAGAAGTATAGATTGACATTGCTCAGAGCACGGGAGGCTGTAAAGGCAAAATAAGTCTTTATATAGCTCACATTAAGTATTATTATAGTCAATTGAATGGCAAAATGGAAGTTAGCCCAAAATGAAGTAAAAAGAGATTTCTTTGCGGCAGCCCAGGATAATTAGAATCTGGTTGGCATGCACCTGTGTTTGATGCTCCATATATGTTGTGTCAAAGGGCTCTGGACCCCAGGGTCATCTGGCTTTTAGTGATTTCCTTCAACAACTGTGAGCATCAAAACTTCAAGAGATGAATGCCAAAAGGCCCCCTGTTACCTGTGGTCACTTTCTGAAACAGATTACTGAAAATTTAAGTGACTTGGCTATACACACTACCCCATAAGTAGAGTAAATGTAAAATCCAACCAAAAAAAAAGGAGGGGGTGCGGCAAATGTTATTTTGTCTTCATTTCATCACATCCAAACTTCTCACGAACAATCCGAAGCTGATAGTTCAATTACCTAGGAAAATATAGTTACAATTTTCCTTCATATATTTAGGTTGACACTGAATCATATATTTGAGGCTTTATTTCCTTCTCAAAATTAACCTGAATCATTTATATTTTTCTGAACTCGTTTAAAATTTGTCAGTGCCATTATGCTTGTACTTTTATAAGGACACGGGGCTGAGATGATATTCTAGCATTAGCCGGACATGGGTTGTGTTCTCTGTTATCTAATTCAACCAACAAGGGCTTGCCTGCAATCTGACATTTGTATTCATATTAAAAGGTCTGATATTTGGATTCAGTCATATTCAGTCATGACATGTTCAGCAGCATGACTTTAAAAATAGCATAAAATGCATAAAAATAATAAGGGAAAGAGATACTAGCAGAATGTGATGCACCAGTTAATGTCACACTAACCCGAGGATATAGGAAATGTCAATTCTTGGTGGTTAAGGCAGACCAGAGATATGTGTGCAGTCCCAGGAAAAAATGATTATGTAAAAGACTGATGGTCTTTTACTTGCTATTTGTTCACTTCTTGGTTAACGGTGTAAAAAAGATCAGGGAGACACAGAAAGAGTAACTTTCCGGTCCTTACTAGCACAGTAAGGTGAATCCTAGAAAGAAAAAAGAGAAAGGGAGAGAGAGAGAAAAAAAAAACAAAATAAAACAGCTTTCAGTTTTTAAAGATAAAGCCTTGTCATGTGCTTACTTAATGAATCCCATTATTTTGATGATAAAAGAGCAGGTACTTTGTTCTTCTGCCAATATAATCCTATATATTCCTTGCTTGGGGATTTTTAAAAGATCTCCAACAACTGTATCTACAGTTGTTATCTGACTTGTTTTGTCTGTACAGGACAGGAACACAACATATTTACTTAGATTTATTATTTAGCAAATAGTTAAATAGATTGTATTATATGAAAACTTGCTGTGCTAGCAAAAGGAATGAAGATGTGAAATGGTTTGTACTCCAACTTTCACAAATTTAATGGGTGTGACAAATATAGTAACAAAATTATGTGGAGTAAGAGGAAGTGGACTGACTTAAAATATAGAGGATTTAGCTAGGTTTAAGACAACTAATCTTGGGACACCTGGGTGGCTTAGTAGATTAAGCATCTGCCTTGGGCTCAGGTCATAATCTCAGGGTCCTTGGATAGAACCTCACATTGGGCTCCGTGTTCAGTGGGGAATCTGCTTCTGCTTCTCCCTCTCCTTCTGCCCCGGTCTCCTCTTGTATGCTCTCTCTCTCAAATAAATAAATAATCTTTTTAAAAAAGACAATTATTCTTTTTTAAAAAATTTTATTAACACATAATGTATTATTTGTTTCAACAGTACAGGTCTATGATTCATCAGTCTTACACAATTCAAAATACTCCCCATAGCATATACCTTCCCCAATGTCCATCACGCAGCCACCCCATCCTTCTGACTCCCCCTCCCCTCCAGCAACCCTCAGTTTGTTTCCTGAGATTAAGAGTCTCTTATGGTTTGTCTCTCTGTCTGGTTTCATCTTGTTTCATTTTCCCCTTCCTTCCCCTATGATCTTCTGTCTTGTTTCTCAGATTCCTCATATCAGTGAGATCATATGATAATTGAAAAAAGACAATTATTCTTAAAGTTATTCTTTAAAAAAAAATTAGGTTCCTAATTTGGTTCCTCAAGAGGCTATGGAATATTCCCTCTGAAAAAGAACTATGCTTGATCTTTAAAAGTATGGTGTGGCCTTTGAAAACGCCATTGGCTCTGCCAAATAGAGTATATAGAGTTTAGTTATCCTTGAATGACTTCTCAGGGTATAAATGCAGGCACAGAAATGTCTAAAACTGTTTCTCCTAATAGTTTATCTTGCGAAATAGTAGTCCATTTAAATATTTGGAAGAAATGGATTCTCCTGTCAAATATGTGTGGGACACTTTGGGTGTTTTTAACCCTCTCTCAAATTTTTCTTTCTTTCTTTCTTTTCTTTCTTTCTTTCTTTCTTTCTTTCTTTCTTTCTTTCTTTCTTTCTTTCTTTCTTTTTAGATTTTATTTCTTTATTTGAGAGAGAGAGAGAGCACACAAGTGAGAGAGAGAGCACAAGCAGGCGGAGCAGCAGAGGAAGAGGGAGAAGCACATTTCCCTCTGAGCAGGGAGCCGGATGCGGGACTCTTGATCCCGGGTCCTGAGATCATGACCTGAGCCGAAGGCAACCACTTAACCGACTGAGCTACCCAGATGACCCAACCCTCTCCCAAATTTCAAAAGCATATGAACATATGGGGAGAAATCAGAGGGGGAGATGAACCATGAGAGACTATGGACTCTGAGAAACAAACTGAGGGTTTCAGAAGGGAGGGGCTTGGGGGGTTAGCCCAGTGGCGGGTATTAAGGAGGGCACGTATTGCCAAACTTCTTACCCAGCTCCACCCACAGGAGAACTGGGTGTTGTGCACAAATGATGAATCATGAAACACTACATCAGGAGCTAATGAAATACTGTATGGTGACTAACAGAATAAAAAAAAATTTTTTTTAAACTTTGAGAAGGGCTACAATTAAGAATTACTGTTTACATTTGCTTGACACAGCATTTTAAGATGTACTTGACCACGCTATCCCTTTATTACACAGTGCCCTGGGAAACTAGCATTTCAGATAACACAATTTAGGCATATCAATTGACAGTGGAGAAAAGTAACTACATTTGAAAAATAAACCGACCTACAAGGTATTAAGTAATGTAAAATATTATCTTGTTTGACATTCACTGTAAAGCCACTTGGCAGATAATATTTTCATTTTAAAAGGTGGGAACACTCAGATTCAGACAGGTTTATTTTCCTGCTCTGGTGACAGAAAGTAAAGGAGTGACTGGACCAGAATTCAAACCCAGGTCTATGTGATTTCAAAGCTCAGGATTTGCCCTCTGCTCTGTTATCTCCTAAAAACGTTTTGCTCCATAGTTAAGCCCATCGCCTAATAGTTGTTACTCTTCGTGGATCAGAAAGAATAAATGGGGGCGCCTGGGTGGTTCAGTGGGTTAAAACCTCTGCCTTTAGCGGCTAAGCAAATCCTCACCTGTTTTTTCAATAACTCTCCATCTACTTCATTCATCCGTACAAGGTGACTGATCTGAAATCACATGCTCTTCCCTTGTGCTCCACCTCTAGATCCTATTTTCTTTCCTCTGCTCAAACTTCTTACCCAGCTCCACATCATCATGCTCGGCTGACGACTTTGCTCCCTGTTTCACAGAGCAAACAGAAGCAGGTAAGAATCGGAAAAGAACTTGCACATGCTTCCACAGCTGTCAGTGAACTTGCATGTGTGTCTGTTCTGCCTTTTCTTGGTTATCATGGAACTGGTATTATTTATCCATATCTGCATCCTTATTTCAATCTCTTTCCTTTACAGTAAAGTTACTCAAAAATCTTATGTACTTATTGTCAGGAAATTTCCTCCTAAGCTCTCTTGAATATGTTCTCATCAGACTTTTTGGTCCTATCACTCCCCTGAAACAGCTGTTGTCACAGGCACTAGTGACCTCCACGTTGTATGCTCGAATGATTGCTTTACAACTTAACTTTTGGCATTTTTGATGTAACTAATCATCCTTTCCTTGAAATGGCTTCTTCAGAATGTTTCAAGATACCATCTTCTTGGTGGTCCTACTTAGCAGCTGCTTCTTGTCTTTTTGACTGGTTCCGGAGAGGCATCAGCATCCCAAACCTCTTCTCATTTTGTCAACATTCACAGCCTAGGTGAGCTTATTTAGACTTCTAGCTTCAAACACTACCCATTTGTTGGTGACTCTCATATAAATACATCCTTCTCAGACCTCTCGCCCGTAAGTCTCCACATTGATATCAAATAGGCCCTTCAAATTAGTAATATATAGAATGTTAGACCAAAATGTTGCACAACTGAAACTAATATAACATTGTATGTTAATTATACTTCAATAAAAATTATTTAAAAATTAACAACTTAAAATAGAAAGTAAAAATTACTGAAGTGATATAGATAGGTAAGGTCTTTTCTTTGATTAAAAAAAAGATCGAAAATGCATTCAATGTATCAAAACAGAAATTCTGAATATCTCTTCTGTACTCTTTCAGCCTTTCCCATCTCAGTAAATAGCAACTCCATTTTTCCATGTATTGTTTCTGATTCAGAACAAATACTTCATCAGTATGAAGAACAGCAGTTCAATGGCTCAAGGCATTGTGTACCTACAGACACTTCTGTTTTCAATAGGTCACCTTCCCGTTCTATAGGTTCATCTATTTCTGGGTAATGTATATGGTAAGAATGTGAGACTTGCAGGCATCAGTTCTTTACTTGCTTCCTTAATTATGAAGCAATCAATTCCTTGATGATGATGAATGAGACATCTGGTAAATAATGAGATGATTTTGCTGGCAGAAACATGGTAGATAGGGGAAAATCCAAATCCAGAAAAAATATTTTTTTTTTCCTAGTGAGCCAAATCTCTGCTTTCTTCATGATGGAAATAGTATAACGAACCATCAAGTGAATGATAGATTTTAGCCTTTTATGACAAAATTTGAGGGTTTCAGCTTCAACTGTCATGTTAGAATCTTGATACTTGGCAAGGGTATTGGCCAGATCAATTTGGGTGAAAAAAGAGTCATTTTAATTGGGCTCATGGTTAGCCTCTGTATTTACCGTACTAGTACTTTGTTATGAGCACTATTTATCATATGTTTACTTATGCGAAAGCACTGGCTTAAGGAGGTTACCATGAAAAGAGGCTAAATGGCATTCACAGAGAGGAGTATCTTGCTTGGCAGGGACTGCAGAGGGAAGTATTCAAGAATGCAAACATGGAGACCACATTGAGACTTTTTCAAAATATCTGCCCACATACCGTTGCCTAAACCAGTTTGTTATTAATCCTCAAGTATTTTGAATTTCTAACCATTTGACCAAACCTTAGTCACTATCCATGTATTGTATAAAGCATTACATCAGACTGTTTCTCCTTCCAGGCAAAAAGGGCAATAAGATGTGTCATACAAATTTCTACCTCCCAGATTTTCTTCCTTATCCTTCAGGGCTAGTTCTTAAGCTACATTCAGGTTGGAGTCAGCATATGGTACACCTGTAAGACAAATTCAGTTTTTTCCTCTTCAGTTAACTAACATAGGGAACTCCCCTAGAGTCCATAATTAGGGATTGAGAGATCAGTAACAGCATGGCAGGAATTGTCATGTTCAGAGTATAAGTCAAATTTTCCTGCAACTTACTTGCACATTCAGGCCCTCCTGGTCTTTACAATAGGCAAAACTTGCACTTGGCAATTAATGGATATTGAGTATACTGGAGTTCATGGCTTTGAATAAAACTAACCAGGTCGGAGCGCCTGGGTGGCTCAGTGGGTTAAGCCTCTGCCTTCGGCTCAGGTCATGATGGATCTCAGGGTCCTGGGATCAAGCCCCGCTTCAGGCTCTCTGCTCAGCAGGGAGCCTGTTTCCCCCCCCCCCCCTCTCTCTGCCTGCCTCTCTGGTTACTTGTGATCTCTGTCTGTCAAGTAAATAAACAAAATCTTTAAAAAAACAAAACAAAAACTAATCAGGTCAGGGCACATGGTTATCTGCTGTTTAACACTGAAGGGTAAAAGAAGTGAAGAGTTATTTCTCAAAAAGAGGACAGCTATTTTCAGACGACACAATTTTACTATAAACCCTGTGAGACATTGATATGATTCTCTCTTTTAACAAGTCTTAGACAGCAAACCTACCTACCTGAGGTATGGAAAGTACCAATGGATCCACACGTTCATAAGGACCTAATGACAGAACGACTTGTTTTGAACCTGAAGCATTTGAAGATCCTGTTCTCGTTCTGAGTTTCACAAAAAGCTGGCAGTGTGTGGGGGCACTCAGTAATTGGGATAGAAAAGCACATCTAAATGTGGCATATGCATGCAGTTCTGATAAAACACTTTGAAAACACAAATTCCAATTGATGTATTGGGAGACAATTTGCGCATAATGTCTCTATAATTATGATTGTGAGAAAGACTAGGAGAATGCAGAAAATTGTACTCAGTTGAACTGAGCCACTTAGGCATACACAAAACATACTCACCCAGCCACCATCACACTACAAACTGCGCTCATACACGTCTGGTGTAACGGTGTTCTGTCCCGCTTCAGGTAACTCTCCTTCCCCCACTTCACAATAATTCACACTGAATACCTGCCTAAGGAAAACTCAGATGTTTATTACGGTAAAGTACCGTATTTATTATAGTATTTAGGTATTTCTTAACCAATTCACATAGGTAAAATTCGGTGACTGTAATGTTAAGTTCTTTTTTTTCTTTCTTTCTTTCTTTCTTTCTTTTTTTTTTTTTAATGTGTCACTGATGAAGTCGTGGCCCTGGCTATATTTTTCTCATAAGGCCAGTGATTTCATTGTCTAATGTTGCATAACAAGGCAATTTTCAAGAATACATATGTCATGTCACAGCAGAATTAACTGTACAACACAATGTGGGACAGTGATTCCCACAAACAGGAAAATAAGTCAGATATTTGGAGGCCAAGAAATGGCAATATTCTACAGAAAATAGAATAATAAGGACAGAACTGAAGCAAGAAAGAGATTTCAGGACCACTGTATTGAGTATTTACTATATTCTGGACCCTTTGTTAGATATTTTAAACCTCATTATGTTATAGGAGGAGGCTCACGGTAATGTCAGAATGACGGGACAAGCATCACAAGGCTTGTAAAGGATGAAGGATGACTGCCAAGGAGACAGTTTCCATTATAGACTATAGCATGTACTAGAGTCATCTAGTTCTCAGGATAATGGGACTCTGTCAATAGTATGGCTTTAACAAGGACAAATTAATAGGCCAAGAGATGCATAAGTACAAGATCCACAGGCACGCTCCCTTCAAGCAGTTTAAGATTTTTTGTGAGTTAAAACATATACATAAAAGCATACTAGTGGAGGATAAGTTATCACTGTGTGCCATGGAAAGTGGGAACCATGAGAGAAAGCTGTTTGCAAAAGATGTTGATTTTGGGGGCACCTGGGTGGCTCAGGGGGTTAAAGCCTTTGCCTTCAGCTCAGGTCATGATCTCAGGATCCTGGGATTGAGCCCCACATCAGGCTCCTTGCTAAGCAGGGAGCCTGCTTCCCCTCTTTCTCTGCCTGCCTCTCTGCCTACTTGTGATCTCTGTCTGTCAAATAAATAAATAAAATCTTAAAAAAAAAGAAAAGATGTTGATTTTACTATTCCTTGAATAAACAGATTGAGTGTAGGTAGAGAAGAGGAAGAGTTCTTTCTCAGAGGAAGGAAGAATAAGGACAAAGAGAGAGGGGAGAATGCATTTCAGAAAATGATTTCATGATGAAGAAAATCCAGGGGCACCTGGGTGGTCCAGATGGTTAAGCGTCTGCCTTCAGCGCAGGTCATGATCTCCAGGTTCTGGGACTGAGCCCCATGTTGGGCTTCGGGTTCAGCGGGGAGCTGCGTCTTCCTCTCCCTCTGCCTCTCCCTCTTGCTCACGTTCTCTTTCTCTGTCTGTCTCAAAGGAATACATAAAACCTTTAAAAATAAGAAGAAAGACCAAAGAAAAGAGAGGGAAAGCAAGAAATAAACCAAAGATATTCCATGGGAAAAATAACGGTGTACTTAGAAATGTGCTTTCTGTGAGATAGGATGTAGGATTAGCTAAGGAGGTGGAGAATGGTGAGCAGCTAGAAGCAGTGTGGTTCTGGCCATTGATTTTACAACCTTTGATGGATAAAAGGGTTCAGGATGTTGAAGCACTTATTCAAAAGAGGTATGTGTATGCTTGAATACAGACTTGAAAAAGTATGAAAATCTTAAATCAGTATGTATTGTTGACCTATAGATAAACTATACTTATGGGTCAAGAGTATTTTTTACTAGATTATCTCTGAACTATTTTGCGGTCCCTTTTCTGTTTTTTCTTCATTAATGAACTTTTATTTACTTCCTTCATTGTTACATTTATAAACTAAAAGGTGTATTTTTTAATCCCAAATCTAGAACATTTTAATTCTATAATAAATTAAGAATTTTCTTATAGTTTTCTGATTAAAATGTAATAATGAGTAGTCTTCTGTCCAAACCGTCTTCATTTGGAAGTGTTTGATTTTTTAATTAATTAATTTTAAGGACTTATTTATTTGTTTGTTTACTTTTAGAGAGAGGAGCTGGGGAGAGAGAGGAAAAAGAACAGGGAGAAAATCCATAGCAGACCCCCCCACTGAGTGTGCAGAACCCAATCACAGTTCTGACCCAGGACCCGAAAATCATGACCTGAGCTGAAATCAAGAGTTGAATGCCCAACCAACTGAGCGATGCAGGCACCCCAGTTTGGAAGTGTTTCAATCAATTTTGTCATATTTAGCTTTGTTCTCCAGACCACAAGCCCTTTTCTTCTGACGTAGTAACCTAGAACTTCATTTAGCTAAAAGGAATAAACAATTAATGAAGATGTCACTTAATATAATCATCACATATAGCCAGTAAAGACTTGTCATTAGCATTCTTGAGGAAAATTTAGTGATACATATAAAGAGTCTTAAAAATAATCCCATCAATTGATCTAGAAACTCCAGTTGAGATAATTTAAGAATGAATTTCCTTAGACTGCTATTTATAATGTTGAAAAATTAGAAAACTCCAAATAGGGGAATGGTTATGTAAGTCATAGTAAGAAAGTCCATTTATGCAATGGAATTTTAATCAGCAATTTGATAATGTTTTCCAATCTGTATGGTGATGTGAATATGCTTAAAATACAGAGTACAGTGTAAGGAGGGAAATTCAAAAATTACACATTTTAATATGAGTTCAGTGGCATAACTGTTATGTACATGTGAAAGTTTTATCAAAAAATTTTCTTTTTTTTTTTAAAGATTTTATTTATTTATTTGACAGAGAGAGATCACAAGTAGGCAGAGAGGCAGGCAGAGAGAGAGAGAGGGAAGCAGGCTCCCTGCTGAGCAGAGAGCCCGATGCGGGACTTGATCTCAGGACCCTGAGATCATGACCT
This sequence comes from Mustela lutreola, assembly GCF_030435805.1. Classification (NCBI taxonomy): domain Eukaryota; kingdom Metazoa; phylum Chordata; class Mammalia; order Carnivora; family Mustelidae; genus Mustela; species Mustela lutreola. The sequence goes on from NC_081294.1 coordinate 117,042,397, forward strand.
GAGCCAAAGGCAGTGGCTTAACCCACTGAGCCACGCAGGCGCCCTATCAAAAAATTTTCTAACTAGTTTTTTTTACTTTTAAAAAACTATTAACTAGTTTTTTTTTTTTTTTTTACTTTTTGCTAATTGTGGCTTTAAAGATGATTTGAACTTTCCTCTTTGTACCTGCCTGCATTTTATAGATTCTCTTTAATAAGCACAAATTCTTCTATAATTGAAGAAAACTTAAAAATACATATTTTTTAAAAATGAACCCACGATAACATCAAAAGTACAAATTTAGAAGAGAGCAAGTTAACTCAGACTCTGACAAAGCTTACACATAGATGTGAGAGTGTGACATTTTCCACTGTGCTTTCAACATGTGGATAGTGGCAACAACTAGAAATAAGCCGGTGCTTGAGTTTCCTTGTGAAACCTTGGAAGATGCTGATGACACAGGCAAAGGAGAAATCAAATTCTTTTCTGTGAAGGACATTAGGAGTTTTTTTAAAAACAGGATGGAGGTTTGCTACTGAAGCACTTTGCCACCAGATGCTTCCTTTTAGTTTTTGTAAGGACCGTGGTTGTTACCTCTAAAACATTAACTACTTTTTGGCTAGTGTGCAAATGCTAAATCAAACACCTGTTTTCAAGACATGCACAGTTGATAGTCTGCCGGCTCTACTCCATCTGATTCTATATGTTGCATTTTTCAAGGAGGTATGACCTCAAAGAAGTGTCCATTTCTAAATGATGGGAGAATATGGGGGTTTCTCTTTCTATTCTTTGTTTTATCATTTTTATATTGCAACCTCTTATTTTTTACAGTTTGTAGCCCTTTTGTTCAGTATTCATTTCTTGCTTATTGTCTTGTTTTTACTTTGTGTTATTTTCAATGAGAATACATCGTGACCACAGGTACCAAAAAGGAATTTTTCTGGTGACTTCATCCTGAGAAATGTTTTCTTTTCAGATGGAAACCTTTGCCTCTGTTTGGAGAGCTGTGTCTCAGAAAGGTTTAGCTGAGATGTCAGCTTTGCTTTCAGAGGTGATAGATACATAGATAGATGATAGATAGACAGACAGGAGAAAGAGAGAAAGGACAGAGAGACATATAGACAGAAAAATAGATCTCTGTATGTGTATAAATACAATACATACAGTATATATATACATATATATACATACATATATATGTACACGTAAGTACACACTTCAAATCATAGCTATAATAAGGTTTACTTTTCATCTTGAACTAAGTAAGTCGCATTAATTTCAAGAGCTTGAATGAATGTGGCACACGTTTAGGTATGAAGCAACAAGTGACTTCTCCATTCATCGAAAGTTTGTTGAAAGCGTGGTTAACCAGTAGAACACAAGAACCTGTGGAGCAGACAAAGATTAATTATACCTGTACCCATGCAGCAATGTTTGTGTTCCAAACAAATTATATTTGCTTGTGTTTAAACGATGCATAAATCTGATGCGTGCAGATGAACGTGTGTTCAGGATGGGTGAGCACACTTGTTTGAATGTCATATTTATCCCTGTATTTTGTCAGAAAATTAACTTCTTTGGAGTTTGTGCTTGAGCTGAGCATATGGTTGTTGATCTCTGGAGATGACAGCCTATCTGAGCAATAGCTCCTTATGGCTCCAGCTCTCCTCGGCTGGCAGATGCTTTGGGCTTTTCTACAATTAAGTGGAGATCATCACTGTTTTCTTTGAGCACTGCTGTGCCTTGTACTCTGAAGTGTTTTGTTAATCACTGTCTGCCTTCAACAGAAGCTGCCAAAGCTCTCATTAAGTTTGAATTTTGAGATGTCATGCTCGAATGATGGAATTTCATCCTTTTTCTGCATGAATGGAACTGGCTATGGAAAGGTGCCAGAAAAATATATCATGTCACTAAAGTATACTTGCTTTATATTTGGGGGCTGAAACAAAAGGCAGTTGGGGGAGGGAGCCCCCAATAATTTGTCAACTCTGGAGCACATAGTTTCCTAGGTGATATAATTGTTCAGTGCTCACCCTTATTAACAGGAATGGTTCCTTTACAGCATACATCAACAGTCAGCCATTCCCTTTTTCACAAAGTGAACTTTAAATCTCTTCCCTTCCTTGCCCCAAGACCTTTCCTGGCATTTGATATCGACTCTCAAGTATGTTGAAATGGAAAGTAGTAGGCAAGTTGCACAGAAGTAAAGCAATTTCTTTAATAACCTGTCTAATTGGGAGCAGGAGAAGATATTTGATAGTGAAGGGGGAAAAAAAGCCACTTTTGCCCCTCACAATAATCGCTTGAAGTTGTATAGTCTGAAAACTCAATGCATCTGTTGACTCTTTAATGATTTGCTGCAGGAAACCAAGTGTTATGGGAAATATGATTTGAAAAGACATTATCCATTTCTCTTGGTGAATCTAATTGTTTCGTTTGAACAACTAAAAGTAGGAAGTAAGCCTTGAAGAAAAAAAAAATGCTTAGAGTAATTAGCTCTAATGCCTAATCACTGGAGTCATAAGAATTTGGAAATTTATTAACTGATCCATGAAGTCCTGTACTTGCAAAGACTGACATCACCTACTTGTCAGCAAACTTCAAAAGCAACATTGTTTTATGAAGGCTTTGTCCCTGGCTCACTTTATTTTACTCAACAACATTTGTGGTGGTTATTTCATTGAAATGTTTTAATGGTCACAGACAAAACAAAATTCAAATCTGTTCCTTCACAGCACGAAGAAGAATGCTTAGTCTGACTACAATAACCTTAGCCTCCTTCTTTATGAATACAACATGGATTTTCCATACAGTCAGCAGTAGACTTCAAAACATGTGGTACCATGCCCACTCCTTTTAGATTATTTTAGTGACTCTGCATGTTGAAAGTGGCTGAGTAAAATGTTGATTGAGAATTCTGAAGCAAAATATTACTTAAGGCTTTTTTTTATAACTGTCTAATGACAAGAAAATTATTAATTTCTACTCTCTAGGAACAATTGAGGGACACATTCTAGGCATCTTGCTTTATAATGGTAAGAGAAGTACCATATGATCTGAGATAGGAACTAGAAGGAAACAGTCAGAAATAGGAATAGGAAATAGTCAAGTTTATACGCATATAAATTCATCTTAATCTCCTGTCCCTTGTTTATTTTTTTAATATTTTATATTATTTGACAGAGAGAGAGAGAGAGAGAGAGCACAAGCAGAGGAAGCAGCAGATGCAGACAGAGAGGGAGAAACAGGCTGACGTGGAACTTGATCCCAGGACTTTGGGATCATGACCTGAGCCCAAGGCAGATACTTAACTGACTGAGCCACCCAGGCATTCCTCTTCTGTCACCTGTCTGACATAATTTGCTTCATGCGATGAGATCTTACTGTCCAGCATCCTTTTACCACCTGGTTTTCAAGAACTGCCATTAGAAGGAAAAAGGATGTTATATTAAAAACACAGGAATGGAAAATCTGGCCTCTGTTCATAGATTTGGGCCCAGTGGATGATGGGGAAGCCACAAAACTCTTCAAACTTCCTTTACTATTTGGCCTCTATACCTCAAACTGGCATTGTAAGTATAATAGAAGTTGAATGTAGAAGATCACTGAAAACATAAACACTGTATAAAGGTAAGGCAATATAGTTCTAACATTCAACTTTGAAACCTAGTCCTTTCTTCACAGACTCCTTTCTTGAGACTCAAGGTTCAAGAAGTATCCAGTATTCAAAACCAGCCAAAAAGGTATTCTTCTAGTGGACTTTTCTATAATGGTATAATAGAACACTTAGTAAACCTAGGTCTCAGTACATATATTATTTACGCATTTTTAGATACACTTGTTAAAAAAAGATTTTACTTATTTATGTGACGGAGAGAGATTGAGAGTGTGAGCATAAGCAGGGGAGTAGCAGAGGGAGAGGGAGAAGCAGGCTCCCTGCTGAGCAGGGAGACTGATGCGGCTGGATCCCAGAACCCTGGGATCACGACCTGAGCCGAAGGTAGACACTTAACACACTGAGGCACTCAGGCGCTCCTAGACACAGTTTAAAAACTGTCTTCTTTGACTTATGATAGCTATTTAAGTGTATTTCAATCACATTTATGCTATTCTAATATCCTATGTAAGTCATTTCCTGTGTGTTAAATAAAGTCAATTATCAAGATTTATTTTTATTAAATGATTTTAAAATTTATTGAAGTATCTAAAATACAAAAATACCATTGACATTATCAAGTGATTTGTGAAAAAATTCTAAAAGATCTAATCACTTTTCAAGTGGTGAATTCTTTTATTTTTATTCAAGAGAGTTATTTTGTCTAGTTTCATAAAGGGTATATGGAACAGCAAGGTAAGGTGGGTTTTTTTTTGGTAATTTTAAATGTCATTCTTGAAAACAAAAGTAGTAACTTCTCATTATTGAAAATACAGAAAATAACTAAACAGAAAAACACTAGGGAAAAAACCAAACACAATCTCATTACTTAGAGATAACTCCTCAAAGATGTAGGAAGAGGTTCCTTACCTTATGTTTTTGATTTATGTAATCATAGCCATCTCAATTTTTATACAATATTAAATCTTGTGCTTTCTACATAAAGTTATTTGATTCCATGTGAATTCCTTAAGGCTCTAAAACATCTTTCTATATGTACAATTTTCATATACATGTTATTATTATGTATACCACATACATATTTACTATATAGTTTTGAACATTCTGCCATTTTGAGCAGTTAGTCTTTTTCTAAGCAGTTAGTCTTTTTCTTTTACTTTGCTGCTCTCTATAAAAATATATTAAATAGGGGCACCTGGGTGGCTCAGTGGGTTAAAGCCTCTGCCTTCAGCTCAGGTCATGATCCCAGGGCCCTGGGATCGAGCCCCACATCAGGCTCTCTGCTCAGTGGGGAGCCTGCTTCCCCCTCTCTCTGCCTGCCTCTCTGCCTACTTGTGATCTCTGTCTGTCAAATAAATAAATAAAATCTTTAAAAATATATATATTAAATACTTTTGCATATAAAATTTTGTCTGAATTGGTATTACTTTCTTATTTTAGATTTTAAAAAATTTAATTACTGTCTGAAAGGGCATGACAATGGCTAAGGTTTTACCATCTATAAGGTCAAATTCCTTATTTGAATTTTTACTTAAAGCAGGATGGACACCTTGTTTTCCCATCAGTGGTAGATTCTGTCTCCTTGAACTTCCTATTAGGAGAGTGGAAATATTATAAAGTCTTTTTCTTTCTTATCACACACATGTTACAAAATAGAGAAAACAATATTTTCTATAACAATATCTAGTGACTTTCTGGAAAGAACTCTAGATAACAATGCTGAAACACATATCTGTGAGCAATACCACTGGTTCTTGAGCAGTATCAGAGGAGGCAGAAAATCTTCCCCACGAAGGCCACATTCCTTTCTAGATACTCTCTAACACTACCATTCTCATCCTTTTCGTGCCTTTCCTCTTTCTTCCCTCCTGACACTTCCCTCCTTCACTAATGTCACACTGGCTTTTAAACATCACCAAAGCATTTGTAAAGAACATTGTTCAAGTGGTGTAATAGTTGATTGGATTTGCTGTAACATAATCGATCTCTCTCCTTTTTTTAGTGTCCTATTTCATAAGCTCTTTTTAACGATTAAAGTAGGTAAGCCATGTTAAGCATTTGACGGAGTATATAGCATATAATACGTGCTCAATAAAGCAGGTTTTTTTTTTTTTTCTGTTATTAGTGAATTGGGAGAGCAGCGATATAGCCCTAGGAAAAACCATAAGGCGTCTAGGATGAATTTCCAATATATATCAAGAGTTCACTAGTTGGAGGAGAGAGAAAAAATCCTAGAATTTAGGAAACTTTTCCCCAGGAAGGACAAATCTATTATTAAAGACGTCGCTTTCTAGAGACTTGCGTTCATTTTTTTTCCTGCTATGATTCTGAAAAATTTTTCTGGAGCATACACCACTCAAATAGATATCAGAGGTTATGGTAACATTTTAATTATTGGGGAAAAAAGCAACAAAATTAAAAGATTTTTAAGATAGATTGCTGTCTTTGTACATATGTTTTTGTCTTTTTTTTTTTTTAAAGAACATTTTTTATCTATAATTAAATGTCACCAGTATGAACTAAGTGCCAAAAAAACTTTGAAGTATTAAAAATAACTTTTGAAAAATACTTGGATTCATTTAAAATATAAAACAAATTTAAATTATACTCATATTTTAATGTCACATGTATTTTTGAGTATTTCAAAATAATTCATTTTTTTTTTATTTTTTATTTTTTATAAACATATATTTTTTATAAACATAAGTGCTCCATATCATCAAAATAATTCATTTTAAAAACAAAATGTGTTACTTATTTGAGAGAAGATCTTTTGCCAGCAAGCATATCACAGGTATGATGGGATGGCCAGTGGTCTGTCAAAAATAGTGTGGCCTCCTTGATTCTAAAAAGAGAGCACTGGATAGCAAGTATAAGAATTTAATTCTATGTTGTGAATTCAGTAATATTTATACCTAATTTACAGTACTTCCTTCTGCATTGATCATTATATCAAAAGATACTTAATCATAAATAGGCATTGGCAAATTGTTACTGACATCACATTATACACAGTATACATTGTAAACCTTAGCCTTCAAGTGAAATAGACATGAAAGTAGATTGAGTTACAATACCAATAATCTGAGTGAAGTTAAGTACTGCCAATTAAAAGGTAACAAAATGAAATATTTTGGATATTCCAGCAGGTGTATTTGAAAAGTATTCTCCCATTGGGGGGCCCTGGGTGGCTCAGTCAGTGAAGTGTCTGACTTGATTTTGGCTCAGGTCATGAGCTCAGTGTCCTGAGATCAAGCTCTGACTTGCATTGGGCTCCACACTTAGTGTGGAGTCTGCTTCTTCCCTCTCTTTTTCTCTCTGCCCCTCCTTCCACTCATGTGTGCTCTCCCTCATTCTCTCTAAAATAAGTAAGTGAATAAAATAAATCTTAAAAAAAAACAAAAACCCAAAAAACAATATTCTTCTCCTAACAGCATTACCTTGGACTTGACTCAGGCATATTGTATAAACCAGATCAGACTTTTCTCTTCTGCTGATGGTTCCCAGAATAATGCTTTTTATAACCAAGAATTTGGATGTATAAGATCTCTTCGTAACCATCTCCTTTAAAAACAATGCTAAATTTTTTAATGTTGAAGAATGTAAAATACACCTTATCATTTACAGATTCTTGGACTGATGGGTCAGGCTGACATTTTATTTATTTATTTATTAACTTCTCTCTAAGACTTTATTTTGTAAAAGAGAGTGATACATTTGGTACAATTCCAGAACCACATTGATAATATCATTAGCACCTCAAAGCCATACTTTATTTAGTGTTCTTTCTTGGTGGTGTACATTCTGTGGGTCTGGACAAATGTCTAATGATATGTATTCAACATTGTAGCATCAAATAGAGTATTTCCATTACTCTATCTCTTTTTAAATATATGTAGTGCATTGTAATGTAGATCAAGGGTTTTTTTCAGTTTTTAAAATACGTCTTCTCTGAGTACAGTGGTTATATTCTTCCCTACTTATTGCCTTAGCTGGTCTTCTAGAATCATTTCTTTCTGCTCTTTTTCCTTATTCCTCTTGCACACCTCATTATAGCATGAGGGTGAAAGTGTTATTACAAACAATATTTCCTTACCAGGAATCAACTCTAGGCAACAATTTTTTTTTGTCTTACTTGTATTATTTAATGGTTTTCACTCTAATTGTTATTATAATTATTTGCAAGGAGAAAACCTGTATGCAATATATCCTACCCTCAAGAAGTTGACAATTAAAAATTAAAATAAAAAATTTAAATTGAAAAAAATTGAAAAATTAATAAAAATCTCTACATAAATATATGTCAATACAAACCTTTAATGTGCTTTTGAATCTTTTGTTTTTTTTTAGAAAACATAACGTTCACTCTAGCTATCAAATGTCTAGATAATTACATGTTACAAGGAAATGTAATGGGAAAAACTTAGTAGGTATTTAGCTTCTAATATTTAAAAATAGGATTACAGATTTAGTAAGTAGCTTTGCAATTAGGGCAGTTGTTTTGAGGGTAAGTTTTCGAAATTCTCGTATTTTTTTAAATGTAGTATTGATCCTGGAGGATCTGGGTCATGGAGTTCTTCTGATACAAGAAGAAAAGATCCTCTTCACCATTTAGTGTTTCCCAGGAATTTGGAGTAGCAAAGAAAAGAGGATATGATATAGTGGAAGTTTCTTCTTTTATAGTTGAATGTGACATTATTAGAAACTGTGAACAACAACAACAACAACAAAAGCAGGAAGAAGAACTAATGCATCTCTTGTTTCAGATTTAGAGAGGGAGAAAGTAGTGTTCGGTAGGCGTGTGGAGAGGTGAGGGCAGGGGCTTAGTTACATCAGCATAGCAGTGGCCAGGTAACAGGTAACACAGAGGTAAGACCAAGAGCCAGATGAAAATCAGTCGAGAGGGTTTTCCAGAGGAGGTCTGGTGAATTAAATTGCTGTTCCTGGTATCTCACTAGCTTCTGCCATAGAAGTATGTATTTGTACTCTCTAATGTAATTGTCAGTGCTCCTGACAGCGGTATATGGGTCAGACACATTTCCTCTCCAGTGGTTTTGGCTTGACCACATGAATTTTTAGCCAGTGGGCTCTGGGGAGAAGTGACAATGTGCTATTTCTGAGCCAAAATATATATTTTTTAAAGATTTGTTGATTTATTTATTTTAGAGAAAGGCAGAGAGAGAGCATGCATGAGTTGGGAGAGGGGCAAAAGGAGAGGGAGAGAGAGAATCATCAAGGAGACTCATCACCCATCTATATGGGGCTCCATCCCACAACCAGGATCATGACCTGAGCCAAAACTGAGTGGGATGCTCAGCCAGCTGAGCCACCCAGGCGCCTCTCTCTTAATTAAGAAGCATCGCATGTTTCTGTTGGCCCCTCTTGCTCTTCTGCTGTCCATCATGGAAAGGTCCTACTCTGGATAGCAACCAATTATCAAACAAACAAACAAAACCAAAACCAAAAAAAAAAAAAAACCACCCCAAACAGAAAACATGCATAAAAAAAGTCTGAACCAGATCTACAATTTAAAGCAGAGCCAGCCACACCAAACCATGAAGCTTTGAGCAAGAAGAATAAATGTTTGTTTTTGTAGGACACTGAGATGTGGGCGAGGAGTTTTCACAGATTTCACAGGGGAAAACTGACCAACCTGACAGGGGCTCACTAGAAGACTTTGCTGCAGGAGGGCTACAGATTAGATTGTCCAAGATGAGTGAAAAAATTCTTGTACCACTAGCCTGAGCGTAGATGAAGCCTAATAGTACTTGAATGTTACCCCTTCCACAGAGATGTCAGATTAGATCATGTCATTGGAACCCTCCCCTTCCACGTCTTTTGGGCAAACAACACCCATATAACCTTAGGGCCTGGAGGTGACAGGGGACTTTTCTCCTGAGTGCCCGACTCTCCCCTGCTTGCATAAGGTCCCAGACTCTACTGCTACACTTAGACTTAATCTCACAAAGAAAAACATGGAGTGGAAGGCTGAGAAGTAGCACTGTTATTCAAGGCAATAAATACCTCTTAAACTATGTCATTACTTAGTTTAGGGTTTAAAAATCAACCTTTTTATTTCTTTTTTTAAAAACATCACCTTTTTTTAAAAACTATTTTTTGTTTGTTTGTTTGTTTGAGTAGAGTTGACACACAATGTTACATTAGTTTCCAGTGTACAAGTAGTGACTTGACAAGTTTACACCTTGTGCTGGGCTCCCCACAGGTGTAGCTATATCTGTCACTATAGGTTCCTATTACAATATCATTGACTCTATTCCCTATCTGGTGCTTTTTATTCCTGTGACTTGTTCATTCCATAACGGGAAGCCTATATCTCCCACTCTCCTTCACCCATTTGCTCATCTCCCCAGCCCTGTCACTTTGGCAAACATCAAGTCTTTGTTTTTACACAGCCTTTTAATTTCTTGGTTGCTTGCTTATTTTTTCCTGATAACCACAATCTTGGGGTTAAGAGGAAGACTAGTTGGTTCTAGGCTAAGGAAAGAATTTTTTCTCTATACATGATTGAGTTGTAAATTGAATGAAGCCTAGTTAAGATGCCTTGTGAAGGTTTCAAGAGGAAGTAAAAGCAAAATTATGAAGAAAAAATAGGGACAGAAAAAAGTTCGGTGAAAGATCATTGGGGCAAATCTCAATTTTATTCCCCTTTATCCATATTTGTCCTTATATTTCCCTTGTGGTTGTGAAGAAAGAAAATCACTCAAGCTCAGCTAGGTTTTCAAATTCAAGGGAAAATAATATCGTAACTTAAATTCCTTTATTTGCTTTTGAGAATTTTTTACTTTTGTCCTTCCTGGATAAGAGTGAAGGGCTAAGTAAAAACATGCAAGTGAGTGTAATTTGTCTTTAACTTAAGGTTCCTGTACATTTTTAATAACACTTTTCTAGAAAAACTATTTCTATAAAGGTTAAAAGGCAAAGAAAAAACAACCATTGTAACATTATTAATTTTCTAAGAAATCACTACCGATGGAACCTTTTGTACTTCGCGTGTACTGTTCTTGCTAAGTAAATCTCTAATAATTCAACTGTCACCATGCCAATTATTTCTGTTTACTTTACCTGAATCACAGAGGATATTGATATGCCTGTGAAATTTATGAAACATGCACACTGATAAAAAGATGCAGTTGTTTTTTAAAATATATCTTTTGGCATTTAAAAAATCAATAATACCTATATATGGAGTGAGTAGGGTTGTGGATATATTTTATAATTTCGGCACTTACAATATTATTGACCTTTAGTCTGTCACATGTTATATTCAAATATCATATGATCTTAATTTATTACAAACATCTAGGATGTACAATGCAGTTTTCCTGTTCCTGTAGATAATAAAATGAAAGCATAGGGGCTGATTTCATTTATTTCAAGACTATTGATTTCCAGTCCTTCGCTGCTAACTTTAAAAAAGTTACAATAGAGATTCATTTATTTTTATTAAAAATGATAAATCTTCAAGTATATTCTGTCTTTAGGGCTTTTAGATTTTAGCTCTTTACATGCTTTTCATAGTTCAGTGAAATATTTCTATGGAAATAATAGTGACAATGGCAGTTTGAACCAGATTAGAAATACAAGTGGTTCCTCTATAAGAGGATGCCTCAGAGGTTTGAAGATTGTAGATTCTGTGCATAGATTTTTAGCAAAACATTTTTACTACCTCTGTGTTTGAAAAACATAATAGATAAATATCCTTGACATTACATATATTCATTGATTTTATGGCACTTCTGCATAGGATGTGGCAGTGCCTTACAAAATTATCCCTGCAGATAAAACTTGAAAGGTAGAGTTCCTTATTCTTCGCTCCTCAATAAACATTTTCAATCACGAGTCTTGAAAATATCAGCACAGTTTCTAGCCCTGGTCACAATACTAAGGCTCTTATCAAGACACCATTGTATTATTTAGAATTACATTTTATAAGTAACTATTGAATAACTTATTGGAAGAGATAAACAGACTTTCTGTCTTTTGATTTTTGTGAGAAAATATTTTATTCAGGTTTTTTCCCATGAAAGTAATGTATCTAATATACATCTTTAAAAATACAAAATCACCACTCTTTAAAGTAAGACCAATACTGTAACCTTTAGGTAGTTCTTTCTGAATTTAGTTCTCCTTGCAAATACATGTGTACTGTAATTCTCAGGCATCCATTTCAAGATTTATTGTAGTAGCATGGTATTGTAAAACTCTCAATTCCTCTTAAAAGAATTGCTCCCCAGACTCTTTTATTTTTAAAATGGATTTATTTGTTTTTGTCCACCAGAGACAGTATGGTAGTTTTATGTTTTGGACCTTGGTTTCCCCATGAAGAAAGACCATACTCCTTCCTTGTCAAAGCCCAGGTAAATGCTCCTCCAAGGGAACACTGCTACCGGTGCTAAGTGTAAGCAATATTTATGTTATTACATTAATTTTTTTCAGGGGCATTTTTAAGTTATTTTCAAAATATTTTCCATATAATGGCATCTTTAATTTGATACCAAGTCAAAGTAAGTAATGGGAAATTTTCAAAAATCACTTTCAAGGGGCACCTGGGTGGCTCAGTGGGCTAAGCCTCTGCCTTTGGCTCATGTTGTGATCTCGGGGTCCTGGGATCGAGCTCCGCATCGGGCTCTCTGGTTGGCAGGAACTCTGCTTCCCCCTCTCTCTCTGCCTGCCTCTCTGCCTACTTGTGATCTCTCTTTCTGTCAAATACATAAATAAAATCATTTAAAAAATTACTTTCAAATATGCTAATTTTTTACAAAGTTGGATACAATTCCTTTTTGTTAACCTATAAAAGGTTTAAACAAGGTAACTGCTGTTAAAAAACGTTGTCACTTATGGCCACTACTAGCCAAACATTCAAAACAAATTCATGTGATACTATGATTTCGGTGCTCTTGGGTGAAGTGAAAAATACTGTTTGAAAGATGAAATATTAAGTAAAATAACAATAAAATGCACCACGTAACTTTAAAATAAATCAATATAACTAATAAAATTAACTAATAAATAAAAAATTCAACATGTCTTTTATAGTGTTCTTTAGGTCCATTTCTATGATATCATGGTTCATTCTTTGGAGTTTCCTGAACGTAAAGACCTTGCAATTCCTTGAGAAATACCATGCGAAGGCAGGTTAATGCATATAATCACAGCCAGGCACACACACACACACACACACACACACTCACAGATAGTGAAAAAGAACTTCTGAAATTTTGACAAATGTTGTACATTTGTTCATGGAGGACTGTATGGGAGTCCCTGAGAGTGTCTTGATGTCGAGATATCATTTATCATTCTTTGGTCTATTCCCATCATCATTATTTCACATGTTTCCTTTACATGTAACATGGGATATCTTAAAGGTCTTTTGTACAGTTTTTCTTTCATGTGTCGTAAAAGCATTTCAAATGCTGTGTGATCAATGTCAGCAGCTCTGCAACTTTCCTCTATTACGCATTCTGATAGATGTATTCTCATTATTACACATATCAAAGTGAACTTAGGAATTTTAATGGCCTTAGATTTAGTATTTGTGTATTGGTGTGTGTGTGTGTGTGTGTGTGTGTGTGTGTACATGTATAAATAGACAGACCTTCCCATGAAATATAGTATTTAGAGGGTAGATATGTTTAGAAATCTCATACATAGATTACTGGTCATATTGTAGAGATATTTGATGCAGAAAAGACGTTAGCTCAGCATAATGAATATGTCTGCCAGCCATTTTTATAATGACTTGCTGCAGTTTTTATTGTCTGACAAACCGTATGCTGTGCTGTACTGTGAGCTTTCTTGTTCGACATAATAAAAAATGATGCAATGTATCCCTAGAAGTCTAGCTGGATGAAAAGAAGGCAGTGGAGTGCTGCTTCTGCCAATAGTTTGGTTGCCTATTCTCTGGGAATTATTCTGCAGGTGATAAATACACAATTACCATCGTTTATAATGCATTCTTCATGATCTCTAGTAAAGACATTATTCAGAGATAGAGCTTTTAAATCTATTCATACACCTAAAATTTCTTTACACATATTTAATAAACCACCAGGTGTATCTGAACATTTTGAGATGAAAATATTTACCTATATTTAGAGAGCCATGAAATACCTTACTTTTGGTTTGTTAATTTATTACTCCTGTGTCTCATGTGACTTTTTAAAAAATTTGCTCATCAGGGAAATAGTATGTGGAGAGCTAAAATGTTCCAGTTACTTAACAGTTAAGTACATCAATAGGACATTAAAGATTTAGACTTAATATGAGTGATCATTTTCAATTTAGCATTTCCATATATATGAAAAGATCTATGCTTAGTTTTAATAAGAATGTATTAATATAAGGTCTATAAAGTACACTGGGCAGGAGTCTGGTACAATAGAACGGCATGGTATGTACATTCACTTTGGTGATAAATGCTTCATTCCTCCTTTAGAGGATTATTAAAAGCGTTCTCTGGAGGAATAAAATGGTGGAAGTCACACATTTAATAGCTCAGGTACAAAGAGTCAGATTGTGCCAGTTGGCAAAAGTTAGCAGGAAGCTGTCACAATAAATGGCAGCAGCTGCTCATAGTTCTAAAGAGTGTGTCCCAGTCAGAACTGAAAACTGATGGCATCTACATTAATACTACCTTAATGGCCCATCTGCTACTCCATAGGGTCCCTAGCTGCTGTATGGAGTCGTAGGCATTTGACAGGCAGTCTCTGTATGCCAGACGCACATTGTGCCAAATGTTTTAGGCTGCTTCATCTCGTTCTGATCTGTCAAATTCTCCCTACTCATTTATCAGGCAAGGAGTTATGAGGGTTTTTCTTTTCTACACATCATTGGCTTTCAGCATTGGGGCAGCTAGGAATTTGGAAGGCAAACTACTTTGGTTGTTATTATTATTTTTTTTTCTAATCGACAACGCAAGGCAAAGTTGTCTGATATACTGTACTGTGGTGGGTACGTTAACATAGCGCTGTGACAGGCAAGCCCTGTGGAGAAATCAATCGTGGGCGTTTTAAAACGGGATGCTGCATAAATATGTTTTTGTGATTATATTGGGGGAAATGGTATCTATTTCTACGGAGCCTTATTAACTGGACAGATATGAGAGCTTGCTTTTAGGTGGGTGAGTTATAAAAATACTAGTATTGCAACACCGTTTAAATACTTTGAGGGAAGATGGAAAGTGAACATTTAAAAACATCTCTTAAACTTCTCTTTTTAAAGTGGGCTCTATTTTGCACAGTGTGGTCAAACAGGTATAAATAAGGCTATGTTTTGTAACAGTTGATTAAATTCTGCAGCAATAATATTGTTCAATATTGAGGATAAAATATTTATTCCAGTGCAATTCACGTATCATTGAGTAAATAATGGCAAATGTATAATCAGATTTATAATACTTCTTACACCCAAATTTGGAAGTCTTTTGTTTTAAGAAAAATCTCTAGACAGTGAGATTGAGTGTTACTCTTGAGTTAAAAGATATGTACTTTTTTCAATTTTGAAGATCAGTTGCAAAACGGTTGCCAAATATATACGTTTTAGTAGACCTAACCCCATTTTCATAAAGGCAGTTGACAGGTAAATCCTGTTTCCACTGGGATCTCCTTAGCTTGCCTGACTTTATATGTTTCCAGAACATAATTGTTCCATGTTTTCCAGAGTTCTTCCTATGTTCATAAATATGATGGACTACCTGTTTTTCTTGGTGATTACTCTCCCTCTTTCTCCCTATCTCTTTTTGTTGCCAGTTTCATGAGTTATCAGCTTTTAAGTCTTATCTGATTGCTTTAAGAATTTATAATAAATAAAAAAATACACAAAAATAACCCTATAAATTGGGGGTAAGTAAACTAGATGTCTCATGTATTAAGGTGCTCAAGCAAGAACGTTAGGTGGAACTATTGGTTACTTCACTCCAGGGTCTAGCACGTTTCCCAATCATAATCAACAACAACAATATTAATGATAATTTAAAAAGCAACTATTTAAATATTGTTGGTGTGTTTTCTTAGAAACCTAATTAACTTGCATTGAAGAATAATAGATCATGTGTAAATGATGATGTTTAATGTAAGTGTGTATGTGTGAGTGTGTATGAATGGACATGAGACATAAAGGAATGAGGAATGGTTTTGGTGGGTTCACACATTTCATTATTGTTCATTTTTTTAAATTTCTGTGAATAGCTGTTACTTCAGTGTACATGTTTAAATATATACAATAGTCAAGAAAGTTTAATATACTGCTATTAGACATCCTTAAAATTTCTTAAATATATTTCTACTTTCAAATAGACCTAATATTATAGTGACTATTAACCAATCTGCCAGTAGAACTAAAATCTCAATTAAGTACTGAAACCAATCTGTAATTCATGCTATCTAACTGTTGTGAGAGCACATTTTAGGCATATTTTCTGGGCAGATACATAGCACAGAAACTTTTGGTAAAAAGGATTAGATGCAGCCCTATTTTCTTTTTACATGCTCTTGCATCACTGAATTTCATTGGCATTTGAGAAGCTTCTAGAATGAAAAACGTAAAATTCAGTATTTAGGATATCCTAGAGACTCTGTTAGAAACAGTATGCATTGTGTTCGATCTGTTCAACTCTGTGAAAACATATTACTTCACAAAATCATACATGGAAGCTGAGGCTTTGCAACAGTGAGTGGTTTACCCAGGGTCACAGTGAGATTGAGTTGAATTTGAGCTGTGTCTGTGAGAAGCTAAGGTTAGACTATGTCTTTATTTACAGTTATGTTTTGGAAAGGTAGACTATCAGGTGTACCAGAGATGTTCTAAATTTGAAAGCAGGACTGAAAGTTGTAGTGTGCACCTTGAGAACCGGCTTGCCATAGAAAGAGTCTGACAGACAAAGTGAGACCCAGGATAAGGCCTATATGTCAGAGGGGAGTGCTAGTTCTCACACAGCGTCTTGCCGACAGCAGGGCTCATCATGACCCACCATCCCTTTGACATTTGTACATTCTTGAGAAATGGCTTTGTTCGTGGATCAGAAGGGCTACAAACCTTTGGGATCTAGGCAACTTTGCAGTGGGGTAGCCCTTGATGAAATGTCATACAGACAGAAAGTGGTGCTTCTCACTCTGAGGGAGGTGGCACTGCTGATAAATTTTCAGTACAAAGAGCATCCAGTTCACTTCAGCAATTGCTTGTGAATTTCCACTGAAGTATCTGGCCCAGAGAACTACCCCTCAGTTCTATCTTCTCCTACTGGGCACAAGAGTATCCAAAAAACAGCTTGATTTGTGGCGGCAGGTAAGCAGACAAGGAAATTTGAAAAATTAGAGAGCAAAAACACAGAAGAGAGGCGTCCATTTATGAGTCAAATAAATGAGAACACCACAGAGAAAGGCATGGGAAGCTTGAGGTGATAGAATTCATATTTTTGGTCCTTGTTGTCAGAGTTCCTTCTTCTACAGATACTGGAGCATAATTTCAGTAGGCTGGAGATGCGGAAGGTGCAGGTCGTGTGTCTGCAGAGCAATGACTAGCATGTAGGAAGCAATCCAAAATAATAGGTATTCTTAAACATTACATTTATTGAAGAAGAAGGTTTTTTTGTTTTGGGGTTTTTTTTTTTAAAAGATTTTGTTTTTTTGAGATACAACAAGAGAGAGCAAGCACAGGAAGAAGCTAGACTTGAGGCTTTATCCCAGGACTGTAAGATTGTGGCCTGAGCTGAAGGCAGTTGCTTAACGGACTGAGCCGCCCAGGCACCCCTGTATTTTCCCCCAGAATTTTATCTAAGGCTTTGGGTACATGCATTATTTTTGTAGAAAAATAAGTAAAAAGAGCAAAGAAACAAAAAATACAGGAATTCTGGAGACAGAAAAAAAGAAATTAAAAAATCATTCTCTTAGTTGTTTATAGCTCTAATTTAATTAATTTATTTTTTTTTTTTTTTTTTTTTTTTTATTCATTTATTTGACAGAGACACAGCAAGAGAGGGAACACAAGCAGGTGGGGTGGGAGAGGGAAAAACAGGGAAAAACAGGCTTCCTGTTGAGCAGGGAGCCCTATGCAGGGCTCTACCCTAGGACCCTGGGGTCCTGACCTGAACAACCCAAGCGCCACTATAGCTCTAATTTTAAAGAGGTTTCCATGCAACATTTTCCACTTAGGGGCTTTCTCGGTCTGTCTCTCTCTCTCCTTTTTTTTTTTTTTTTTTTTTTTACTTTTAATTCCTGGAAAAACTATATTCACATAAGGCCTTTTTACAGATCTTATCTAAGATCTTTCTCTCTGTAATGCCCATGAGCTCATATTACTTCTATGTTACAAAACATTCTCATCTAGAATAATAAAGAAGGTGATAGCAAAATAATGGTTCACTAATCCCAGCTAGACAAGTAGACAAGATCCCATGCTGACAGGTTTTACTGTTAAAGAATTTTCTGGGGAGTACTGAATTTTTTTTTTTTAAAACACAATCCTGAAAATAAAAGAATACATGTGTAAGAGAAGTAACAGAGTTGGCCTTAACAGGAAAAAAATATATATATATCTTGGAAGAAAGTGCCTTCAGATTTATTTTTGAAGCAAGCAGTTATGTTGCAAATAGAATTATAAGGGTGGCTAAGTTGTTCTCATGTGCCCTTCTAGCACTTGTACTGGGATCCCGCCTGCCATTTGCTCCTATAAATTCAGTTTCCTCATTCAGACTGAACTCATCTAGGGCCCTAACGTGGCATAGTATGTCTTGTGAATGTGGCTAGATTTTGTAAAATCTCTGTGGATTGGTTTTTTCTTTAGTTGTGTGTATATTTCTTCATTTCATTGGCAATAGGTAATAAGAATTTTAACCAGATAAACTCATCCTTATTGTGCAGCTATAGCCAATACATTTTCTCTCTAGGTAGTCTACTGCTGTAATAGCTAAAACCAACTTAACTTTTAAAAATATTAACCAGTTAATATGTAGTGGATGCCGGGATTTCCGGGGGAGGTAGACTCTGTGGCAAATTGATCTCAGCCTTTCTAAAAAGGCATTTTTCTATACATTCTTGATAACTGAGCCCTGATTTGTCTTTCTAGTGTCTTTGTCTTTCAAAAAATCCAGGGAACTCACCAACCATAATGGGTGAATCTTGACTTATCTAAACTCTTACAGGTCATCTCCTTATACTTACCAAGTGAATGATTTAGAGATTGGAGCTTGACACAATTTAATCTGTGGAGGTTTTGGTTAATATACCAAACATGATTTAACAGGAAGTTAGAAAAAATTTGTGTTCGTGGTATCACTGAGCTATTAAAACACCAAAACTGGAAAACAAACAAACAAACAAACAAACACACCCACTTGAACAATTTTTATTAGGTGAAGAAATAAGCCACCTCCTATTTAAGCAATTTTGAATTCAATATTCAGTTGCTAGCTGCTGAAATTATCCTAGATGATGTGGTCCTTCTACAAAAGCATTTATGGCAAAACGTATTGTAGTAAGTTGGTTTAAGTGTCTGAGTCTAGTCAGAGAATTTCCGTAAGAGTTGAGCTGAGGAAGGCAGGTTAGAATTGGACCATAAGGGTTTTGAATTCCAATTTTAGGTATTTGACTGGCATCATGTAGACAAAGGGGAAGTAGTATCTTGGCGACATTGGTCTTGATCTTGTGGCAATGCCTGTAATCTGTTGGAGGAGAAAGAGACAGAAACTAGAACAATGAAATAGGAGTCCGGGTGTGAAGCAGTGAGAGCTAGAAAGGGGGTCATGATGAAAAGGAAGGGTTCGGCTGAGCGGTCTGAAAGAGAATCAGTGGACACAGTTACTGATTAAATGCAGGGGATGAAAATATGGATAAGCCTATGGCTGTTCTGAGCTTCTGAGCCCGAGTAAATCAAAGACTGGACCCTTGAGTTGAAAACAGGTCAATCAAAAAATGAAGTTAATTTTCAAAGATAGAAATCAAATTTAATTTAATGGTGGGGAATTTACTAGAACATATCTATTAGACTGCTAGAAATTCAGAACTGTTCTTTAAGATAGAGATTTCAGACCGAGTTGAACTATATTTTTGTATACAGAAACCACTTTTTTATGTGAAAACCACACCTTTTCTTTCACATGGTGTGGGAGTCTCAGTAGGAACTCACATTTGGTTAGCAGCAGGAATAGACATTTGAAATTCCTACATCTTAAATTTCAGATACCATCTATTATATAGTAGCTAATTTGTTCTTAAGTAGGTGATAACAGAGATTGAATTCTTAAAATAGAGACTGATTATTATGTCAGTATACTGTCCTTAAAATTAAAAACTCCCATAGACTGTAGGAATGAAGAAAAATATACTGAGACAAAAGTTTTGGGTTGCATGTGTATGTGTAATTGTTGTAACCCAGCCACATGAGAAAAAAAAAGAAACATAATGCTTCTTTAAAAATTAACTCTGATAAATTGAGTAACTCTTTCTGACAAGAAAAAAAAATTTTTTTTAACCCCTGCTCTAGTTGGTAATACAAATTATAATAAGGGAGGGTAGAGGGAAAACATTTTTCTGTAAGGAGAAGCCATAGCGGACAAATCAGAGAAAAGGGCCTGAAAATGAGATGCTAAAATTTCTGGTTACAGTATTTGTTTTTTAGAAAGGAATTTAAACAAAGGTGAACTAAGAGCACCATCAGTGTAGCTGTATGGGAATACAGGAAGGATCCTTGAAGAGAAATCAGTCTGTGGCTTGGTTCACTTGCTAGTACCTTGTAAAGCTGAACCAAAGGCAAATACTTAACCAGCTGAGCCACCCAGGTGCCCTGGGATTGAGTATTTTAATCATATTTGTAATAGGGATTTTGCGTTTTCTTCTGCTTCCTGTTTCTGCTTTTTGTTTTGTTTTGTTTTTGCAGGAGGATGGTTTTTAATCACTTGGTCAATGTGACATTGTGTTTCCTAATTTTTTTCAATAACTACATGGACTTACGGGGAGCTTCCTTTTCACTTTTATGGTACCAGGGTGTTTAACAAGATTACTAGTTTAATGTCAGCCTAATCTATTAGTAGAGCACAGTCTGAGTACTTTGTTCTTTTGTTTCTTTCTTTTTACAATCTTATTTATTTATGCCTTTGGTGGGGCAGAGTTTGAAGCAAGCAAAAGCAGATCTAGAACAACTTTCCTAGAAGGCTGGCTTCTTCCCCCTTTGGTTGTATGATAGTTCAATTGGCTGAATTAACTTTTATGTGGGAACTAGGGAAAATTATTTTACTCTAAGCTAGATTTATAAATTTATAGATATATGCTATTTACATTTTTAATGAAATTAGTTAATTTATTTACTGTTCCCCTTTACCACCAAATTGCTAAGGAGTGATTTCCCCTTTCTTGTTGGTTCTCTTTTACCCCCCCAGAAGCTATACGTTTTGAAGTCTCCCCTTTAAACTGAGCCTGTCTTTTTAAAATCACATGTTCTTTGAAATTTCTTTCCTGTGCACATGATCTTCCTTTCCATGTTGTGATCTGTCTCAACGCTTTTTAAATATTTTTATGTTTATTTACTTATTTAATTCATTTTTAAAAAATGTTTTGGGACGCCTGGGTGGCTCAGTTGGTTAAGCAGCTGCCTTCGGCTCAGGTCATGATCCCAGCGTCCTGGGATGGAGTCCCACATCGGGCTCCTTGCTGAGCAGGGAGCCTGCTTCTCCTTCTGCCTCTGCCTGCCATTCTGCCTGCCATTCTGTCTGCCTGTGCTCGCTCTCTCTCCCTCTCTCTCTCTGATAAAAAAAATAAAATGTTTAAAAAAAATGTTTTAATTCATTCATTCATTCATTTGAGAGATAGAGAAAAAGCATTAGACTGGGGTGGGGGTTGCAGAGGGAGAGGGAGAGAGAGTCTTAAGCAGATTCCACACTGATCATGGAGCCTGATACTGGGCCCAATCTCATGACCCTGAGATTACAACCTGAAACCAAGAGTCAGTCATTTAACCAACGGTGCCTCCCAGGTGTCCCATTTTTAAATATTTTTCGGCTTAAAGTAAATGTAACCTTCCTGACCGTTGTTTTGATCTCCCTCAGGTCCCTTCACTAGGTCCCTGTTATTTCCTCCCTGAAGTTTTTTCAGTCTGTCATTGCTTGCCTTAAAGCTCTCCAGCAGGGCAACAGAGGCAAGGGCGGAGTGAGAGCAGAAGAGATGGTATGCAGGAATTTGGTGATTTCTCTCTTTATTATTTATGTGTATTTATTTTGACAGTTCAGTATTGTCTGTCTTCATTTGGTATTGAGGACATAGTTCTGTGTGGAATTTAATTTTCTCCTCTTTTTCGTTATTGTTTAGGGCAATATTAAGAGGTAGGAAACTGTGTAGCTGCCATGGCTGTCCAGAACTACCAGGCTTTTATATATGACTGTTATGCGCACTTATGCACAAGTTTTTTTGTTCGTTGTATATTTTCCCTGTCTTGAATAATTATTTAGAGGTGGAATTGCTGGGCCATAAAATAGACGTACATGTAATTGTAAAAGAAATTGTCTAAGACGTCTCTAAACTTTTTGTACTAGTTGACTCTCTCACTTGCAATATATAGGGAAAACTGCATATTCTTTCGATATAGACATTAGGTCAGATTGAAAATACTCCATGTTTTTTCTATGGATGTTGTTGAAAAGTCAGCTGTTCATTTTATTGCTTTCCTTCATAGTGGATTTTTTATTTTGTCTCTGGTTCCATTTACTATCTCTTTTTTGTCTTTGATGTTCTGTAATTCCACCGTGATGCAGATGTGATTATTATAATTTATAATACTTGAGGTTCATTAGACTTTCTGGATCTCAGGTTAATGCTTTCCCAAAGCCTGAAAAATTCTATGCCATTGTCTTGACAGTTGCCTTCTCTCCTTATTCTCATATTTTTCTTCAAAATCTCTAAGTTCTAGTATGTCAGACCATCTTTAATTATCTCCCCAATTTTCCATTTATTGGTCTGTTTGAATGTTTCTTTTAAATCATTCTTTTGATATATGTTTCAATTAAGTAATTCTCATTTCACTAATGTATAGTTTGCTCTTTGACATGTCCAATTAATTTACGTTTTAATTATATTTTACATTTTGTGTTATATTTCATTCATTTTCTGTATGTTAGTATCCCTTTATAGGTTCATTCCTTGGTTGTGTTTTCGAGCTTATCTTTTATTTCCTCTTACACATGACCGTGCTTATTTTATATTTGCTTGCCAATAATCTGAATATCTAAAGTCTTTAGGGATATAAATTACCATTAGTTAATCCCCTTAGATAACATTCATGGTGACTTTTTCTTGTGTGTGTTTTGTAATTTTTTTTTTTTTTTATAAATGTAAGCTGTTTATTTACCTTAGAAATTTTTGTGTGAAAATTCATTCTTGCTGGCTTAAAATTATATTCTTCCAGAGGATTCATGCTTGCTTCTGTTGATTTCCTTAAAACCAAACCAGAGCCACTGAAAATTAAATTTTCCTCATGAAGTTTTTCACACAACAGTTACTACATGATAATATGATTAGAACAAATACTTAAGGGAAATTTCGTTTGTTATCTTCACTCAGTGCCAAGTTTGAAACAGACCTCAGTTTTTGTTCTTCTCTTCTCTGTGGGAACTTTGTTTTTTGCTTCATCATTACACTGATGGTATGTCCATTAAGGCCTCATCTTGTGATGAGAAGGGTATCTTATTATCTTATTATATTCCCTAATTTAGCAGGTTCTAGGCCTAATATGCCATTACCCACCGTGCGCAGCCATCAGTGGGAAATAGAGGAAATCTGGGTTTGGCAACATATATCATGGAAAGAGAAGCTCACTAAATCGTCTTTTCACTAATTTTTGCCCATTTGGTGGGTTT
This sequence comes from Mustela lutreola, assembly GCF_030435805.1. Taxonomy (NCBI): domain Eukaryota; kingdom Metazoa; phylum Chordata; class Mammalia; order Carnivora; family Mustelidae; genus Mustela; species Mustela lutreola. The sequence goes on from NC_081294.1 coordinate 117,065,853, forward strand.
TACTTGTTCAGAGTATGTTATCTGCCTTTCTGTTAGCTCCGGAAATCTGAATGCTGTTTTAAGTGACTGTTGAGACAGTAGTGGAGAAATCTAGGTAGAGCAATGAACTAGATACTTCTATAAATAGAGGAGGAAGAGAAAGTTTCATTCTTTCCAAAGCCTTAGAGAAAAAAAGTTAAATACTTATGCTTCAAAATTAAGGAATATTCCATTTAGCACTGTGTTTATATTGACAATCTATATGCATTTGAAAAGATAAAGAAATTGTTACACCAGGATCTCCATGATACTCTTAGCTATTTCTACCAAAAAAACCCCCCAAAACAACAACAACAAAAAAAACAAACAAATCAGAGACACAAAGAAATTAGTCCCAATTTAAATTAAAATGTTAACCATGTGATCTCAAAGTTACACAATGCCAGTATTTTTCAGTCTTACTATTAATACCTGTAGAGAGAAAACACAAGCAGAATAATTGCTAAGTAGGAGATTAAAATATCACTTTTAAAAATTGTAAGCTGGAATTAATCGGTATAGAGATTATTTATCTATTTATTTATTAAAGATTTTATTTATTTGATAGAGAGAGATCACAAGTAGGCAGAGAGGCAGGCAGAGAGAGAGGGGGGAAGCAGGCTCCCTGCTGAGCAGAGAGCCCAATGTGGGGCTCGATCCCAGGACCCTGAGATCATGACCTGAGCCAAAGGCAGAGCCAAAGGCAGAGGTTTAACCCACTGAGCCACCGAGGTGCCCTCAAAATTATTAAAAAAAAAAAAAAAGTAAAACAAAACAAACAAACAAAAAAAACGACAAAAAGGGCACTTGGGTGGCTCAGTGGGTAAACCCTCTGCCTTCGTCTCAGGTCATGATCTTGGGGTCCTGAGATCAAGCCCTGCATCGGGCTTTCTGCTCAGCGGGGAGCTTGTTTCCCCTTCTCTCTCTGCCTGCCTCTCTGCCTACTTGTGATTTCTCTCTCTGTCAAATAAATAAATAAAATCTTTAAAAAAAAATTAAAAATTAAAAAAAAAGTTTCCTACAGTCTATAGGAGTTGTGTTTTTTTATTTTTCTTTTTTTAAGGACAGTATACTGATGTAATAATCAGTCTCTATTTTAAGAGATCAATCTCTGTTATCACCTACTTAAGAACAAATTGGCTACTATATGATAGATGGGAACTGAAATTTAAGATGTAGGAATTTCAAACATCTATTCCTGCTGCTAACCAAATGTGAGTTCCTACTGAGACTCCCAACCATGTGAAAGAAAAGGTGTGGTTTTCACATAAAAAAGTGGTTTCTGTATACAAAAATATAGCTCAACTCAGTCTGAAATCTTTATCTTAAAGACTTTGAATTCTGATTCCAGATGTCAATAAAACTTATATATCTTAGTATAATGGAGAAATTAGCAAGGTAAGGAATGACCAACTTTGTTAAAATAGAATCATTTTGTATATGAAATTTAACTTTGTTTTTAGCAGGTTTAATTCTTTTTATTAACATATATTATTTGTTTCAGGGGTACAGTGAAGGACCCCTGATTGTATCATCAGTCTTACACAATTCACAGCATTCACCATAGCACATACCCTCCCCAATGACCATCACCCAGCCACGCCATCCCTCCTAACCCCCCCACCATTCCAGCAACCCTCAATTTGTTTCCTGAGATTAAGAGTCTTTTATGGTTTGTCTCTCAATCTGGTGTCATCCTTTTTCATTTTTCCCTCCCTTCCCCTATGATACTCTGTCTTGTTTCTTAAACTCCTCATATCAGTGAGATCATTTGATAATTGTCTTTCTCTGATTTATTTATTTAGCTTAGCATAATACCCTCTAATTCCATCTACGTCATTGCAAATGGCAAGATACCATTTTTGATGGCTGCATAGTATTCCATTGTGTATATATATATATATATATATATATATATATATAGCACATCTTCTTTATCCATTCATCTGTTGATGGACATCTAGGCTCTTTCCATTGTTTGGCTGTTGTGGACATTGCTGCTATAAACATTTGGGTGCATGTGCCCCTTCAGACCACTACATTTGTATCTTTAGAGTAAATACCCAGTAGTGTGATTGCTGGGTCATAGGGCAACTCTATTTTCAACATTTCGAGGAACTTCCATACTGTTTTCCATAGTGGCAGCACCAGCTTGCTTTCCCACCAACAATGTAGGAGGGTTCCTCTTTTTCTACATCCTTGCCAACATTAACAGGTTTAATTTTTATTTACAGTTATATTTTAAATTTATTTGTATGGTTCTAGTTCTAGAATTTAAATAGAATCAAATTCAACTGGTTTATACATATTATAAAATCTGACAAAAATTTGTGAAAGTATTAAAAACTATATGGTATTAAGTTAAGGGTTTGGACAGACAATGCCAACAGTCTCAGTTCATTGACAATGGAACATATTACCTTCTCTCTGAATATTGAAAGTAACACTTAAATCTTTATTTTCCTGTAAATTAAAAAGCAACTTAAAACATTTTAATTATTTGAAAGTGCTAAATCTTAATGTTCTTGTCCTAAGTGACGAGAACCATAGACTGGAACCTATTTCATATATAATTCATAAATTGTGTACGTATTTTTGTATTTTGTTTATTTAAATATCCCCTCCCACTGACATCCCAGAACCTTGGTTGTTTATTTTGGTATATTTAGATTCAACCTCAGTGTTTTGCAACTTAAGGTGCTCAACAATTGTTCTAAATGAATAGCTTAAGAGACTGGAATTTTTGTATCTCTGAATATTATAATGTACATACTTACAAAGTTTTCACATGTATGCATGCCTCCATGATTTATACATATGTACATCTTTTTAATTCTAAATGTCTCTGTGAAAATAGTATATATAACCTTCACTCTTGCGTGAGAAATGAAAACTTGAGAAATTAAGAAAAAACGTTGTTCCAAATCACTGTACTCTAACTCTAGATTTCCTGTGTCAGTTAAATGTAGATTTATTTATGCGATGAGGAGATAAACTCTCCTTGTAAGAAAAAATAATCATAGGCTTCAAACATGCATTCTCCCACCTTTTCTTGTTTAAAAATACTGTGGATCTTTGACCAGTATCCAGAATACATGATGGGCATTTAAGGATATCTATTTCATATTGCTGTTCTTAGAGGAAAACCTAGTTCTTCTTGAATTTATTTCACTTATCTTTCTTTATCTAACACTACTGAGAGTTGAAAGTATTGCAGTGAGATTTAGCTATTCTGCCTTTGTGAGCTTGTTCTGATTTTCCTTTTGTCCGGATACATCTATATAATATGCTACATTTATATAAGCTTTATATTTGAAAGCACTTCTATAGCTATCATCTCATTTTATCTTTATAACAACCATCTGTGCTTAATAGGGAGTTACTACTATACCACTTAGAACTGGAGAAAATGATGCTGAGGAAGGTCAAGTGGTTTGTTTAATATTATGAAATTATTAGATGAGCCACAGGACTAAAGCCTAGGTGTTTTCAATCTTTGTCTAAGATTTTTCTCTTTAGATCATATTGCATGTTCTCTCATCTCCATAGTGCTATTTATTATATCAGCAAAAATATACAAAATATACAAATATTGTGTATATATACACACAAAATATTACATATATATACAAAAATATACAAAATATTTAATATTTGATTCACTATTTTTTAAGTGGACATAGTAATTATTTGATTTTAGCATGTCCTTGTTCATAAAACTAAACACTTCACTTTGCTTTAAGTGGTATTTATTCAACAAAATCTTGAGTTACTACTATATTAGGTGTTCTCCTGAGCCATGTTTTTACCATGATAGTGAAAATCAGTTAATATTTTTTCCTTTTTTAGAAAATTACTGCATCTTTGCTCAGCTAAAAGGCTATGCACAAATTCAAGGTTAAAAATAAATAATTTGGAGCCTCCAGTTTGTACTGTATTCTTGTTTATTATAGTTTGGAGATATATGGGAGTTGAAAAGTCCAAATCATTTTGAAATGTACCCAAAATTATATTCTATGGTCATAGAGCTGTGTGTATACAAATTAATCTTATAATAAAGCAATAAAATAATAAATCGATGCTTTATTTGTCTTTTACCTCAGGAATAAGGCATTCATATGAGTGAAACTTCCAGACTACTGAGTATTTTTTCAAATACCAAGTACTAATAATTTAGATGGAAATATTTTTAAATGTAGTACACAATTTCATTCCCTTCTTAACATTAAACTAATTTAAACATTTTTGATGATTCAATACTATGTTTAGGTTCATATGTGTTTCAGTACACTATAGTGAGTCTTTCTTTGTACTATAGTGAGTAGATCTAAGCCACTGTGTCCTTGGTTGTTCTCTTGGCTTCACCTTCTCCTCTATTTAAAAGGTTTTTCTTTTTCTGCCAGAATAATCTTGCTGTTTGTTTTTAATTTATTTGCTACATACTATAATTTAGAAAGAAATAGTCCTTGAAAGGTAAACACATATGCAGCTTTAGCTTAAAAACAGCTTGCTTTTCAATGGAGGCAAAATTATACAATAAAATAACTGAACATAAATGTATATGAAATGCTTAATCTCAATAATAAAAATACCTATTAAAACATTTTTAAATGCCTATTAAATTTCTGGTTTTCTCCCATCAAATTGGTAATTTCTTATATTAGTATTCACATTTTTTAATTGTGGAAAAATGAACATTATTGTATACTGTTGCAGTTTAGTGATATGTATCAATAGCCATAAAATGGTACATTACTTTAAAATAGAAATTGTATTCCTATATGTTTGTACTAAAAAATTTTAATTGCACAAAAACTTGGGTAGGTATATATATTATGTTGTATGTTATTCCTTTGTGTTTCTTTTTTTTTTTTCTTTATGTCCTCTTTTAGAGGCAGAGATAGAGATAGAGAAGTAGATGTATGTGTATTTATATAGAGGAGGCACAATGTTATTAAATGAAAAAAGCTAGTTTTAAGTATTCTGCTTTCCTAAAACATTTATGAATTTATGAATATATAGAAATAGAAATTAGTCTGGAATAATGAACATCAAATGGTCAATGATAGTTATCTCTGAGTGGTGAGAATGTGGAGGAGTTTCCTTAATTTTTACAAATCTGTATAATAGAGAAGGGTACATGCATGGGTGTTTTCTAGGCATTCCAGTCCTAGGGGATCATACACGTAATGCCCAAGTTATGAGAAGTGTTGAACACGTTTTTGGAACTGGAAGTGGTTGTGTAACTTTGGCATAGAAGGATTGCGAGAATTGTAAAGGCTGTAGAAACATACTAGGCTGGTAAAGAAAGTGATGGTCATATCCTAAAGAGCCTTGGTGCCAGGAGAATAGATTAGAATTTTATTTTATTATCAGCAGGGAGTCACTGAAGTATTTCTATTGTGTGATGATCTCATCAGAGTTGTACTTTAGGAAGATTAGGTCAACAGTTGCCCATTTTGTGGATTATTAGGGAAGAATCTAGAGTTAAGAAAGTAAGCTAGAATCTTGAATGGTTCCTTGTGTAAAACTATACCTTGGCCTTTACAGTGTCCATAGAACTGATTATATAAAACATTGACATAAGAGAGGAATGTACCATGAAAGAGATCAAATAATTTGCTTTGAGAACATTTTATGTGGAAAAACTATGAATTAATGAAGAGCCAACAAAGAGTTATACCTGCCATGTCTGGTGTTTGTCCTTCTTTAAATACAAGATGTCCTCTTTACTTTGGCTTTTAGTATAATTGGGTTTTTAATATGCAAAGTTGGATATAAAAGCAAAAGTCATTATAATCTGAAAATTATTCACAAATAAACCAATCAATTATGAAATTAGTGTCCACTGAAGCATCTCCCCCAACAATTAACCCTAATGTCTACCTTGTATTTGTATAGTTCATCATCTTTCTAATTGGTCAGATGTTATATGTTTGTAATGGGACTATTGTTGTCTTCATTTTGATTGAGACATGATAATAGAAATTTAAAGTAGATGATCAAAAATAATTAGATTAATTACACAAATCAAGACTATAAATGGGTCAAGTTTTAGGAAACTATAAAGAATTTGAGGGGAATGACTTCTTTGGAAAGAGCATGGTTGGATTCTAATTATCCCAAACAAAGGGATATAGGTGGATCTGCTGCTCCTGATCTTGAATTTTCAGCTGGACTGCTAGGACAGCTTGAAATGTGTTCCTTGTAATACAGGAAAACAATGGATGAGGTCTGACCCACGTTGTAAAGGGAACTAAGAGACAAGAGTCTGGCAATAGCAGCCTGGGTCAGAAGAGGGGGCCACATGAGGACTTCTGCCACACCATGAGAACACTGCAGAAATTGATGGGAAATATTAAGACATGAGCCAAAATGATTAGAATGATTGTGTCATGAGTGTTAAAATTGGAGAAATCCCACAAAAGAATTCTCTAAAACATAGGGGGAAAATGTTAGATTTCGGCATTTCCCTGGAACAAAGAGCTTGAAACCATTCCATAAGAACAATCATTTGAGAAATTTTTGCTTTCCCCAGCCCCCACATATCTCTTAATCTAACTTTCTTTAACCTTGGCTGGAAATGGCAGAAAATCTTGATAGTAATAGAAATGATATAAACATGTCATATAGATACCATAGAAGGAAAGAGGGGAAGAAAGCTTAGGCCATGCACATTCAAGAGACTACAGAATTTTTCTGCTAACATATCTAGAAGTTGGAAAGATTAACTTTAAGTTGAAGGTTTCAATTATTATCTGGTTCTTGGCATTCTAAATTGCGAGTTGAAACTTAATACCTAGGGTTACCAATGAAGTCCTGGAGCCTGCCTGATCCTCTATGTGGAAATAGGGACTGGGGGGAAAAGGTATACATATCAATGGCACTTAAAAGAAAAGTGAGAACATGGTAAAGTTGCTTTAATAATTTTACTACAGGAGTACTGCTTATTTAACTTAATGATATGATGTTGCCAAAAAAGAGAGAAAGAGAGAGAAATGTAAATTATACAAATGATGATTTAAATGAAGTCAATGGAAATGATATTGGGATCTGATTAACAAATGAAAGTAGATCATATATATAGTTCTAAAGGAAAAATAACATTAAACCCACTCTGTAACTGCTATAATCTCATCCTTTAAACAGAATTATGTCAAAACTTTTGGTTAAATATATATCCACAACTTATGGTATTTTCCCATGTAATTATTTTCACAGCTAAATCATAAAGTCCATCATCATTGTATTTCCTTTCTTATAAGATCCTTTATAAACTTTTTTTTTCTTGGAGCTAACCAATTTTCAAAAATGTTAGATTCTTTTTTAAAAATATATTTATTATCAATACCATTCAACGTTACCAATAGAACTGTAAAATTTTTATTAGTATGGTTAAGCTTGTTAGATGTTTCTATCAGTATTTTTAAAAATGGGTAAATACCTCACAGAATGCTTCATCTTTCTGTGCTAAACCTAGCTTTTTGCCTTTAAGCCTGCTTCAAATCTGTCATTCTAAATTCTTACCTACACCCTATCTTGACAAAACTCTAGCCTTTATAATGTATTGGGTCCCCAGTTTTCCATAGCCTATCTTATATTTTCTTCTTTCTAAGTTTACTTTCTATTTTTTGTAGAGTTATCTTCTCCAATAGTGTTCTGAAAAGTATAAAGGGGAAATAAAAAATTTGAGGAAAAAAATCAAGACTTTGCATAGCAGAACATTCCTTTAACTTATTTTCAGAGCTAGTTGAACTTTATCCTGTATAGCGAATTCTAGGTTGGAAATGATTTTCTCCATGCTGAAGGCATTTCTCATTTTCTTCCTGTTTTCAGTTTTAGATGTCTTGAGACATCTAAAGGTAGTCTAGTTTTCATTAGTGTTGATATACATTTTTTCTTTCTGGAAAATTTTAATAATCTTATCCCTAATACTCTGAAACCTAATAAAAATATTTCTTATGTTGGTCTTTTTAATTAATTTGTTTGCTCTAGGAGATTTGTCTCCTCATTCTGGAAACTTACATGTGGATTAGTGTGGAGTTAGTGCGGATTTTCTTTCAAATATTATTTCTATGATAATTTTCTCTGTCCATTTTCCTATAATCTTTGTTTCTTTTCTTGTTGACTCGTATGAGTTAAGTGTTGAACCTCATTTTTTAAAATGATTTATTTATTTGAGAGAGAGCAAGCACAAGTTGGGGGAGGTACAGAGGAAGAGGGGGAAACTCCAGCAGACTCCCCACTGAGTGCAGAGCCTGAGGCAGAGCTCGATCTCATGATCTGAGCCAAAATCAAAAGTTTGGTGCTTACCCAACTGAGCCAACCAGGTGCCCCCCATCTTCTCATCTTTAATTTTGTTTTTTTACCTCTTTTCTTCCTTGTGAGCTTCTGTTAAAATATTATTTCTATATTACTTTTAATTCCAAGTGCTCTGAACATTTCTTTCTATAGATTATTATTCTGAGTTCATGGGTACAACGATTCCCCCTAGCTCTTTAAGAAGATTTATTATACCGTTTTAAATTTTTATTTGTACTATCCATTTTCTTTGAGTTCCATTTTTTTTTTCTGTTTGTGAGCATGATGCTTACCTGTCAAATTAGAAACTTCTCAAGTATTTTGATGATTTTAATTATGGAGACTTTCTTTACAGCTGTATGATAGTGAAGTTCTTAGAGAAGTTTTGCGCATCACACAGAATAGAACTTCTGATTCTGGCCTTCACCATTGAGTGATTGGACTGGAATCAAGATGTTTGGCAAGATTCTCTCCCACTGAAATGACCTTTCCATTTGTTTCCATTGCTAATTTTTTCCCTTACCCTTCAGTACGGTGGAGAAGTGGGAAGTGAAAAACTCTGCTGTCAGAGATGTGGGTGCCCTGGACCATAGTGAGGGAAGAGATGAATCTGAGGCTCTGATGTTCCAGCGTGTAGAGCTTCCTTAATCCGTTGGTTTCCAAATAACAGTATTTCACACTCTTGTTCTTTGCTATCCCTTGGCATCTTCAAATCCTCTGCTCTTTGGTTTAGACTTTCCAAAGTGTATACTCTGGCTTTCTTCGTCTTTTTTAAGTCTAGCTTTCAAAAATAGCTAGTATCTCCAAATTCTGAGCCTCTCTCAGTGTATAATCGGTTCATTTCTTCTATACCCTTGCTCAGATTTAGCTTTTTCCACGTGGCTGGGTAAACCATATGCTTTCCATCTGCCAAAGTTTAATATCCTTTATATCTTCTGCCACTTCCTTCACTGTTTTCTTAGCCTATGGTTTATATTATTTTGTTCCTTTATTGTCATGGACAAGAAACAAACTCTTGCATGGTAAATTCAGTGGTTTCTTCTTAAATGGTCTCTTTATGTGTGGAGATCATTTTATTTCCCCAAATAATAGTGATAATAAAGGAAGCCAACATTCACTGTCTACTCTGTAACAGACATTGTACTAGGCATTACACAAATGACCCCATTTAATTCTTTTGATACCCTATAACATAGTACTATTATTATCCAGGATTTACAGTGAGGAAACTGAAGTTTACAGAGCTTAAGTGATTTGCCTCATGGTAGATAAGCAGCAAATAGGAGATGTGGGATTTGTATGAGAGCCATCTGATTTTATTGACTTTGCTTTTAGCTCTTATTTGGCTGTGTATAATAATTGTCCATTAGTCAAGGTTTGACAAAGTCTGTATAGACCATTGCAGGAATAGTTGGCCAGGTGTTGGTAAAAAAAGATTTTACTGTGTTTTGTTTGTTTTTTAGTGGCAGTAGTTTTTTCTATAAGCCAGAGGAGACTATGAGTATCACTATCAGTATTTTAACATTATTTATTAATCCATACTTTATGTAACAAAATCCACCCATTTTAAGAATACAGCCATGAATTCTAGAAACTTTACAATGTAAAACAATCATCACCACATATCCCTTTCAGAATATCTTTATTCCTTCAGTAAGATACCTTACAGTCTCATATATGGTGAATCCCTATTGTCACTCCAGCCTCTAGGCAATTTAATTGAAGTCTCTACAAATTTGTCATTTCTGAAAATTTCACATAAATGAGATCATGATATGTGGTCTCTTATGTCTGAATTCTTTTACCATTAATTTTTGAGAAAGTTTTTGAGGTTCGTTCATGATATTGCATATGTCAGTAGTTATTTTTTTTTATCACTGAATAACATTCAATTGTATGAATGTATCAGTTAGTCTACTTATTCACAACTTAATGGACATTTAATTTGTCTCCAGCTTGGGATTATTATGAATAATGCTGCCTTAGTTCGTAAATTTTTGCTAGGTCATATAATAGTTTTATATCTAACCTTTTGAGAAACTGCTAAACTGTTTTCCAAAGTAGCCGCAGCTTTTAATACTATCAAGTATTTTTTTTTAAAGATTTTATTTACTTATTTGGCAGAGAGAAATCACAAGTAGATGGAGAGGCAGGCAGAGAGAGAGAGAGGGAAGCAGGCTCCCCGCTGAGCAGAGAGCCCGATGCGGGACTCGATCCCAGGACTCTGAGATCATGACCTGAGCCGAAGGCAGCGGCTAAACCCACTGAGCCACCCAGGGACCCACTATCAAGTATTTTTTAATGCCTTGAAAACTTAACATTTTTTCTTCCTTCCATTATATTTCCTGGCTATGGCTTAAATGACCCACAAAAGAGATACTCTCTAATGAGTGACCTACAGGTTCTCCTCAGACTTCCTCTCTCCATTTTCACATTATCTCACCTTCAATTTTTCCAAAGTTCTTGCAGACCTTTTTTAACTTTTAATTTTAAGTAAACTATTTTTTTATATGCATGTATGTATGTATGTATTTTTTGGAGAGAGAGAGAGTAACATGCATGAGCGGGGAAGGGGAGAGAAAGGGACAGGGAGAGGGAGAGCGAGAATCTCAAGAAGGCTCTATGCCCAGTGCAAAGCCCAATGCAGTGTTTGATCTCATGACCGTGAGATCATGACCTGAGCTGAGGTTGAGTCGATGTTTAACCAACTGAGCTACTCAGGCACCACAAAGTAAACTATTTTAAGTTAAACACACACACACACACACACACACACACATCCTAAATGAACAGCTTCATGGTGTTTTACAAATATCACATACCCATGTAAGCACAACACATCTCATATATGGGATAAGACCAGCACACAGGCACCTTGCTCATTATTCCATCCTATCCCCATGAAAGAACCACTATTCTGCCTTTGATGATAATAGATTTTTTTAAATTGTTGATTCTTATATAAAATGAATTGCTTTTATTCTATCTTTATAATAGCTGTATTGAGCTATTAGTTGAATACTATAAAGTATACCCTGCAAAAATATTTATTGGTTTTTATTACAGTTATATTGTTGGGCGACCATCAGCACTATCTAATTTTAGAACATTTTTATTACCCTCAAAACCTATTTGCATTAACCTGTATCACTCCTTATGCCCTTCCCATCTCAGTCCCTGGCAACCATTCATCTCTTTCTGTGTTTATGAATAAACATATTCTGGACATTTTGTATAAATGGAACCATACATTATATGTATTTTGTGACTGGCTTCTTTAACATAGCAAAATGCTTACAATGTTTATCCATGTTTTCGTCTGTATCAGTACTCATTCTTTCTTTAATGCTGAGTAAGATTCCATCACATGGATATATCACATTAGGCTATATACTTATCAGTTCATGGACATTTATTAGTTTCCACCTTTTGGCTGTTATGACTGCTGCTTCTAGGAACACTTGTGTACATTTTTTCTGTGGGTGTATGTTTTTAATTCTCTTGGGCAGATAGCTATGAGTGAAATTGTTGCCTTATGTAGGAGCTCCATGTTTAATATTTTGTGAAATTACCAGACCATTTTCCAGAGTGACTGTACCATTTTACAGCCTCATCACCAATTCATAAGGGTTCCAATCTCTTCAATTCTCCTCCAGTACTTATTACTCTTTGTCTTTTTAATTTTTTAAATTTAATTTTATTTTTTCAGTGTTCAAAGATTCATTGTTCATACACCACACCCAGTGCTCCATGTAATATTTTAATGAGCCTGACATGAATTTGATTGTGGGTTTGCTTTCCATTTCCTTAATTACTAATATGGTTAAGCATCTTTTTATGTATTTATTAACTATACATTTATATTAATTTGATAAATGTATTGTGAAATCTTTTTCTGATTTTAATTTGATTATCGTTTTATTGATGAGTTGAAAGATTTTCTTATATATTCTTGATAAAAGTCCCTTATCTGATATATTATTTGCAAATATTCTTCTTGTCTTCTTGTCTTTTCACTTCTTTTTTTTTTTTTTTTACATTTTTATTTTTTTTTATTTATTTTTTTTTTGAAATTTTAATATAATTTTTTATTTTTTATAAACATATATTTTTATCCCCAGGGGTACAGGTCTGTGAATCACCAGGTTTACACACTTCACAGCACTCACCAAAGCACATACCCTCCCCAATGTCCATAATACCACCCCCTTCTCCCAAACCCCCTCCCCCCAACAACCCTCAGTTTGTTTTGTGAGATTAAGAGTCACTTATGGTTTGTCTCCCTCCCATCCCATCTTGTTTCATTTATTCTTCTCCTACCCACTTAAGCCCCCGTGTTGCATCACCACTTCCTCATATCAGGGAGATCATATGATAGTTGTCTTTCTCCGCCTGACTTATTTCGCTAAGCATGATACGCTCTAGTTCCATCCATGTTGTCGCAAATGGCAAGATTTCATTTCTTTTGATGGCTGCATAGTATTCCATTGTGTATATATACCACATCTTCTTGATCCATTCATCTGTTGATGGACATCTAGGTTCTTTCCATAGTTTGGCTATTGTGGACATTGCTGCTATAAACATTCGAGTACAAGTAGTCTCAGCCTGCTACTTTTCCGCCATCTTGACTCCTCCTCCTCTTTTCACTTCTTAAATATATTCTCTGAAGCATAAGATTTTTCAATTTAGTGAATTCCTATTCATCTAATATTTGTGTGTGTGTGTGTACATTTGTATGTGTGTGTATGGTAGCCTATCTAAGAAATCATTGTTAACCCAAGATCACAAAGATTTACTCTTCTGCTTCCTTCTAGGATTTTAATAATTTTTGCCCTTATATAGGTCTGTGATCAGTTGGAGTTAATTTTTGTGTATGCTGTGAGATAGGAATCTAAATTTAGTTTTTGCATATAAGTATTTGTCCTAGCAGTTCTTATTAAAGCACCGTTCTTTCCCCCATTTAACTGTCTTGGCACCGGTGTTGAAAATCAATTGACTATACTTATAAGGGTTTATTTCTGGACTCGCAATTGTATTCCATTGATCTATATGTCTATCTTCATGCCAATACCATACTGTCTTGTATATCCTAACAATGTAGTAGGTTTTGAAATCAGAATGCTTGTGTCCTTAAACTTTGTTTCTCTTTTTCAAGATTATTTTGCCTATTCTGAGTCCCGTAAATTTCTCTATGAATTTTAGGGTCAGTTTGTCAGTTGTGCCACAATAGCATCCAAGATTTTGATAAGAATTTCTCTGAATCTGCTGATCAATTTAGGACGTATCACCACCTTAATAATTTAAATCCTCCATTCTATGAATGTGAATATGTGATGCCTTTCCATTTACTTAAATCTCCTCTAAAATTTTTCAAAAATATTTTATAGTTTTCAATAAGAAGTACATTACTTTTATTAAATTTATCATGTATTTTATTATCATGCCATTGTACATTATTTTTAATTATTCCCTTAATTTTATTTTTATATTGTTCATTGCTAGTTTATAGAAATACAATTGATTTTTGTATGTTAATTTTTCATCCTGCAACTTTGTTGAACTCATTCATTAATTCTAATAGTATATTGTGTGAAATCTTTAGGGTTTTCTAGAAATAAGATTTTGTCATTCAAGAATAGAAATGGTTTTACTTCTTTCTTTGCAACTGGGTGCATTTACTTTTCCTGCCTGATTGCCCTAGAAAGAACCTCCAGTAAAGAATTAAATAGAAATGGTAAGAGAGAGGACAGCTTTGCTTTGGTCTTGATGTTAAGGGTGAAGTATTCAGTCAGTCTTTCGTTATTAAGTAGGGTGGGAGCTGTGAGTTTCTCATACATTATCATTATTAGGTTAAGGATATTCTCTTGCACTTGTAGTTTGTTGAATCTGCTTTGTTATTACAGTGCATTGGATTATGTTAAATACCTTTTCTTCCTCTCTTTGTATTATGCTGTGGTTTTGCCTTTTTTTTTAATTTTTAATTTTTAATTTTTTATAAACATATATTTTTATCCCCTAATAAGGTATGTTGTAGTAATTGATATTAGATATTAAAGCAAACCTTGTATTCTTGGATAGATTTCACTTGGTCATGGTATGTATAATCCTTTGTATATGTAACTGGATTTTGTGTGCTACTATTTTGTTGAGGATTTTTACATATATATTTATAATGGATATTGGTCTGTGGTTGTTCTTTTTGTGATGCATTTTTCTGGTTTTGGTATCACAATAATACTAGTCTCAGCGTTCTACCCTATTCTATTTCTTGGAAGATATTGGGAAGGATTGGAATTAATTCTTAAAGTATTTTGTAAAATTCACTTGTAAAGCCATCTGGGCCTGGGCTTTTCATTGCGATAAGTTGGTTTTTAAGTAGCAATTCAATGTTTTTTCTTTTTATAAGTCCATACAAATTTCCTTTTTCTTCATGAGTCATTTGGTTTCTGGTATCTTTCTAGGAATTTGTCAATTTCATCCAGCTAATTTTGTTGCATAAAGTTGTTAATAATATTCTCTTATAATCATTTTTATTTCAGTAAGAAAGTAATGGTGCCTTCTATTTTATTCCTGATTTTAATAATTTGAATCATGTCTTTTTTTCTTGGTCAGCCTAACTAAAAGTTTGTCAGTTTTGCTGGTCTTTTCAAAGACCCAACTTTTGATTTTGCTATTATTTTTCGATTATTTAGCTATTCCCTATTTCAATTTTTCCACAAATCCTATCTGTTTCTTTATGCTTGTTTTGACTTAACTTTGATTTTTTTTCCCTAGTTTTGTAAGATGGAATTTTAGGTTATTGATTTAAAATCTTTCTTATTTTTTAATATAAGCATTTTCTGGAATAAGTTTCCCTCTGAACACTATTTTTACTGCACCAAATAAATTCACTTGTACTGTGTTTTTATTTCTATTCTTCTCAAAGTATTGTCTAATTTTTCTTGTAATTTTTTGACAAGGAAGAATAATTGTCTTTAAATGGCTATTCATGAGTATATTGCTTAATTTCCACAAATTTGTGAAGTTTCCCAAACTTCATTCTATTAACTGATCTCTAACTTAATTCTGTTTGGGTTAGAGAACATAGTTTGTATTAATTCAATAATTTTAAGCTTAGTTAGACTTTTTTTTTTCTTTCTTTTTTCTATTTGGCTTCATTCACTCAACTTTGTTTTTGTGAGATTTTTCTCTGTAGTTTGTTTGTTTAACCTTATAATGCACCATTGTATGAATATTATATAATTAATTACCTATTAAATTGATGGGTAGTGGTGGGTAAACTTTTTAGATTGTCTGCATTATTTTTGCATTTTAAATGCATATTTTGGTGTGCATATGTATGCATTTTTGTTGTGTATATAACTTGGAATTGAATTACTGTTACAGGAATGCATATATTGTGTGTATGTGTGCATATATGTATGTCTGTATGTATTCAAGTTTAGCAGATACCTTAGCAGATAATTTGTTTTCCCACAAACAACATATGAGAATTTTACTTGTTTACATCCTCACCAGCATTGTATTCTCATGATTTTTAATTTTAGAAGCTTTGGTGGTTATATAGGGCAATCTCAACATGACTTTAATGTGCATTCTCTGGTGGCTAATGAGGTTGAGTGCCTTTTCATATTTATTGGATGTTAGGATGCACTCTTTTGCTAATGGTCTACTCAAGAAATTTTTTGCCTATTTTCTATACCATATTGCCTATAATTTTTAGGAGTATATATATTCTGATTATGTGTATTTTGTGTATGTGTGTGTGTATACTGAAAATATCTTCTACATTAAGGAATTCTCATATTTTTAGTTTGCTGATTTTATATTGATTAGGTGAAAATTTTTAACAAATTTTGTGTTGATGGAAATGTTATATAAATTTTTTCATTTATTCCTTAACTCATATATTTATTTTTTAGTATGAAACTAATCTTGCATTCTTGATATAAAATTAATGTTGCCTAGATGTATAATACTTTTAAATTTTTACTAGATTTAATTTTCTATTATTTTGTTTAAAATTTGGGGTTCATTTTCACAAAAGAAATTGACCTGTAATTTTCTTTCTTATGGTATTTTTTCCAGATTTGGTTCCACAGTCACCCTGCTTTCATAGAATGACCTTGAAAGTATTTCTTATTTTTCTGTTCTTTGGAAGAGTTTGTTTAAATTTCCATTTTTCTTTTTACATATTTGAAAAATTTTTACCAGTGAAGCAATCTTATCCTAAGTTTCTCTCTCTCTCTCTTTTTTTAAAGAGGATTTTATTTATTAATTTGAGAGAGAGTGAGAGAGAGCATTCGCAGGGGAGTAGGGGCAGAGGAAGAAGGAGAAGCAGACTCCCCACTGAGCAGGGAACACAGTGTGGGGCTCCATCCCAGGACCCTGGGATCACGACCTGAGCTGAAAATGGACGCTTAACTGATTGAGCCACCCAGTTACTCCTTAAGATTCGTGGGTAGGTTTTTTCTTTATGAATTCAGTTTATTAATAGCTATAAAACTCTTCAGATTACTCATTTTTCTGGCAGTTTTGATAAAGTTATGTTTTCAAATTTACTGGCATATAATTGTTCATAAACTCCATTTTTTTTTTTAAGATTTTATTTATTTGACAGACAGAGATCACAAGTAGGCAGAGAAGCAGGCAGAGAGAGAGAGAGAGAAGATGCAGGCTTCCTGCTGAGCAAAGAGCCCCAATGCAGATCCCTCTGCCAAAGGCAGAGGCTTTAACCCACTGAGCCACCCAGGTGCCCAACCCTATTTTTTATCTTAGTAACGTTTCTCTATTTGTGGTGATATTCTCTTTCTGATTCTTGATATTGGTTATTTGTGATTCTTTCTTTTTTTCCCCCTCAATCAATATTTCTGGGTTTTCTTAGTCTTTCCAAATAACCAACTGTTGGCTGTTCAAGTTTTTTTCTAATGTTGACATGTTTCCTACTTCATTAGCTTTTCATCTTATTTTTGTTATTTCTTTTCTGGTACATTCTGTGGGTTTAGTTTGCTTCTTTTTTTTCTAACTTCTTGAAATTGTTATCACAATAAATAATTCTTTTTTGCACTTAAACTTGCAAATTTGTCTCTAAGCTTATCTCTGGCTTCATAACAAAAGTTTGATATGCAATATTTGTAATTCAGTTCAAAATATTTTATAACTTCAACTGTGATTTCTGGTTAGTTTTGTGTGTTCTTTGGAAGTGTGTTCTTTGGTATCTAAACATATGTTAATTTTTATGCTAAGTTAAAAAAATGATTTCTAACATTATCATTTTGTTCTAAATAAGTATATATGCATGTATGATTTAAATACTTTGATACTTTTTGAGACTACTTTTATGGTTCAGCATGTATTAAATTTTTATATATACCCCATGTGTATTTGAAAATAAAGTACAATTAGAAACAGATTTGTAGATTTACATAAGGTCATTTGCTATTCCTTTTGTTCTAATTTGATATATCTCTACTGATTCTATATCCTTCTGTTTTAATAGTTACAAAGATAAAATTAAAAAATTCTCAACTCTGGTTTTGGATTGATCTGCTTCTTCTTGTTCTGAAGTCAGTTTTTTGTGTGTGAATTTTGAGACCATTCATTAACTGGAAAAAGCTTAAATTTCTTATATATTTTGGTTGGATTGCTTCTTCCTTATCATTAAAATAAACCCCTGTACTGTGTACCTGTGAATTGTTGAGAGAAAATATTTGAGAAAATATTTGCAAATCACATGTCTGATAAACATATTAGAACATATATTCAGAACATATAATGAACTTTCAAAACACAAAAATACACAAGCAGAATATATAAGTGAGATTGGGAGTTTAAAAAAAAAAAAGACATAAATACATTTTTTTTCCTCCATATAATTTTTAAATAATGTAAAAAATCCAATTTTTATGATCATAAAAATATAAATGTACTTCCTTATTTAAAGGGTATTCCCACTTATTTTAAAATAAAAGAAACTAGAAGTTGATTGCTACATTTCACCTATCACTCACTGTCTTCTTAAGCCATTAGCATGGGTCAAAGTTGACTTGAACTCTTTATAAGATTTTTTTTTTTAGGAGTCAGAAATGGAAAAAAAAAGGATTGGTAAATTATAAAAGACAAGAAGATTTCTGTAAAGTTAAAATGTGGTACAATTAGATGGAAAGAAAATAACAATGTGTATTGTAAGGTTTTGAATAAAGTAATCTGCAAATTACCTAGAAAGTTCAGAAAGAAGATTGAGATAATTTTAGTGACATTTTATTGCATAGCCATTTCCTGAAGTATT
Organism: Mustela lutreola; assembly: GCF_030435805.1. Lineage (NCBI taxonomy): Eukaryota > Metazoa > Chordata > Mammalia > Carnivora > Mustelidae > Mustela > Mustela lutreola. The sequence continues at coordinate 117,084,463 of NC_081294.1, forward strand.
CTTAGTAATATATCACATATTCTATAGATATATGACTGGCAAAAGATAATGTCAAAATGTCCATAATATGTAATGAATTCTGTTTTAATTTTATTTAAGGCTTTTAGTAAAATCACATTGAAAAATTCACCTATTCTTGTTTGAAGTCTGAGACATCTGGCATTGGGCCTGAGATTTTTTGTACAAAGGAATTTTTTTCAGGAAACATCATATGTCTCTAGTACTGAAAATTTCTTTCATTCACTGACACATATTTATTACCTATTGTGTGTCACACCTGTGTTAGGAACTGAGAATCTACAAGGATAGGAATGGCCAAATCACCCAGCATACAATTTGTTGTGACTGCTATAAATACTCTTATTAATAATAATAGCAGCCAATAGTAAAAAACATTTGCTCTATTCCAGACTCTGTTTTAAGCATTTTCTGTGTATTAACTCAGCTAATAATAGAACACAGGCTGCTCCTGTAATTGAATGAGTGGACAGCTACTTAATCCCTATGATACGATAGAAGGCATCCTGCAGAAGGTAGTGATTGAGCTGAATCTTAAAGCATGAATAAGGCCAAGAAAAGAAAGAATCAGAGAAGCACTAGGGACATAGGCTAAACAGAATAGTATTTACAAATATATGGATGCATAAATTAGTCAGTACATTGAACTACAAGTAATTTAATATATTTGGAGGTTTGGGTATCTAGAAGAATGGTGAAAGGAAAGATTAGAAACATTCAACAATCAGATCAATGAGGAACTTATGTATCATGCTAGTGATGTTGGACTCTCCAGGAAGTGAAGGGGAGATAGTTAATAATTTTAAAAATAGAATTAGCATAATGAAAATAATCATTCCACTTAGTGTGGAGAACGGATTAGGAGAGAAATGTTGGAGTCCGAGAGTTAACCGAATTTTGCAATAGTCAAGGCAGGGGATAATAGCCTGGGTTATTGGGTAAAGGGATGAAGAGACTGAACATAGATATAAATATGTAAGATAGGTAGGAAATGGTAATCAATTTTTTCATGAGGGAGTGTGATGGGTAATTTTATGTGTCAGCCTGGTTGGGCCACAGTACTCAGATATTTGACTAAGCATTATTTTAGATGTTTCTGTGAAGGCATTGTTTAGAGGAGATTAAGATTTAAATCAATAGACTTTGAGTGAAGCAGATTATCCTCCATAATGTGGGTGAGCCTCATTCACTCACTTGGCCTTCCTAGAAAAAAGACTGATCTCCCCAGAAGAAGAGGGAATTCTGCCAGCCAACTTGGGTGTGAACTGCAGCTCTTCCCTGGATCTCCAGTCTGCCAGCCTACCCTGCAGATTTTGGACTTGCCAAGACTCCACAATTATGTGAGCCAATTCCTTAAAATAAAATCTCTCTATTATATTATATATCTTGTTGGTTTTGTTTCTTTCGGGAACCCTAACTAATGTAGAGGGAAGGTAAAAAGGAAGAGTCTTGGATTATTCCTGCATTGAATGGTTGGTAGAGCCATTAAGACATTGGAAACACAGGAGAGATGACTTAGGAGGATATGAAGAATTTAGTTCTGATGTATTTAATATGAGGTATCTGGGGGTGCATACAAATGGAGAGGATCAGTAGATACTTTTATGCAGTTGAAAGTCACACAAGATATCTGGGTTACGTACTTCATTCTAGGAAGTAGACCTCTGTAATTGAAAAAAAAAAAAAAAAGAAACCACATTCAGAAAAACAACAGCAGCAGCAACATTGAGACATAGAGACACGAAGTAAGAATACAAATCTGGGATACGAGGATAAGAAGACTGACAAGAATCTTTTAGAGTTGAAAATAAAAACTAAAGCAGGATGGTATCACAGAAGTCAAGAGAAAAGAGAATTTTAAGTAAGGATGAGTCAAATGCTATTGAATGATCTAATTTTAAAATTAGGAGGAAGTCTGTGATCTCAGGAAGAAGAGTTTTCTCGAGTTATAAACTAAAAGCCAAATAGCCCTTACTACAATATTTTGAGAAAAGCAAATCACTTTGTAGCCAACATATAACCATATTTGTAATGAAATTAGGAGAGAAAAGTTCATTTAGCATACATATATTGGTCTGCAGAATAACTCTGAGGCTTAGAGAGTCATGAAACCAGCCAGTTTTCCCTTGGGAGAGGCCTAGATCCAGAATTTGAACTTGGATGTCCAGTGTTCCTTAGGGAGTTCATAATATACCTGCTCCCAGAGCTGCAAAAGTGAGGCAGGAACTCACATACAGCAACAGCTGTACACAGGGTAGAGAAAAAAGACGAAGGAAAAGAGATGGAGGAAAATCACAGACAAAAACTTGCACTTGTTTATAGGAAAAGAAAAAATATGGAGGATATCAGACTGGAGGATAAGGAGATTTATAGTTGGCACATCTAAAGAATAGGGCAGTATTCCCTAATTGTCAGTATTAAGAAGACTGTCCAAGTAGATTTCAAAACATAGCAATGTAGAAAAACACCAATCAATTGCCCTTTTAAAATATGTAAATTATGTATTTGGATGAATGCTCTTTTGCTTGTTAATATTTAGAACACAGAGTGATAAATTAAAAGTAAGATCTTAAGTAAAAAAAATTAAAATAAATTAAAAAGTAGGATCTTTACAATGTATAAATTTTGACATAAAATAACTGTATAGGATAAAATACTTATGTCTAAAACCACTTCCAATTGTATTTTTTAATTAAAAAAATACTGTTTGTGTGTTACTTATAATGGGAAAAATATATTTGCAGTATTTGAGATATCATTCTAAAATTAGAACCTAATGCTTATTTTAATACCATCTATTCTGAAATGTCATCACATTTTCTTTGAATAGCTGGATCAATGAAAATTTCAGGAAAATACATCAACAATAATCGCCCCACCATCCAACACACAGTTCTTGATAATCTCTCTGTCCTTATTTTCTTCTGTTCCTATAAGTGGACATACATTTTAATTTTCAGATAAGGTATTTCATCTTGGCTGACTGGTAAAATGTATTGTCTCATTCAGATAAAATGATTGCTTTAGTAATTTCACCCCATAGATCTTATTATGTAGTTTCAAGAATTATTTTGGAGGAGTATAGAATATCTTGAAGGTAGTATTTAAGTCATTATTTCTTAAGAAATCTTTAGAATGTTCAAGGGATGAGTACACAGCTTTTTCTTCTGTATTTTCCCACTCCCTTCTCGGTGTCATACACCCTCAAATTGTTTGTATGTAGCAACACAGTAATGCCTGTCCACCAACCACACTCCATTTTGTCAACATAATCACCTAGTAGTTGCGTGCATCATTTCATTATACTTGTAGAGAATTAGCATACATTCTCCAGTTTTTAAAAGATGTGATTAGCCTATGTTAGATATTATCCTACTTATATGTAAATATAATTGAATTTGCCAACCCTCTTTTGCTAGTCAGGTTATTTTTAATTATTTGTAATTTTCTTTATTTTACTTTACTAAATAAATGATATGTTATAGTTATGTTTACGCCTGACTTCCATTAGTAATTATAGTTTTATATCTCTTGCAACATTCTTAGACCTTTCCATACTGGTTGAATGATTATTTAAGGCAATCCAGACAGGAGGGAGATAAAGCATGAACGTATGAACTTTAATTAAACTTGTGAAATAAATATTTTTTATTACCTTGATGTTGTCCTCTAAAATTAAATAGTTTAACTAAAATCCAGAATATTTCTTCATGCATTTCTTTTTTTCTGAAATTCTCATAAAGTCATTCCAATAATTTAGTAATTATTCCTTTCAAAGAAACAAGTTATTTATTTCCTTTTTTTGAAAGTCATTTAAACTGTATGTAATTTAAATTATATGTTATATAGATTTTATAACCTCTATATGAATAAGAATTTATTTGCAAATGTAGATAAATTTCCCTCTGCATATACCCTTATTTAGCACAAATAGCTTAAAGTTGACAAAATTTAACTCTGAATACTTATTTTTCTAATTATATTTCACTCTGTGTACAATATTTACTGATATGCAAAAATTGTAAGTTTCCAGGTATGGGAATAGATTACTGATTTCTAGCAACAAGATGGAAAAATGAGTGTAAGTAACTTATTTTACAGATAATTGTCAAGTAATCTTTTTTCAACAAGTACTTTCTTTGAAATTGCTATACAATGTGGTAGATTTAGTAATATATTACTTTGTACTATAATAAGCAACATTTCCAATATAAGCACTTCAGAAATTGGTTTTTATTGGAGAAAACAGAACTGAATTTTATTTCCAAAAAGCTTTTTCCGTGCCAACAAGAAAGACAACAGGTATTACACACCATTTCCTATCACTAAAAGTTATAAAGTAAAATTTTTTCTTCCAGGCCTACGTGGAAAACATGGAAATTTTCTTTTAAAATAAGAACTCTATGACCTGTTTTTTTGTTCTCAAACCACCAGATGTTTTATGATGAAATCTTCAAAGTATCTTAGTTTTCCAACTTCTATTGATTTCTTAGTATCTAAAATTAATGCTACTTGGATTTTTTTCTCTCACAGAAATCCCTAATATCTGAGTATCCTCTTCTCTTTTAATATATTTTCTAATTTTTTTATGGTAAATCCAAATTAACTTTGCTTAAACTATTTATCTGCCCATCTAAGTCTCCCAAAGATGCAGTTCTAAAAGCAATCTTATTTTTCTTCTTCACAGACTCCTTTTAGCAAACTGCCTATTACTCATGTCTTGAGGAAAATGCTCTTAGTTTGTTGCTTTACTTTCTTCTTAGAGGGAAGGAAATGGTTATCATTTTCAAGTTCTTAATTTTAATTAAGGTATTCTTGGGCAGGGGGGTGGTTTGTTTATACTGACTTTCCTTTACATGTGCTTCAGGGTTCATGGAAAAGCCATAGCAACTGGGGCTCTCCAATGTATACATTGCTACCTGGCCAACAATTTGATACTTGCAAATTAAATATGAAATGGATGTACTCTTAGAAAATTGTTACGTTAATTTGTCCCTTGTGAGTTTTCAAAAAGTAGTGCTTTAAAATTTAGGGAAATAAATTTAATAAAACCACACCAGAAGGAGCAAATTTAATGCTATTATAATGCCTCTAGAGGGCAGTATTAAATTATTTGAGGCTATAACTTAGAATTTTCTGGAGCAAGTCACTCACCGTTTGAAGAGGTGACAATGCAAATGTAAGAGAGGAGTATTCTCTCTGTAATCTTATTCATGGATGCAAATGGCTGTGAAATCCGAGACCTCACACTTGAATCAACAAGTGTTGTGAGAAGGGGATTTTTTTTTTTTTTAAAGATTTTATTTATTTATTTGACAGAGAGAAATCACAAGTAGATGGAGAGGCAGGCAGAGAGAGAGGGAAGCAGGCTCTCTGCTGAGCAGAGAGTCCGATGCGGGACTCGATCCCAGGACTCTGAGATCATGACCTGAGCCGAAGGCAGCAGCTTAACCCACTGAGCCACCCAGACGCCCCGAGAAGGGGATTTTTTAACTAAGCTTCTTATCTGCTCTTCAGAGAATGATCTTCCTTTCCCCTATTAGGATTTATGGACCATTATTTGCATAATCAAAATATATGAAGCTTAGAATGTGAAGAAAATAAGGGCATTTGTCCTCCAGTAGGCATCTTTCCTAGCAAGCCACTATAAAAACCACATTGTGGTCAGATATTCACATAAGTGACTTGAATTATGGATTTAAGGAAAAAATATATAAAGAAATTGTTTTAACAATCTTTTCAAAATTTATCAGATGCAAGGACAATTTTTATCCTATGAGGAATCTCTATTTGTAGAATCTCTGTAGATCTCTATAGATAGAGAAATGCATCCTAATATATAGATATACACACATGTGGATAATATTTTAAGTTATTTCTATTGTTCCTATTAATGAAAAAACAAGCAAATATGAGGAATTATGAAACCCTTACTAGGTGCGGTCATTGAACTTCAGCATTTTTCTCACAGAAACATTTCTCCATCCCTGAAGCATAGGAGATATTCCTAAGACCGGGATGAATTATTTGGCCTTTTCAAGTAGGGAACTATAATTTACAGTTTTCATTTCGTTCTTTTCTTTGTAGATGTACCTTTCCGAAGTTATAAAGTCAATTTGATTTTTCCTGAATAATCATGTCACAACCTGAGGTGATGAAAGAGGATTCTAGGCCCCGCTGCTTTCCTGTATTCAAAACTGGTTGAAAGCATGAAGGTTTATTCTTCTTGTTGTTGATATAAAAGGTAGGATCAGCATGACTGCTTTACTTGTCTTTTGGCATTCTCTTTGGGAGTGTAGAATGTATTTTCTTTTATAGAATATGGTTCCAAACCGAATACAGAATCTGAGGGATGATTTTACATTTCTTCCAATTTTTTTTTCTGTGAAGGAAATATTAAGCATGCCCTTTAAATTTGTACCAGTCATGCTTAATTTAAAATTAAGCACATAAGGAAATGTAGATTTCAGTAAAGAATGTATTTAAGATAATTTATTTAACTCATATTTCTTAGTAATCTATTTGGACAGTACTGTGACTATTTTATGAAAACTTACATATCTCTGTGAGAGATACATAGTATTATTCTTGCTTAAAAAAATGAGAATGTGGAATTTTAGGGTCAAAAGTGATTTCTATAAGGTTACACATAGATCGACATTGACATAAGCAAGAAAAAAAGTTTTTCTGATTCCTTTCTAAAATTTCTTGTTACAAAGAAATCCTTTCTACTTCAGAAAACAGACATTCTCTGAAAGTAAAGAGGAACCAAACTCCATTTGCTTCCAACCTTCTCTAAGTAACAGGGGCTTCCTAAGAAAGCCAACTTCTAGTCTCTCCTCCAGTACCATACACCCCTTCCATGGTCCTCTTGTCAGCCAGCAGTACACACACGTTGAAGGACATGTGTTCCTGCTCTTAAATCCAAAACAACAATGACCTGATAGTTTTGTCTTCGAATAGTCTGTGCATGCACTGGCGACCCATGAGACTGACCGATTCATGAACTGATGGCTCTTTGGATACTTCTAATAATAAACGTGAGCATTTCCAGGAAAGTCTCTGATTTGGAACTCATAATTGAAATCTCTCTCCAGCTTCCATGGCAGGAAAGATAATATGGTCCTCCATTATGACTCTGGCCTCACAAATGGTTCTGCTCATAACACATCCTAATGCTCACTCTAGTTTTTTAAACTCACAGAGGTGGCGTGGATTGTGGAATGCACTGAGTTCCAGCAATAACTTCATTCTTTGAGCAGTAAGCCAAAATCTTTGTACCCATTTCCTGAACCATCTCCTACACCTGTTGTCCCAACTCCCAAGTTTTCTCTTTTTACTCTAATACATTCCACTTTTTGCCATTGCTGCTTGTCAAATTGTGTCCAGACTAAAATCCAAACTCCTCTAGAAACTTGCCCCACTTTGCTTGCTTATTCAAGCAAATTTTCTTTTCCCCTGCAGGATCTACATTGCTTGAGCTTCTTTGAATTCTCTGTCACTTGCATATTAAAGCAGCTTAATTGTTAAATGATATTTAAACTATTATTTCATGCATGCTGATCTTAAATCTTTACTCAAAATTAAAATCCTGATAATGGAGGACCCATAATTCAGAATCATTTTATGTTTCCCAGCATCAGCTAGTGTTTTGCACATAATAAATATTCAATAAATACCTGCTTATTAATTATATTCCTCTTAATTTTATTAGATTTATTAATCTTTGCTTTAAATTTAAAAGGCAAATATTCTATGTACTTCCATTATCATTAAAGAAATACTGAGACACAAGATTATCAAACCATACCATATCAAACCATACTAAATGTACTTGTTGAATGGTTTTAATGCAAATTTTATTTTCTTTTTCCTTTATTATAAGATCATAGAATATTAGAATTTAAAAAGACCATATAGATGATGTAGCCCAACTCCCTTTTGTAGACTGAGGTTCCATGACTCAGAGTATAAGATGAATTATATGTCTACTCAACTTTCACCAATCTATAATTTGTTCTATATACATTAGGCTGAATTCTTTGCAAAACATGCAGGCTTTGCTACATCGTACTCTTCTGAAATATCCTTTGAATCAAATGCAAAATATTTTCTGAAAAATATCTAAATCTATTGACCATTCTGACTTAACTTTTTTTAAAGTAGCTTCCACCACTATGTACCATTTTCTATATTGTAAAGCATTATCTAACAAAGTCTCCTACCTTTCCCCACACGCAGTCATGTTTCTCCCAAGATACAGTCTATTGTTTATAAGATGCAAGAGGCAAATTTTGGTAGCTTTTAGGAGACTAGGGTCTGGAGCCACATTGCCTTAGAAAACCCACCTCTCTACTTGCTGGCTGTGGGAACTTGGGGGAATTTTAATTAATTTCTTAGGGCCCCTGTATTCTCATATTCAGGACAGGAAAAGAGTAGTACTGATTCTCTAAGATGGTTGTAAGGATTAAATTATTTAATACATGAAGCTCAAGGGACATCATAAACACTCAATGAGTTTATATATTATTTATATTATAATGATTGGTACCTATTGTCAATTTACAAACAAGAAAACAAAACAAAAGGATATTCTTAAAATACTATGTCTAAGGAAAGTTGATACATATCCAAATCCTGAATGGTGAGTTGATTTTGAGGTACAAAAACAAAGACAATGGCAAAATTGTCTTTTAAATGTTTAATGACCATCATGATAATGTACTAAATAGAATTCTATTAAACACACACGCACACACACACAGAGACAGAAACAGATACAAATACAGAGAGAATATACAATCATTGGTAGGAGAAGAGATGCATCTAATTTTTACTGATTTTCTTTCAAAGATATTTAGTTTCACAACTGGTTCAAATGTGCAGCTACTTGTTAAAGATTATTTCAGGTATCCCTCAGGTTAGAGATAGATAACTAAGAGTAGTTGATATGGAATGAATAACTAAGTAAAATACTGGTCATGAAATCAAAGTGAAAATAAGGAATAAGACTTTAGCTTTGATGGAATTAAAAGACGAGATACTGACAAAGTCATTAATAATGTTTTGTGATTTTCAAAGTGCTTCACGTGCAATATTACTGTTGATACGTTGCAGAGAAGAATTTCCTAATCACTCAATTCCTACCCTGGATTTGTACCCTTTTGAACTATTGAAAAGTCTTACTTGTTTATTTTCTGATATTCATTTTTGCTTCTCCTTACTTCAAATTACACTTATGCACACTTATGCATCAAGTTAAAAATAATTTTATATTACATTTTATATGATCCAATTCTGAATTACTGCAAAAAAATTTATCTGATTCTACTTAATTTTTTCTATAAAGAAATTCTCTATCTTTTGTATGAGACACTGGAGTATATGAGGAATGGTTGCTGAGTGGTCTGTAGCTAGGAACTGCTGGGAAACATCTTGATCCACAGTGAGCTGGTTTGGTGAGTTAAGAGGTAGGGTCATAGGAATAGGGGAAAGGAACGAGAGGCAGAACGTACATTTCTTGCTCACAGTTTCCTCCAATTGGCAACTCAATCCTTTTGTTTTAACAAGCTCTTCTGGGATTATAAATAACCACAAGGAAGGCCAGAACTGTAGATCATCCATTTTTTATCCTTTGTCTAAATAATATCAGCACCAAGCAGAGACTAGAGATTATGTTACTATATAAGAAGAAGGGAAAGAAACTCTGGAATGTAGGCAAAAAAGAAGAAAAACAAAGGGTAAATGTTGCCAGGGCTGACGAGGCACCTCTAATCAGAAGCGTCATTTATTTATAGACTCCCTGCTAACTTCTTCACCTTTCCTTCGCTGTTGTTAGCAGAGGGTTTCCTTTATTCTTGGGCTTCCTAAAAGACGTCCTAGTAAATGTGGAGATTCTCCTTTATCTGTTTAACGTCATGCTTTCACCGGGATGCAGTTTGGGGGGAAGGGGTGCTACCCAAAGTGGCCAGGAAGTGGCTACCATCTGTTTCCCAACGATCTCTTCAAACTGAATTCAGTTTGACCTCGATAGATGTATATGGCAGGAAGACAAAAAATGAGAGGCCAGGTTTTCTCTTACCACTTAATTCATTCTCCTGTAACAAAGAGAGTTGGGGGATGTTCGTAAGTGTTAGGCTTTCCCTCCAGATCTTTATCCCTGTTCCTCAAATCTCCATGCCCGTCTAATCCTGCCTGCATATGCATAAGCATGGGCTCACACACTTCATTCTACTGGAAGAACCTCTCTAACCTCTAAGGTTTGGTTTTGCCAGTACCTCCTTGCATCAAAAATATGCCTGTCTAACTTGTGATGATCACTGTCATAGGCTCAGTCTCCATTCTGTCCTCTTTTTTTATGAACACTTCTTCTGTCAAGGGTAAGATAACAGGGGCGAGTGAACAGACTAGTAACAGCTGTGGTAAGTTTCTGTAAAAATTACTTCAAAACAAGTTTGCTTACAACAGTTGTCAACATAGTCTGATCCCATGAAAAAGGCACATCCCTTCTGATAATGAGACTGACTCTGCTTAAAATAACAACTCAACATTATTCTACTGATTTCTAAGCCAGCTTATTAACAATAGGCTTCCATGTAAAATGAGACAAACTTTGAGCCTTCAGAATAGGTGGTACCAGCAGCTTCCCATAAAATCTGACTCCCAACTTTATGTCCTAAGAAAAACAGATTGCTTTAAGTTCATTCCATTATACATGGTGGGTAGGGAACACTCTAGCTTTCTTATACAGTGGTCTGAAGGCTGATTTAACCTCCTTAAGTTAATCTTCCTGATAATTTGAAAAAAAAAAAAAAGTGTAAGAATGACAGGAACTTAGTAGATGTTCAAAAACTTATTTATTGAATTTATTATAAATAAAATTGGCAAGTTTTGCTTCTATTAATTTTCTTCGATATTTGTCAAATGAGGCTATTCCTCCGTTGAAAAATGACTATTGAAGACTTACCATGTACCTAAATGCTGTTCTAGAATACTATTTCTCTTTTTCTTTTAGTATCTTTTATTATTTTTAAAATTTTTATTTGTTTATTTTTATTATGTTCAATTAGCTAACATATAGTACATCATGTACTATATAGAGATCACAAGTAGGCAGAGAGGCAGGCAGAGGGAGAGAGGGGGAAGCAGGCTCCCTGCTGAGCAGAGCCCGATGTGGGGTTCGATCCCAGGACCCTGGGATCATGACCTGAGCCGAAGGCAGAGGCTTTAACCCACTGAGCCACCCAGGCGCCCACATCATTAGTTTTTGATACAGTGTTCAATGATTCATTAGTTGCATGTAACACCCAGTGCTCATCACCACACATGCCCTCCTTAATACCCATCAACCTGTTTCCCCATCTTCCCACCCCTGCTCCCTTCTCTAACCCTCAGTTTAAAACACTATTTCTCTTTCCCCCCCACCTTTTCAAAATTTATGTGCAGAATACAACCTCAGTAATATCTCTCATCATCTATAGTGATTTCCAAAGGCACTTGTGGGAGAAATGTTCTCTTAGCAAAGGTGCATTGTAATTGCTGGTAACAGAGAGCCCTGGGTAGTTTGAGAAGCTTGACCTCATTCTCATATTCAACTCAGATATCCCAGATATTCTTGACCTCCTATTTTCTCTTCTTAAATATCAGTAGCCAAGAGAAGAAGAAAGTCTCCTGAGGAATTTGAATTTGGCTAATGTGTAGTATGATACCTTTTATAAATGACAGTGATTTTCCTTTGAATGCAACCAGGGGTCTGAAGGAGTTTAAAATTTTTTTCTGTGAGGTACCTGTTTTCCTCCAATACTAAAATTGTATTATGCCTAAAAAGAAGTGTTAAAATAGAAAAGAAAAAAATCTCTTCTATTTTTTATATAATGTTTATTAAAAGATTTTCCTGTCAGTTCATCTTATGATAATATACTCAAAATTAAATTATTTCTCAAAGCACACTAGTAGGGGCACCTGGGTGGCTCAGTCAGTTAAGTATCTGCCTTTGGCTCAGGTCCTGATCCCAGGGTCCTGGGATCAAGCCCCATGTTGGGCTCCCTGCTCAATGGGGAACCTGCTTCTCCCTCTCTCTGCTCCCCCTGCTTCTGCTCTCTCTCTCTCTCTTAAATAAATAAATAAAATCTTAAAAAATAAATAAGCACACTCGTAGAACTTTTAAGAAGCAGATACTACAATTTAAAAAAAATTAGACTTCTGGGGCCCCTGCATGGTTCAGCCCCTAGGGATTTGCCTTTGGCTCCCTGCTCTGTAGAAGTTCTGTTCTTCCTCTCCCTCTGCTGCTCTTCCTTCTTATGCTCTCTCACTCTCTCAAATAAGTAAAATCTTTTAAAAAAGTTAGACTCCTCTTAATTTTTCTAAGTGTTTAGGGACCGGGGCTTGTTGGTTTGCTTTTTAATAATTCATTGGTACAAAACCCAAGTGAAAAGTGATTATACCATTAAAATTGTCTCAGGATTGTAGATCTGTGGATGGTAGGAACAGATGCAGACATTAAAGATCTGTAATCTGAGATGATTGTGTTTTCACATAAAATTTTAAAAATATTTTATATATTCACATATTAATGCAAGGATCAATTAATATGGGTTGAACAACAGAAGGTAAGAGAAATGCATATCAAACTACCATTTAAACATGAAATGTTTTCGTAGTAAAACCAAGATGGGTTTAATCTTCCCCTCAGTTTAACTAACTTCAGATAGGTTTCCTCTTTATTCCAGGCCTCTGACCTCCCTTTTCTTAGACCATTTACTTTAGAAAATGTATAATTATAAATTCTTTCTCTGCCCCTCTGAGAGGTAAATCTTTTTAAAAGCTTCTTGCTAATTTTACAACCCAGAAATGTCTTTCTTAAGGACCGGGGAATCATCTCTTTGAAATATATCATCAAGGAAGATGGGGCCCCTATTTCCCAATCTCTTTGGAGAATAGGAGCCTAACTTCTTTGGGACACTTTCCTCCAAGTTGTAAAACTACCTCTTGTCATAAAGATATGAGAACGTGTACTTTTCTTTTGAGTAAGGCCAATTAGAAAATGCAGGTGGCCTTGGATTCCTCCCACCTCAGCTCTTAAAAAAGCTTCATCTCTTTGTTTCTGTGAAATTGAGCTCAAGCACAGCTATTTTCCTTATTGAAAATAGTCTTGAACAAAGTCTTTCTTGCCTGTTTAACTTTGTCTGGTGCAAGTTTGACTTTGACAAGCGTTATATTATATGATAGTTTATGCTACAAATAAGCAAGTGGTTCATAAATATGTAGAATATTCTATTGCATAAAATATTTTGTTTCTTAAATAATCTCAATGAGTCAACTACCAGAAGTGCTTCTGTAAAAATTATATTTTATGTAACAAGTTCAAATGAAAAGAATTCTGTACTTGAATTTATCCTAAATATATTATTTTGTTATATGCAGAAGTATATAGATTTGTGTGCATGCATGAATATATGATGCATCTGTCAATAAAAAAAACGCAGACATCTCCTATTCATTTAGTGCATCAGTCAATAAGCCCAGAGATGCTGTATTTGAACTTTAAATTTCTCATGCAGGGAATCCAATAAATTCTTCCATAGATTCCCTTTGGCATCTGAGCAAATTTCCAGTGCCCTTTAAATTTTTATGGCTGTTTCTCCTCCTCTCTTACCCCAGAGGCAGTGTTTCACCACATTCACAATATCTCCATGCCTTTACTTACTGAACCCCCCAGTGTTGAATTAACACATAGCTTCACATAGCTTCTAGACCCTCCTGGTTTCTCCCTGGACTATGTCTTTCTCATCTGTCTGTCTTTCTTTCTCTCTTTCTCTTTCTTCTCTGTCTCTGTCTCTCTCTTTGTCTCTCTCTCTCTTTCCTCTCTTCCTTCTTCCTTCCTTCCTTCACACTCTATTTTTGTCTTTAATGCCCAAACCACGAGACATAGTATTCTCAAGGATTATATTAAAAACTTCAATTCTAAGTTGTTTTGCATGCTTTATATATTCATATATATATTTATAGATGCATTAAATTTTGTACAGGGTCATGTAAGAAAACATAGCAAAATGGATCTTTATGTTAGAATGAGTTCTGATTTAGAATAAACCCTGAAATTTATAGAGCTCATTATGTAAGAATTTTATATGTCACTAATTTTTTTTTCTCAAATCTGATGAGCAAAAAAAAAATGTCAGATAGTTTTGATTAGTTTTAATTCTTTAGAATGTTATGTGCAGTGAATATTCTTAAAAAATATCAAGGTCAAGAGGTACCTGGGTGGCTCAGTGAGTTAAAGCCTCTGCCTTCGGCTCAGGTCAAGATCTCAGGGTCCTGGGATTGAGCCCTGTATCAGGCTCTCTGCTCAGCAGGGAGCATGCTTCCCTTCCTCTCTCTCTGGCTGCCTCTCTGCCTACCTGTGATCTCTGTCTGTCAAATAAATAAATAAAATTTTTAATATATACCAAAGTAAAAATCAACAAAGAATAGGAAAAAATAGTACACAACTTATATATACAGGGAAGATTAATTCAATAGATATGCATTTATATGTACTATAGCAACACATGAAAAAATTGAACCAATTGTAGGAGGAAGTCTTTTAAGAGAGAGAAGCTAGTTCAAATCATATAAATTGATTTAATTGAGTCCACCTATCATTTCTTCAGTTTTAATGATGATTGTAGATTACCGGTCATTGATTTCACCATAGTACTGGGTAGTGATATTAAAAGAAACCAAAGTGAGGGGTGCCTGGGTGGCTCAGTGCGTTAAAGCCTCTGCCTTCAGCTCAGGTCATGATCCCAGGCTCCTGAGATAGAGCCCCACATCAGGCTCTCTGCTCAGTAGGGAGCCTGCTTCCTCTCCTCTCTGCCTGCCTCTCTTCCTACTTGTGAACTCTGTCTGTCAAATAAATAAATAAAATCTTAAAAAAAAAAAAAACTAAGTGATTGTGCAGACTTACTGTATTGCCTTCATACGGATATGACACCTACAAAGGATCAATGATTCATGCACAGTATCACTGAATTTTCAGTTTCCGTAAAGTTAATTGTTGTAAAGTGTTGTCCAAAACATTTTTGATTCTGTAAGGTAGCAGCTTCTTTAGTTTCTTGAGTAAATAATCTTCATTATTTATGAATTGATTTTAATTTCAAATGATGAGATTATTAATGATGCATTTCTCTTACCTGTGACAAGACATGTCCTGACAAATATAGATATTCATTGATAGGTAGCACCTCCAGTGTGCAAAATTTTACTGTGAAATTATGTGAATTTGAATTCTACTTCTGTTTATGTTGGATTAAATTCATATTTCTAAATTCAGCAGCCTCTTCCCTCTCTTTCTTGGTTCATTTTCAACTGTCAAAAGTCACAGCTTTCCCAAAAGCATTATAAATAACATAAAACAAATGTAAACGAATGAGAAATAAGGATGACAAATTCCCAAGTTTTTTGGGGGGGTGGGAAGGCAGCGTATGAAAATGAACTTTTGATTTCACTCACAATTAAATTCTGTATCATTCTTATAGATTCAGGAAATTATAAAGCAGCAATAACTCTTACCGATTTTCTTCTAGGCTTAGGCCCTCACTGATCTTTCCCATTTAAAAAAAATAAAAAAGCATCATCTACCCCATTTTTACTCTGCATCACAGAACATATATGGCAAGTAAGAAGAAGGAAGGAAGGAAGTAGTAGTAAGTAGTAAGAAGAAACTATGGCTTATTTTTTTTCTTTATATACATGTCAAAATAGATTAACTGCACTATAATGATTGAGATCAAATTTATCACTTGTAGAAGAATTTGTCTCTAATTTTATAATTTATGCAGTAATGGAAATGTGATCAAACATAAGGTTTCTTTTATTCGATAATCATTCAGGAATATTTGCACTTGAATTATACGTGATGTCACTATAACTTTGACAATATAGGTCACCAAAAACAATTCAGTATCTGTGAAGAGAACTGAATAAATGTGTATCTTATACAAATGTAAAACAGATACTTTGTGTCTAAAACTTTAATTTGATTATTTGAAATACCAGTCATTTTGTCCAAAGAAGAAAACATTCTTAGGGTCCTTTGCTTTAAAATTAAAATTTAACATATTTAAATCTCTCTTGTTTTTTGGAATAAAGGATGTTCTTGACCAGGATAGAACATGCCAGCATTCAAATTATTAAAATGTATTATTTGTCTAAATTTTAAAAACCAAAGCTATGCATAACATTTATGCCAGTTGAAGTAAGTAAGATACATATTTGTATTATTTTTAAACTCAAATGAAACTATGTTTTAGTAAAAATAGTAAGCACAATTAAAATTAAAGAGTCATGGGTAATCAGAGGCCATTTTATGATTTTTTAAAAATATTAAGCCTCTGTAATTATTGATATTTTATTTCATCATCACCTACATTTTGAAACTCACCAAGCACTATAAAAAATCTGTGGCTGCTTGACAAACTGCTCTAAAACTCAGTGGCTTAAAACAAACAGTATTTTTTTTTGCTCAAAACTGTGTTTTACATTGTTGGGAACTTCAGCAGGGATCAAATGAGAGACAGGGATAGTGGGATGGAGTCAATGGGACAATATGTGTGGGACCTTGGCTGTGAATGTTGATACTGTTTCTTGCTTGTCCTCTAGCCATTTCATGTTTCCGGCTTGAGCTACCCCAGAGAATGGTGGTTTCTGGGTTCCAAAGAAGTATGTTCCAAGTAGCAGACCTCTAAGAAGCCCATGCTTGGTTCATGTTCCTAATGTTCCATTGGCTAAAGCAAATCACATGATGAGACCAATTCTCAATGTGGGAGGAGACCACACGAAGGTATGAATATCTGGAGGTATGATTCCTCTATGGGCACTCGTCTAACAACAGTGTTGTTCAGAATATGAGAATTCCTACCAATTGGAGATCAAGTTTGAAAGTAACCTTCCTAGTTTCCTTTATCAATTTTATTGTAACTATTTTCCCTTTATGATTTGAAAACCATCCAGAAAATCATGAGAAATTAACTTTTACACTGAAAGATGGCTGTGAATCTTAAGTTAACAAAATTTTCTCAGTAGTGTTCAATTAATTATTGAAATGGAAAATAAAGTTTTAAGAACTGAGGTTTGGAGTTGTAGATACACAACTCCATTTTTGGCAGAAACAAAGTTGGGACATTAGATTAAGATATCAGTATTAAAAATTAATGACAGCTTATACATTTTAGCATAGCAAAAATAGATACTGCACCATTTTCATTTATCATCTTGTACTTGATGATAAAAGAACCTAAGGTTCTTTCCTCTCTGCCCTTTAAAGAAGGTGCGATGTTACTCAGCCATCAGAAAGGATAAATATCCAACATCAGCGTGGATGGGACAGGAGGAGATTATACTGAGTGAGAGAAGTCAAGCATAGAAAGTCAATTATCATATGGTTTCACTTATTTGCGGAGCATAAGGAATAGCCTAGAGGACATTAGGAGAAGGAAGGGTAAAATGAAGGTGTAGATTTGGAGGGGGAGATGAACCATGAGAGACTATGGACTCTGGGAAACAAAGGGCTTTAGAAGGAAGGGGGTTGGGGATATGGGTTGGGGCTATCTGGTAAAGCATATTAAGGAGGGCACATATTGCATGGAACACTGGGTGTTATATGCAAACGATGAATCATGGAACACTACATCAAAAACTACTGATGTACTGTATAGTGACTAACATAACATGATAAAAAAATAAGGAAGATGCTATATATTAGTTTTTCAGTTTTCACATAATAAGCACACTGAGTAGCTTTTTAAAAAATCTCTATGATATCTGTGTCTTCCAAGAAATACATGATGGTTTTGTAGTTTTATGACTCCAGTTTGTTAATTCACATCTCCCATGTCTGAAAGTGGACTATAGGAGATAGAGCAACTTGAATGCTTAAGCAGAAAAACTATTGAATCGCTTTATGTGATTTCCTCAATATTACTGACTAGGTATTTCACAAATGGCCTTCCTTGTAGCCTGGGTTATATATTCTTAGAAATCTCACCCAAAATAATTTCCTGCTGAAGCGCTTGTCATCAGCCCTCTCACTTCCATTCCTTTTCTCATCTGATGTGGTTTTCTGATCTGAATCTTTTTTCCTTTTATTTCTTTATCTTTTCAAAGATTCTATTGTAAGCATCTATATTTCTGGACAACCCACTTTAAATTCCTTTAGAGGTTCCCAACACCCAGTTTTCTTTTTCAAAGTGATCTTCAATAGAAGTGAGTGGAACTGATATTCTAGTAGATGCGGAAAAAATATATAGAAATCAATTTGCATATATTTGAAACTCACATAATAGGAACTAAAATTGGAGAGGGATTACTTTACATGTAAAAGTGCTTTTCAGATTGTAAAGTGCTATACAAATTTAAGGCATTATTATGAATAATAATGGTGATGTTGATGGTGATCCTGAAATCAGTAGCCTTTACTAAAGACTAGTTCAGCCATGAGGAGTTGTTCAGTTAATTTAATATTCCTCATAGAATACCTTCCAAATCATTGAACTGTCCACATTATAATAGCTATTTCAGGGAGACTTTTTTACATGGGTTCATTTACATATCAGAGTCTTCTTGAATGATCACTTTCAATGCTAATCTGTGTATGATGAAAGTTATAACTTGGAATCCCTTTTGTCGTGTGGAGTAATTAGCAGATAATTTAATAATTGACTAAGTCTTCTATTTTTAATAGAGTCTCCCCAAGTAGGTAAATGTTTAGCTTATTTTAAAACTCATCCTATGACAAAATATGGAGATTATACGTGTTATTTTGCATAAAACGCAAAATCAATAGTAAGCCTTAAGAACTGAAGGGACATCATTATAAACTAGTAATTGATATGCTAAAAGTCATTTACACCTGCCGTGGAAGATAGGCTGTAACACTATTAGTTTAACCAGCAGTGGGTTTACTAACATAGATGCCGTGCAAACTAGCAGTCCACCATCTATAAAATTTTATGCATACTTTGTGCCCACAGCTATACCGTATTTTGACAACTTCAGATCAGCTTTAATCTGTCAGTTTCAAAGTTTGTCACAAGAAAGTTCATCTGAAGGAGAATGCCTGTTCAATTCATGTTAAATGCAAAATGATTACAGTATATAACACTTACAAAATGCACCATTTCTTGGAAAAATAAAGTTGTTTAACATGGTTATTATGTACTTTCAAGACATAATACAGTTTTTTAAAAGCGCATCTCAAAACACCAATATACAGTAGTATAATGAAAGATATATTTACTCATAGAAGGCATATGGCAATAGCAGTAAAAGTAAAGATGCTTTTCTCTGCAATAATTCTTCATTCATGTAACAGTATGTAAGGGGATAAAAAAAATGGCGTAGTGCTGAATTTTCATTTCTGGTTCAATTTGAGGGAAGCTTGATACTCTATTCCAAAACGAGCATTTTTTCTACAGTGTCTACACCCTTTCCATTCTTGGCATTTAAAGCTATTTGTCTTTAGTAAAGGATGAGTCCCTTTGTCAGAGAATCGGGGCTGTCTCTAAAGTGTCCCTTCACTTAAACTTTCCACTGGCTGCACTGAAGAACAGCTAAGAAATATCAAGGTATAAAAAAGGCTCTCCCTTTTAACCTCAACGAAACTATAGTAAGAAGTGGGAGAAGAAAGATGCCTCAAGATGAAATTCTGGCATATATCTCTCATGATGTTTTTTTGTTTTTAATTATTTAATCTATTATGCTTGGAAGCTATATGTTGCATTAAGTGAACAAGCAAAAGGAAAATAATAATTCATGAAAGATTTGTGAAAGAAACTGATAAATAACATAGTTCTTCAAAAATTATAATGGTGTATAATCATAGGAAGTACGTGAATAGTGCCTATGTTTAGCTCAATATTAGAGTCTATGAAAACACATATACTCCAGGTCAAGTACACAAAGAAGCTTAAGCCTTTTTTAACTTATTATGACTTTTAAATGATTTCTACTGTATTACAAGAATTTTGGACCTATTTAAAAAAAAGTTTTCTTTTGTTCAATACCCTTTGCTATAATTGTGTAACAATTAGAGAGCATTTCTATTTAAAAAAGATAGGTCGTTTTTGGTGGAAGGTGAGTAGTCTTATTATTTTGTTACATGCTGACAGCTGACAGATTTTACTTTTCTACCAAAACATGTATGTGTATTAATCTGCACACTCAGAGCACACTAAATAACTGTTTGATTTTTCTTTTTCCCTTGTATTTGGAAACTCTTATAATTACAAATAATGTTCCTATTTATATACCTAACATGATTACAGAGAATTATGTGTACACATTATGCATGGAGTATCTATTTGTTTTTCTTTTAAATTCTAAGTGAAATCGGTTTCAGCAACATGAAGGGTTTCAGGAATATATACTTCAAAACAGAAGCTTGACCTCATCTTTTGCTCTATTTTGCAGTTGGCTGTTTGGCAGTTGACTGTTTATTCCTCCATTAATTTTTTTTTTCTTCGTACAAGATCACCAGTAACCCCCTAACTGATACATTAAGTACAGATTCTTTTTTTTCTTTTTTTCTTCTCTGCAGTGTTTGAAAATGCTGATCAACTCCTACTGAAGCTTTTGATTCTTTACCCTGATTATTCCCTTTTCTTCCCCTTTATAGTCCTTAACCAGTTACCTGATTCTGGATTTAAAAAAATCTTCGTGATTAAATCATCACCCTTTCCTCTTCTCTTTTCACTATCTCTAACCAAGTGTCACAAAGTTTTATGCAATACACCATTTCAAGTCTCCCCCTAGGCCCCCTTGCCAATGTCACTTCCTTTTCTGAAATATTTCCCATACATTATTCAGTCAACCAATATTTATTCGATGGTAAGTATATATTCCACACCAGGGTTAATTCTGGACCTGTCAATGTGAGAAGAAAACAAGATGGTCATTGCCATCATGGTGCCTTGGTTCTTGCAGGAAAATAAAAATTAAATGGTCACACAAAGCAATGTAAAATTAAATCAGTCATGAAGATTATGAGAACAAATGCTATAAAAGCATGTGATAAAAAGATCTGACCAGGGAAATCTGCTGTTAGAAGTGATAGTTAAATTGAGATGTGAAGACTGATAGTAGACATTAACTCAGTGAAAAGAGGCACAATTGTTCCAAACTACAAACAAAACAGGTGTGTAGGCCTTTTGCAGGAATGTCCTGGATTGTTTGTATCTTGAAAGACCAGTGTGGCTGTGGCATATTTGAGATGAAACTAGTCAGGAAAGGTCAGATCTAACTGACCACAAAGCTATGTCAAATCAAAGAATTTTTATCTTTACCCTATGATTAAATTTTCAAGTCCTCTGAGGGGGAGATGTGATATGACAGGCAGATATTTGTTTAGAAAATACAACACCAGGTGTAGATTGGAGGAAAGAGCTAAGGGAGGCCAAAAGGTAGAGGAGAACCGTGAAGAAACTAGTGAGGTGTTCTAGGTGAAAAATCATGGTGGCTCAACCTGCTGCCTGGCACCAAAGGGAGAATTCATGGACGATTCAAAAGATATTTAGGGATTAAAACCATCAGGACTTGGTGCTAGATTAATGTGGAAAAAACATTGAGAGAATGTGAAAGAAGATGTGTTCATAAAATCTTGACTTCTAAATAAGATTGTGAAATAAAATAGAGGACATCAGTTAAATTTGAACTTCATATACGCAATTTTTTTGTTTGTTTTGTTTTTAGCATAAGGATGTCCCATGCAATATTTGGGACATGCATGTACTAAAAGATTGTCATTTCTATGAAAATCAAACCTATTTGCCAAATCTGGTAACCCTATTTTTAATTTTTATTTTAATTTATTTTTCTTTTTTCTTTTTAAAATTTTATTTAGTTACTTGACAGACAGAGAGAGAGAAAGAGCACAAGCTGGCAGAGTAGCAGGCAGAGGGAAAGGGAGAAGCAGGCTCCCTGCTGAGTAAGGAGCCCAATGTGGGGCTCCATCCCAAGACCTGGGATCATGACCTGAGTTGAAGCAGTTGCTTAACCAACTGAGCCGCCCAGGTGCCCCAGTAACCCTATTTTGACCTGCCATCTCTGAACTAAAATAATGGAGAGAACTAGGAGCAGAACATGAATAAGTGTTGGTCACCCTGAGTCAGCTTTAATTCTAGGACACCTGAGAAGAAGTGTCAGAAAGATACTTGGATCTGAAGCTGAGAAGAAATGTGTGGAATGAAAATATTTTTATGTGCCCATCTCCAGAAATATCTCAGATTTCACATGTTCTAAACAAGATTATCTTTTTCATCATCAAATCATTTTCTTGCCTTAAATTCATTATTTTTGTTAGTGATGTTACCATTATCCCAAGGAAACAGAAACAAAACTTAAGAATTACTATTGGTTTTTCTGTTACTTTGTCTTTGTACTTTGTACAGTCCACTCAGCTACCAAACCTTGCTACCTTGAGTCTAATATCTCTCAATATCAATATTTCTCAGTATCTAATCTTGTAATCTTATTAATTTGAAATATTATTACAAAAAATTCCAGTCAGTTTCTAGTCTATGTTGTTTCTAGAGTGTCCTTCTTCAGTTTCTTCAGTCTTTAAGCTTGTAGTGACTTCATATTTTCTATAAAATGAAATGACAAAAGTAACTTTCTGGAATGCAAGTGCCTAGAAGGTCAAATAGACCTTTAAACAAATGCAAGTATTTACGATAAGTGAATTTTACTTCTACATATAGTAGAAATGAGCAGGTGAAACTTAAGGGGAAGAGTTTATTTATGTATTACCTTAGAAACAATGTCCTAAGATTGAAAGAGTAAAGGGGTTAGGGAAGTGTCAGAAACCCGCCCAACCCATTACCATGTTGACCAGTTCAACGTGAACGTAGGGACACCTGGGTGGCGCAGTGGGTTAAAGCATGAACCTAAAAAACAGAATATGAGTACAGTATTGTCAAGATACAGGTCCTTCAGGGGTAAAAAATACATTGGTGTTCTTCACTTAGATTTTCATAATTGTTTTGAATTGAAACAGTTTCATTGTCTTTCCCAACCCAAACCATACAACTGTTAATACTTACATTGACACTATTATTCAATCTTAAAGCATTGAGAATGCCTCTAGTTTTACTACTATACCATGACTGGAGAACTGGTTTATTGCACACTCACTTTTCTGTTGAGAGTACTTCTGTTTTGTTATTCCAGGTATGAACAGCACATTCTATTGATCTCTCAGGTAAATAAATGTATGCATAGTGAAGAATGAGCATGGTTTAATAGAAAGGAGAAAAGTAAAAGCCAAAGACTTTCTGAGAGTTACTCAATCCTTACTGGTAGGGATTATCCATTTTCTTGTAGCCCAACATACTTCCGAATCACTCTGCAGCTATTGTGTTTTTCTTTTCTCTTTTTGTATTTAGATTCATATATGCATGCTCTAAAGAATAGAAAATAAGAGGACAAGAGTGCTTCCAATAGTATCAAACTTGTGCAGTCATTCTGGAGAACAGTATGGAGTTTCCTCAAAAAATTAAAAATAGAACTACCTTACTATCCAGCAGTTGCACTACTAAGTATTTATCCAAATGATACAAAAATACAGATTTGAAGAGGTATATGCACCTTGATGTTTATGGCAGTGTTATCAACAATAGCCAAACTATGGAAAGAGCCCAAACGTCCATTGACTGATGAGTGGATAAAGATACAATAGGATATTACTTAGCCATCGAAAAGAATGAAATCTTGTCATTTGCAATGATGTGGATAGAGATAGAGAGCATTACACTCAGCAAAATATGTCAATCAGAGAAAGACAAATACCATATGATTTCACTCATATTTGGAATTTTAGAAACTAAGGAGATGAACATATGGGAGGGAGAAAGAGAGAGGGAAACAAGCCATAAGAGATTCTTAACAGTAGAGAACAGACTGAGGGTTGATGGAAGTAGGTGGGGCTGGGGGAGGGGCTAGATGAGGTTTGGGCATTTGAGCACACTTGGGATGAGCACTGGGTGTCGTATGTAAATGATGAACTACTGAATTCTACTCTTGAAACCAGTAGTGCACTGTATATTAACTAACTAGAATTTGAAAGACAAATACTATTTGTTGGAGACCACAGAGACAATAGAATACTAAGACAAATAAAGTCATTATTCATATAGCAAATGAAGTTGTGGTTGGTTCAGTGGGGTTACTGTTGGGAAATAAAGTTTCAAGAAAAATGCAACATCCTGATAGAGACTCACTTGGATCCGTATTGTACCTTGTCAGTGATATATGTCATCCCCAATAGGATGACATGTGTTAGTTGGTTTTGCTGTTATGAGTCGAGACATTCAGCTCCTGGGTATGTTTTTCAAAGCAGGGAAGTGGAAGAATGAGAAAAGGGAAGGGACATAAGCTGACTCTTCACTTGGGATTGTCTTTGTGGGCACTTCTAAAAAACACAAGAAACTTTATTTTAATAGCTTTGTCTTAACCTTTCTTAACATTATTTCAGTTTTCCTTGCATGTAACAAACCTTAATGTCAAACTCACCTTTAAAAAAAGTCTCTGCTTTACCTAGAGATTTACTCAGTTCCCCCCTCCTCAAATGTCCTATGGTTCTATGTCTAGGTTGTTGTCCTTTCCCATCTTAAGTAGCTGTATTCTTAATTTACCCTTTTCTCTCCTGTAAGCTGTGGTCCTCTAAGGGGTCAGAGTGGCAGGGACTTAGACCATTTCAGTCAGAGGCTCATCAAGACCAAAATATGGACAAGGTCAATATGGCAATCCAATACTGTCTAAATGTAAGTTAGGATCAGAGATGGAAGTTAAACAATAACTTAACTGTCATTACCATTATCTCCAGTCTTCTCCCAATGCTGAGATCCTGAGAATTTGCAAAGAAAAAGGAAGAAGGAGAAGACGGCTGATATGTGCCTTTAAAGTGCCTTTGGCACTTTAAAAATTCATAATACCAAAATAAAGCCAGATACCTCTGTGCCTTATGTAATTTGAGGACTCTGAAAAGGTGTAGATATTGTATACCAGCTGGAAATGCCTTTTCTTTCACTTGGTCACCAGGGGCTCTAAGGAACCGTAAGTGAAATTGCCTCAAGACATATGCAGAGAAAATCTAATGTGATGATATTATATCAAAAGGAATAATAGGAAAATATTACACAGTGTGTGGACACAATATTAGGCTTTGAGAAATTAATAAGTGTTGTGGCTGATTCAGAAGAATATAATTAAAAATGAAGGAGACGGGGTAGGCAGAAGTCAAGCCATGAAAAACCTTGTCAGTGATTTTAAAATTCAGGTTTAGGGGCGCCTGGGTGGCTCAGTGGGTTAAAGCCTCTGCCTTCGGTTCAGGTAATGATCCCAGGGTTCTGGGATCAAGCCCTGCATAGCTCTCTGCTCAGCAGGGAGCCTGCTTCCTCCTCTCTCTCTCTTCCTGCCTCTCTGCCTATTTGTGATCTCTGTCTGTGAAATAAATAAATAAAAATCTTTAAAAAAAAATTCAGGTTTACATCTTAAAGGTAATTTCTGAAATTTGCTTGATAGTTCTCATATTTCATGCTTATTACAGACTATCTCTATAATATTCTGACAACAAATACTTGTTTAGTACCTTCGACATGCAAGTCATTGAAATACTTGTTCTTTTAAGAATTCCTTGATCCCTCAACTAAAATTTGAACTCTACCCCCTCCAAATCCTGACAGCTTTTTACTTTAAATTTCAATCTTTTATTGGGTACTATATTTTAAATATAAATGTGACTGTTCTCTTCAAGTCCTCGCAAAAAATTTACAACAGATACAAAAGCAGCTTTTCTCCTTATTGTTACTTCTGCAGAACTCTTGCTTTTGCAGTTAGAATACTTCCAAAACCAATACTATTTGTATCATTTTCGGGGTAGAGTTGTATTGAAGTTTGTCACAACTGAGAAGCAGTTTTAACGAAGAGGTTGAAATGACCTTTCACCTTTGATGTCTTCTGTGCCTTAGATCATAAAGGGGATCTGACTCAATATTAAGTCCCCAAATTCTGAACTTCTGGAAGCCTCTCCAGAGCCCTGCTAAGACTTAACTTTTCATTTTCTATAGCCTTTTACTGAGAATGGAACAAAATGGGGAGGCCATGAGCAGATTGCATGGGTAGGCACGCTATCAGCTTACCCTTGGTCAGTACTTGGTTACTCTCATGAAATTCGTTTGTCATTGGTGCTGTTGCTATCAACATAGGCAGGGAGTTCAGAGAATCCATGACTTTAACTCTGGAGCTGAAAAGATAGGCAGTAAAGGATTACTATAAAGTGAAGCAAGCTTATACCCTATCCAATTAACTTTACCACTTGCGTATGAGTTAACAACTGAAAGAAAAGTTGTTTCATCTCCAAGGTAGGAAAAGCCTTTATGGGAATAATTGATATGGTACCCAATTACTTTTTAAACCTAAATTAGTAAATCAGAGTTATCTCAATCAACTAGATGTTGCATATCGCCAATGTCTCTAGTGGCAATGAATATTAATTTTCATCATTTTTAAATTAAAGATTACAGATCACTTTTTCCCAGAAGCTTGGTCCATGGAAAGTTTTGCATCAGAATCATATATATATTATCCACCTATTTAATGATTAGTAATTTTTCTCTTATTCACTCATGAGCTCTTTATAAGATATTTATTTATTTATAACATTTATTTATAAGGTATTTATTTATATAAGGTATTTATTTATCACATGCCAAATACTGTTTAATGTTTTGGGTCTGTGGTGGTACCTAAGAAAGTCTCTTCTTTTGTTATTAGAGATGGGTATTATTAGAACAGAAATTATCCTGGGCCCTTCTCAGACAACCAAATAAGAATATCTGGTGATATTCAGGTTTCTGAGGTTTTGCCCTTGATCTCAGGGAACATGGCTAACAGTGAGAAAAGCTGTCAGCAGCTAACAAATTCTTGGGTCAGTGCAACTTGAGGTACAACTTTTACAAGTGTATATATATTCACCATCTGTGTCCCACAAACTGCATATTTGAAATAAATATAGCATTCTCTTTATGCATTTACAAGTCCACACACACACACACATACACACACACACGTGCACACACACACACGTGCACACACACACACACACACACACACACACAGTTTTCCCACTCACTTGGGAGACTGAAGCTGTAGACTGGCAGTGTATCTAAAACATTTTTATCTGGGCACATTTCTCTTAGCCTTACATAACTCTTCGATTGACTTATTCAGGCCTGTCCAATTTTTCTGTGATTTCCACCTTTGATTGCTTCTTTCGTTCTATTCTTTTCCCTCTATCATCTTTTAAAAATATATATTTCATGATATCCTGGATATGATCTATTGTTTCCTCTCTTTCACCAATGCTATTAACATTTTTCAGATTGTAAATTTAGTCCTAATATCGGTCATGTAGGGATTCTATACTGGTCTTTTGGCCACTTTGAACTGTAATTTAAGCCCTGATTTCTTTCATCTGTTCTAACTGGATTCTTCTTCCCTCTTAGATTCTCTAATTATTCTTTCTATACTATCATTTTTGAGTGGGAAGGAGATCAATATCTTTACTATGCTTGCTTTCTTTCTTTCTTTCTTTCTTTCTTTCTTTTCTAATGTGTCACCTGCTTGTGTTGGAAGGCCTAGGCCCCACACAGCCAATAAAGTTAGCAAAGTCACTGCCCCAAAGATAAAGTGAGACTAATTTGCTTTGGCAGCCAACACACCCCAAGAGATTTGGGAGCCCAGCCAACCTGAACTTGGAAGCAGTGATGAAGCTGTCGACTGCCTGAGACTCTTTTCGTTCTGATTCAGTGCAAAAAGGGTGGCATAGTGCAAAGTGGTACCCAGCTAGATTCTATAAGACAGAGTTCATCCCAGGTATTGTGCCATCAGCCAGGCCATGGTTAAGACAGAAAATAATGTAGAATAAGGCAATGTATCTCTGACAGAAAACATTTTAGTGTATTATAATATATTAATTGTACAGCAACATTTCTGTGACTGCAGGTGAGAGAAAGGTACAAATATTATTCTAAGTATAGTTTCAATGACTTTATTTAGTTACATTTCATACCCCAATACCCTTGTGTTTTGCTGAAATACATTTAAAGAACAGAGTTGACATTTCAGCTCTCAAACAGTTGGATGCTTTCAGTGGAGTTTTTTCCTATGGGTTACCTTGAAATACCTCCCCAAAGAACATATCTAGGATGTTCTTAATTAACTTTGGAGTAGTTATGAGCTGTTAGAAATTTCTCAGCATCAGGATCAAATACAGTGACTTTCATTGCATCATTTAAAACATGGAAATTCCATAGAAAAGTTAATCATGTAGCCATTAAAAGCATCCTGCACCCAAACAAGCAAATAGGCAAGTATGACAAAAATAAGATAGTGATTAATGTACAGTTAATAATTAACCAGCAGAGTTTTAATAACTTCTTGATTGAAATTACTATGAGAAACTTGTTTATAGCTCTGGAAAGTGATATGGCCCACCTTCAAGTATTCAATTATTAAATTTGAAGACCTGCTTCGGAATTTTGTTGGGATTAGCAGAATGTACCTATCATGAAGCTGTTTTAAAGATACTTAGAAAATTATTCATATTTTGAATTAATCGGTATAGTATGCAAGATGTTGTAGTTTGACATTCAGGTATTCCTCTGAAGCCAAGCCAAGATAATGAAGTACTTATATTCGTAGTCCTAATTTCTCCCACCATTTATTTCTGTCATCCTGCTGCTTGGCAGCTGCAAACCTAGCTCTTACCTCTAGGCAAAGAGTCAAGCAAGCGTCTCTTTCCCGAACTAATGGCCATGTGGTTCCTTGGATTAATTGGCAAGTCAATGGTGCAGCCTGTATGTTTTTTTCCCCAGGAGACTTGGTACTTCACATCAGCAACTTTTTGATTTCAGTTTGGCCTTAAGTTTGCTCCCAATCTTAACCCTTTCTAGGCCACTTGTATTCCAATGGATGGCCATAGTAACTGCACAACTCTTTTGATAGGGGATACAGCTTTCAAAAAGACTTGAGGAAAGTGATGCAGAACAACTGATTAATTAGAAAATAAGTAACATCTTTGAAAAAGAGATGTTTCTTTTTAAAAATGAACTTTCTATGTGACCATTTATGTGCAGAAAGGACTTTTGGAGAATCTTAAAACAAAGCATTTTTTATGAGTTTTGCTAGATAGTTTTTCTTGAAATTATTATTTTAATTCTTAATTCCCTTATACATATTCACCCTTAGACAGAATATATTGAAGACTGGAACTTTTCCTTCTGATTTGACCACAAACTTTTTAAATGAACTTGGGAATATTAGATGAAACATGCTTTCTTCTCCATAGAATTAATTTTGATAAAGTAAGATCTTTCCCAAATCTAAAATTTTGGGTATATGTTTAAAATTCAACCAGTGATTATAAATTTATTATCTAGAGATAGAAACAGATCTCAAATACTTCTAATTAGTTTGTCTGCTTAACAAAAATAATTTCATCGAGCTTAGGTGTTCACTCACTACCAGAATTGAATGTTTACAAAAGAAACAGTGAGGACTGGTGCTGCTTAGAAATTATTCTCTCAAAAGGACACAGTGCTCCAGAGCAGTGTTGTCCACTGGAAGTAGAGATTGCGCCACATAATTTTATTTTAAGTAACTTGAAATTTTCTAATACTCGTGTTTAAAAACCAAAATGGGACAGATCAAATTAACTTGAGTAATATATTTTAAATTCATATATCCAAAATATTATCCTTATAATATTTTAAGATTTATTAATGGTATTATTTTACATTTTTTTCTTGTGTATTTTTACCTTTCAAGAAATTTCAATTGAGGGACTAAATTATTCCCCAGTTTTATTAAGAAATAGTTGGCATACATCACTGTGTATGTGTAAGGCACATGGCGTAATGGTTTCATTTATATATATATATATACTGTGAAATGATTACTACAATGAGTTTTGTTAACATCTATCATCTCATATAGATACAAGAAAAAAAAAATTCTCCTTGTGATTGGAACTCTTGGCAAGTTTCCCATGTGTAATATAGCAATTTCAGCTATAGTCAACTTGTTGTACATTACAACCTTAGTACTTATTCATTTCATAACAGGGAGTTTGTACTTTTGTGCCAATTCCTTCAATTCCCCCTCTCTGCCTCTGATAACCACAAGTCTGATCTCATACAGTATTTGTCTTTCTCTGACTTCTTTCACTTAACCTAATGCCTTTAAGGTCCATCCACTTGCTGCAAATGATTCCCTCGTTTATAATGGCTGAGTAACTTTCAACTCCTTGAGCCATGCCTTCATTGATGGACACTTAGGTTGTTTCCATGTCTTGGCTGTTGTAAATGATGCTGCTGTGAACATGTGGGTGCAGGTGTCTGTTTAAGTTAGTGTTCTTATTTCTTTTGGATATATTCCCAGAAAGAAATCGCTGGATCATACGGTGATTCTATTTTTAGTTATTTGAGGAGAATGTTTTCCATAGTGACTGCAGAAATTTATAGTCCTCCCAATATGGCACAAAAGTTCACTTCTCTTCACATCCGTATCACTTATTATCTCTTGTGTATTGGTGATGGCCACTCTAAAAGGAATAAAGTGTTTCCGTGATGAATCAAACTAGCTGACTATGACTTACACAATAAAAGGAATAAAGTGTTATTCCATTGTGATTTAATTTGCATTTCCCTAATGACTAATGATGTTGAGAATCTTTTCATGTGCCTGTTGGCCTTTTGTATATCTTTTTTGAAAAAATGTCTATTCAGGTCCTTTGTCCATTTGTTAATTGGATTATTTGTTTTATTGCTATTGAGTTGTATGGATTCTTTATATGTTTTGGATATTAACCCCTTATTGGGTTTATGGTTTACAAATTTTTTTTTCCCATTCTGTAAGTTGATTTCTCACTTTGATGTTTTCTTCTGCTGAGGCACTTAAATTTTTTCATAAATAATTAATCTGCATTTTTATTCATAAAATTTATAATTGGAGAGGTAGAATCACACCTACAAATTATTCCACAAATGTTTAAAAAGTTATTAATTAATTTTGAATTTAAATTTAATTAAACTTATAAATGAGTTCCTTAGTGGCACAAGCCACATTTCAGCTGTTCAGTAATCACAGGTGGCAAGTGGTACCATATTGCATGGTGCATATTAAAGGTAGACCTAATCCTCACTAGGAATAAAAGTTGAAATTTTGAAGACTTCTTAATTAATAATAACAAAAAATTATAGAGGGTGATAGAGACTTTCATGTTGAATTCATGAAGTTTAATGATATGTTAAAATAAATAGTTTTGCCTGAGCTTTTTTTTTTTTTTTTTAACGTCAGCTCTTTTCTATAAATACCAATTGTCTGCAAGGAAAACAATTATTTTAACTCTAGAGCCCATGCTTTTTAGGCAATCCAAGGTACCCAGCCTCTTCTTATAAATAAGATTCTAAAGCAAGAGGTAATAATTACGTAATCGGTTTCTATTTTTGCTGAATCTTGTAGCATTGCAGGTTAAAGCATCTCAAGAGTCTAGAGAAGATGTTGTCTGCATCTGAGCACTTAGATACACTAGAGCATCAATTTCTTAAGTACATACACGGCAAATGATCTTTTTAAAGCTCAAGTTTTCTAAGCTCTGAGTAAAAGTCACTGAAGAAGAGGAAAGATTTCCTTTAACTTTGAATCTGATGTTTAAAAAAGAAAAAAATCTATTTATTTATTTTGAAAAAGGTAGGTAGGTATCAAATTTTAGAGCTGAGAGAAAATTAACAGTTACATAGTCTAAATTGCACATTTTACAAGTAAGCAACGGAGCCCCAGAGAAGCAAAGTGACTTGTCGAGCTCTTCGGCTATTTTATAGCAGATCCTGCACTGGAACCCAAAGTTTCTTTACTGATTTCCTGCTTTGAACTTCTCCAGAAATTGATGCAATTGCATGTGTATAAATATAAGAATGCAGAATTGTAATACACTTGATTCCAAAAGGCAACTGGGCAAGTACATAGAACAGTAGAAAAATACTTCTGGTTCCTGAATACTAAAAAGCAGCCCTAAATTTAGCAAAATAATATTGTTGTTCATTATTTATCCTCACAATCCTTAGGGACTCAAAGATAGACATGTTGTGAGGAACACTGGGTGTTACACACAACTAATGAATCATTGAACATGACATCAAAAACGAATGATGTACTATATGTTGACTAATTGAATTTAAATTAAAAAATAGACTACATAAAAATACACAGAGGTAGACAATTCAAAATAAAAATTTCATAAAATTTGCTATACAATGTTTAAAACCAGAAAAAAATATATTGTAAATAATGTCCTCTTAAAAAAATGTGAAAGGTGAGGATCAAGGTATTTAATAGGGTATAAATAGCTTTCAAGTTTACAGTAGTGTGTTTGAACAATTAGTTAATATAAAGTAAGAAAATGAAATATATCAGCTTATATTACTGGAAACATCATATTTTACCTCCAGACAACAACCTACTTTCAGTGCTGAATCACGTTTTGTTTGATTTTAAATGTGTATAACTAACACTAGGATGCTAACAAAGCGAGATGCAGAAATTCATAAAAATTTGGAATTTTTTTAGACTAGCCTACTGATTGATAATAAATTAATCCCCCAAACATTTCAAGTTTGTAAAGAATCAATATTTCAGGATGACACATAGTAATATAATTTTTTTAAAAGATTTTATTTATTTATTTGTCAGAGAGAGAGAGAGATCACAAGTAGGCAGAGTGGCAGGCAGAGGCAGAGAGAGAAGCAGGCTCCCTGCTGAGCAAGGAGCTCGATGTAGGACTTGATTCCAGCACCCTCGGATCATGACCAGAGCCAAAGGCAGCGGCTTAACCGACTGAGTCATCCAGGCATCCCAGTAATATAATTTTTAAAAGTTAACAAAATTATCACCTAAAATATTGACAATGAAGCTGAGTGATGAGTACCTGAAGTTCATTTACTTCTTTTTTTTCCCTCAAAATGATATTTTGTTTTATTTTATTTTCGTACTATGTTATGTCAGTCACCATACAGTACATAATTAGTTTTTGACATGGTTCTCTACCTCTGTATATATAATAACATTTCCATAATAAAAAGGTAAAATATTAAAGAAAGAGATACATATTTTTCAAGATGGTGAAATTGCAATACTCAAAATCTTTGTGGAGAAAAGCTAAAAAGAACTATCAGTAATAAAAGAAAAAGGTTCTAAGTATTGTTGTGCTCAGTAGAAATAAAGAATACCATGGAATATTGCTAGACATATGGCTTTAAAAGAAAGCTCACAAATGAAAAGAACCAGGATTGATTTATCTGAGCAGTAGGAGCTCCTGGGCCTTCACTGCTGTGTCCATTCTGACATTAATGTAGTTTAACGTTTTTGGAATCTCAAGTTCATTTTTCACATTCATGCGTCGAGAAAGATAATTGGCTATTCACTTGAGCCAGCCAATGGACTAGCTCATTCTGGGTCAGTTGCCCATTTCTGTTCCAGTCAACTGAGGTCTGAAAACTGAGATTGCCGTATATATCTGGGCCTATCTTCTTCTGAGTCGTACACAGAATATGTTCTCTCTGAAGGTACAGGGATGGGGAGGACTTTATGGATGCTTCAGTACTTTGCTTTGTCTGTTAGAATTGCCCTATCCTCCTTGTTTCTGCTGGCCTTCCTATGTCTGCTTTCCCCCCAAAAGTTATATAGTCCAGAAGCATATGTATTCCAGAATTTTCAAGAAAATTGTTTGATCCTGGTGTTTGATTAAAACTTGCATTTTATCACCATGCATCTATCATCTTCATTTTATTTTTGTACTGTGATGACGTGTTAGTCTGTTTTTCCAGGCAACTCCATCATAGATTGATAAAAAAGTTGTTAAAAATCTGCAATAAGGTGGCATTTATAGCTTCAGATATTTAGTGGCATGACAATTTCAGAGTACTAGAGAGAATATCTATGATTTTTCTGGGCTTTCTTTCTTTCCTTCTTTTTTTTTTTTTTAAGATTTTATTTATTTATTTGACAGAGAGAGAGAGAGAGAGAGATCTGCCTATCACAAGTAGGCAGAGAGGCAGGCAGAAAGAGAGGGTGAAATAGGTTTCCTGATGAGCAGAGAGCCCAGTGTGGTGCTCAATCCCAGAACCCTGAGATCATGACCTGAGCTGAAGGCAAAGGTTGAACCCACTGAGCCACAATATTCCGAGTCGAAAATATTCTTTTTAATAGTCTCAAGATAGAGAATGTTATTGTAGGCCTCATCCTCACATGATAGAGTTCAAAGATAGAAAACAGGCAGTAGTTTCCCAACAGGGTCTAACATTTCAGTGGCTGGATCTAGGTCATAATTTCATGTCTGAAATCAAGGAATCTCTATTCACTATCAAGCTATTATTGAAGTTTAATTAGAAATGAAGGAAGCAGGAGATATCTTTGGTATAGACAAGAAATGGTTTCTATTTCTTTCACCGCCTTCATTGTAATGCAGGCACTACAATTTGGATAGAGTTGACTTTACCCCAGTGACTCTTGATTTGTGGAAGCCAATGCCCCATTCACCTGTTTCCATGGTGATTAGTTCTATAGCCGAGGCTTAAGCCAATTGGCACATGGCATTTCTCTGGCCACAGGAACGTTTTCAGGGCTAGTGTGATAAAAACTAAGCTGACAGCTTTTGTTCTTTCTTCCAGAGTACAGAATCTTCTTTCCTGGAAACTGCCTTGTTGAGAGGACTTCTTTAACCATTTTGTCTCAATAAGAAATACCAAACTTAGGATAAGTGACTCTACAGAATGCCAACGACAGAGAAGAAAAAATTAGGTTCCATATTGATATTTGGTGAGGTGTTGACTCAAACTAACTGTGAGGACCACTAGTTAGATGAATTAGTCAAGTTCCTTTTATGTTGGAGTTAAGTTTGTTTTAGGGTTTCTGCTAATTACTAGTCCTACTTAATATTGCAGGATTTTGATGCATTGTTGTTATAGTTCTTAGAAACTGTATCAATTATATGAAAAATAAATTTATGTTTATGAAGGATGAAGCTCTAGTAAATTTATTTTGAAGATTTTTTATAAACCCATTCCTTTTATCAGGAGAAAATTTTACAAATTACTGGCAATAAATTATATCTTTTTTAGAGCCAGTTAGCCAGTCTATAGCAAAGAAAAGACTTTGCTTTATTTATTTATTTATTTATTTATTTTCTTGCAAAACCTTTGTTTAAAAAAATTTTTTTTTCAAAGAAACATGTTATTTGTTTTCATTTTAGTAATTTTGGGCTAGTATATCTATAAGATTTTTTTTAAACTAAATATGTAGTGTAAGAATGTTGGCTTTACATACAACCAAAACCTTTAAGTTTCTTTCTCTGAAGTTTGTAGGTACGAGGAATGTGATTGGAACATAGTACATACTGAGTATTTAATTTAAACTTGACTCATATAAATGTGAAAACAGTATAAGTGAAATTCAGCCCCTTCATGCTATAAAATTCCTATAAGTTCATTCTGAGAAATGATGCAGGAGGCAAAATATTCTTCTGTGAACTGTACTGTCATTGGAAGCCTGTGGTCTGGTCTCACCTTCATATCAGTGCTTAGCCTGCTCCTGTTACCATCAACCTGCTTTCAGAAGATCTAACTTGCTTTGCATGTTTAAACCTAATAGCCAAGGGCAACCTAGGCCCCATAGAAGTATTTCCTTGTTTGTATTGTGCAGAATTTATATAAAGTATAGTTGCCTGATTGTTCATTAATAAATCTATGTAATAGATTGTTCATTAATAAATCTACTTCAGCTGTTCCTAAGTTCGTGTCCACTTGTAAATTCTGACCCCTTGTTTCCAGTGCCCCAGATAACACAGACAGAAACACAATTTTCTGGTTAGTTTCTTTCAACTTAAGGAACAACCTGTAAAATTTATACCTGAATAAATTCACACTCCTGGGTGGAAACATGAAAAAAATGCTGGTTGACCCACTTCCTTAAGGAGCCTTAGAATCCTGGGTAGGTGGTACTTGGGTTAGCAACAACATAATCCCTGACTTTCCAGCTCAGGCCTTTCAGGGACAGTTGATGTCCTTCAGGTGCCATTGGGAATAATTTATGCACTGGATCTTAATATTTTGAGAAATCAAATCATAAGGCTGAGAAATTTTTGTTATATGAACTTTTCATTAATTATTTTATATAAATTCATAAATTATCATTGGAAATGTTTAATTTTCCTGCATTAATTTTTTGTCTCCAAGTAACAACATGAAATTATAAATTATCTCTACCTACGTCATTGTTTTCAAGTAGGTTTTACACACACATCAGAGAAATCGTATATGAATGTTTTTGTATGAATGTGTTTAATTGAGTTAGTGTCTTAATTTTTAACATTTTCTTAGAACGTAATGGATAGACATATGTGAAGACTGAGCTTAATGAACTAGTACCACCCTGCTGAGTCCTAACCATCAGTACATGTCTGTGCTAGGCCAGGTTTTATTTTCAGTTTATTTCAATTAAGTGTCTGTAATGTAATTACAGGCACAGGAAGGATCTGTTGATGTTGTGAATTTGATTTTTAATAAGATTACTCTAAACTATACTGTGCCTTTATAACTTTGAAAATTCCTGTTAGATAATTATCTTCCTATTGACTATTGGGAACTGTCTCATTTCTACAATGACTGGGAAGGATTTCCTTTAAGGTGAGTTATAGTTGTGAAAGAACCAGAATCACTTTTAGGTTTATTAACTACAAACTCTTTCTTGATACATTGGGCACTTTTTTGGATAAAGATAATTCCAAGGTATCATACATGGAGTTTTCATTTACAGTAAAAATCCTCTTACTTATATTGTTACATATGTCTTTTCAATTTATTTTTCCTCCTGCTGTTTCTGTTTCTATTTTCCACCCACATTTTCTTTTTCATTTTCTCAGTTTTCCAGGATTTTCATTGGGAAATGCGGTTTGCTGGTAGTTCTTAATATTCAGGTAGCTGAGTCCTTTGGCTTTTTGATTTTGAGACGTTATTTCCCTGCAACAGTTGCAAAGCAGATGTCCATGTATATGGAGATTAATGAATTTTACTCTTTAACTGACAATTTTTTTTTTTAAGATTTTATTTATTTATTTAAGAGAGAGCTCAGGTGAGTGAAGTGGGGCAGGGAAGGAGGAGGGGCAGAGGAAAGGAAGAATCAGACTCCCCACTCAGCAGGGAGCCTGACTTGGGCTTGATCCCAGCACCCTGAGATCATGACCTGAGCAGAAGGCATTTGCTTAACCGAGTCACCCAGGCATCCCCCAAATGACACTTCTTTGGTTAATATTCTTTTTAACAGTGAGGAGGAGTTGTAAAATTTAGTGGTATATGCTGTCAAAGACAAACACACACCATCATAATTTTATG
Source organism: Mustela lutreola (assembly GCF_030435805.1). NCBI lineage: Eukaryota > Metazoa > Chordata > Mammalia > Carnivora > Mustelidae > Mustela > Mustela lutreola. The sequence continues at coordinate 117,121,956 of NC_081294.1, forward strand.
TTACTTGTAATAGGCGCTATTATTTTAAATATTGAAGAATACATATGATACTTCATACTTGCTAATATTATCATTGACTGATCTGTTCTTCCCAGATTTTAAAATCAGAAGTATGTCTGTGAAAAAATTGTTAATTAAGGCCAAAGTTAATGACTACTTCCTTATATATAGTCTTAACAACCTAAATAAACCTAGTAAATGGATAACCATGAGTTTGATTTTATCTTACTACAAACTTAGGCTAAAACATTAAAAGAATCTTTTTCAATTTAGAAATTTTTATTGTGTCTAGGAAGAATTGTTTTATTTTTACTTATTTTAGGTAAAAATATTTTTCTATTTTTTGGTAGAAAAATTACCAATTTGATTTTTTTCTAGTTCCCTTTACCTTAAACTCTGATCTTCTAAATATAAGCAATGCTCAAAAGAGAAAAGGTGGCATCTAGATAGCTATATATGTTAATATCAAATCAAGTATGAATGTTAAACCAAATTATGAAGACAATTATATAAGTTCATTCAATGATGAGCTTACCTCATTTTCATTTTCTTATACTTAAAATAATTTAAAGATATAGTAAAATCTAAAAAGCATTTCTATAGTTATGAGTAGCATATTCAAAAGTAGAATTGGTTTTTTATTGTATTAAAATTTTAGCAATGTGAAACCGGAGGTTCTGAAATAGGGTTCTAAAATAGGGAATATAATTGGAGCAGTTTTTAGTTTATTTGTTGGGTTTTTGCCACAACATTAATGTCTAGATGATGGCCTTAAATCCTCTTGTGTTAAAAAAGAATACTTTATATGTATTTGTCATCATGACTTCTTTCAGTCTGACAATTGATGTTGACCTCAGAGTACTGCCCCCCAAGAAACCCTTGGCTGCAATCTCTAACACTAGAAGTCTCCGCAGTCTTTATCTTGGACGTTTGAGACTTGAAGCTGCCACATTATGTGAACTCTGGTCAAGTTATATACCAAACAGTTTTATTCGCTAGGGATCAAGCTGAGACCAAGTAAGTAGCTTGCTATACTTCAGAAATTAATAGCCATCTTGACAAGAGTTGTTTATCTTTTTCTCTTATTTTAATTGATGAACACTTACTGGATCTCTGGAGAATTATAAGTGACTGAGTCTAGTTGATACAGAGTGCAGGACTGAGACACTATATTTTAGCCCTTTAGTTTATTTTTTCCTCCATGGCTTCTAAAATAGGAGTTGAACAGTTGGAACTCTCTAGTTCTTTTTCCAATATGTAGTTTCTCATGTATAGCACCATGTTGATTTTGTTCTTTTATGAGCCAATGACTTAATCAATCATTGCTTAAATGTATTTGTTAAACACATCATAAAATTAGAATGATTTAATCTCTTAATCTACACCAGGCTGGGGTAGGTGGAAGGCAGAATTTCTCCTGGCATACCAAGTTGCCTTTGTAACTCTCAATCCTCTAACTTAATTTTGAAGTGACATTTACCAAGTCTTGCAGTTTTGTAATAGCAATGACAAATGTTTTATTTGGAAGAAAAATGCTTTTTTGGAATGTTATTTTTTTATTAGTACTTTTACATGTGTCAAAATGTGCTAGTTATTTGGTGACCTGGTGGCCAGGAACTCATTATTTCATCTTCTTTTTTAGAAGAGAGAGGGCCCCCATCAGCCAAGGGCAATTCTCTGGTGAAGGGGTCAGCTGTGAGCTGTTAGCAGACAATGCATAGAGTGGCTGATAGATGGATGCATCTGCGTGGTAGAGGGAATCTTCTGTAATCAGAAAGGGATATAAAAATATTTCTAGAATTGTAAAATGTCATAGAAGGTAAGTCTCAAAAATAAATCTGAATGCACTGCATAAGGAACCACTTCACAAAATTTAAATAACTTTAAGTTAAATCCAAAAGTGCTATTTTATACAGCTAAGTAGTCATTAATTTAGTATATTAAAGCCAATTAACATAAGAATAAAGCTTGGATAAGTGAGCAAATTAAAAAAATCACAAATGTTTTTTATGGAAATTGTAATTATCTCATCCTTTCAGATTATCTTCTGGAAGGATGACTTTCACTTGGAGGGTCTTCTGGCAATAAAGACTAAACATAACTTGGTACTATCATTCATTCATTCATATAGTTATTGGGAACATAGTAAATAGTTATGGAGGACATACTATATAACAGGCACTCTGCTAAAGATACAATAAAAAATGTTTAGTCCAGGAGATAATTTGCGATCAAAGGGCCATACAAGTGCAAACTTACAAACTTAAAGTTGGATTCTGGGAAGGAAAATGTGTGAAAGTACAGGTTATATTTCAGGTAAAAAAGAGTTAGTCTTGGAGTGTAAGGGACATTCCCCTGAGGAAAAGATGCTTGAGTCAAGGTCTGAAAGATGATAAGTATCAAAGAAGATGTGGAGACTATCCCAAGAAGACTGAATAGGATATTTGGAAGACATAGCTGGGAGGAAAAATGATGCTGTCAAAGAACTAAACAAAGTCCAGGACAGTTAATTATTCAGGAATATGGGAAAAGCTGTTAAAAATGACAATTAAGAGATTAACATAGACTGACGAATTTTGTAGACCATAGAAAAATTTGGATGTTTATTCTGAAAGCAATGGATAATCATCTATTAATTTTGCCTGTTTCAAGCTCATCAGTGAGGACACCTGACTGGCTCATTCAGTAGAGCACCCAACTCTTGATCTCAGGGTTGTAAGTTCAAGCCCCCTGTTGGATGTAGAGCTTACTTAAAAAAAATAATTTTTTCAAAAAAAAGTCATCAATAATTTCTGCCACATTCCCAATTTGAAAGCATGTGAAGCAGGGTTAAGTAGACAGCTTGAATATGTGTTTCAAGGAAAGCGCAAGGTCTCTTGTCTGATCTTTTAGGCTCTTGACTAATAAGAAAAGAATGATTGAATGGATGGTATAAGTTTGCTTTGGGAATAGCTGAGTTTTGGGTGGAACTTGCCAGTGAAGATATCAAGTAGGCTTCTCTTAATGGTATTCTAAAGTTCAGGTACATGGTTCTGTCTAATGATATAAATTTAAAAATCATTAGCATAGAAAGACTAATGGACCAGGTGATCATATAATTTATTATGTAAACTATGACACTTTGGAAAGTGAAAGAGGTGTTATTAGGAATCATACAAAACAACAAACAATTGAGAATGTCCTAGAAACATCAGGGAGGATAGTCACTTCATCAAAGAAAGGAATCTTGGATCTGAATTAAATTATCACCAGTTTCCTCACAGAGATTTCATCAGGGGAGATTGGCATTGTTTTGATTAACACTGCTATATGTAAGTCACCGTTATCCACAATGCATTTAAATAGGAAAATACCCAACACTATTGCTTGAAACTGAAATTTAGAAACCTTTTTGTCAGGAAGAAAAAAAAAATGTCACAGAGTTTTGTTTAGAGAGTTTTTAGCTTTTTTCATTTTAAAAGGCACTGTGTAATTATGACCGTAGAAAGTAAAATTATGTTTAGGTGGTATATGCTATTTTTTGTGGCTGCTCTGGAACCTTTGACCATACTTAGGTATTCTTGCTTTTGATACATGCATTCCCTAGACTCCCTTATGACTAGGTGATGACTTGGGGTCACATAGAAATCTGCTAGAGCCTGTTGGAAAGCCTGTTACTTCTGAGGTAAAAGTGAAAGTTGTGACTCATACTATCCTTCTCTCTTGCCCATCTTCGAACGTAAATATGGTGCCACAACTATAGTGGAAGCTGGCATTCATGAAGGAAAAGCCAAATAAATAAATACAGGAGAACTGAATTGCTAAGCTGGTTACATAGTATTTAGTGTCAACAGCTGTTTTTTTGTTTTGTTTTGTTTTGGTTTTTGGTTTTTATTCCTTCTGCAAGAATAATTGTGTCTTCATATTTAAGACACTATTTATCAGTTTTTCCACACATTTGCAGCAGAAACATCCCAAAATGATTCACCAGGACAGAAGGTGATTATTAAGCAACTCTCAGAAACTTTGTTCCAGAGAAGTTCTTTTGCATGATCCTGGCTACCAGAGCTCATTATCAGTGATTTCAGGTTCATGCATAGTAAAAGCTTACTTGCTGACTTGGGTCCAAAAAATTCCGTTTGGTAAGAACGGATGTAGGATCATGTTTTTGGAAGAGTAGTTTAGCGCTCTTGCAAATTTGGGACAAATTTGTCTGCTTATTGGCCAAGAGGTCCCTGGATGCTTCTGCAGGGTTCACATCTGCCCTGGTCATGGTTCCACACCACCTGGTGGTGTTTGTTTGCTCTGGTTTACATATGAATAGAAGCTGTTAATGATTCCGTAGGAGTGACTGACAAAATGAAACATAATGGTCACTTTGCTGACCCAACCCACACTGAGGATAGAGAGGATATTGTAGAGCTGGGAATCTACTTGCTACCTGTTTACTTCTCAAGAAGAGGCTGCCAGCTCTTCTTGTCTTTCCCCTGACTCCTGTACAGATCCCTCTCCAAAACCAAAAATGGGAAATTGAGTCTTTAGCTGTTTGGGAATGCATGCTTTGCTGGAAGATGAGTTTTAAGATGAAATCCAATTATATCTAAAATCACCTTCCCATGAAGCTTTGTAGGAGGTTTCATTGCACTATTGTATACTTCAAAAACCTGTGTTCTCTGTAGCACTAACAGCTACTCACTGAAGCAGTCTGTCCTCCCTGAAAGATAAGGGATACTTGGCAATCACCCAACTCCCCCTTTGACCCATAGCGGAAGTTCTGAGGTTTGTGAGATGGTTGGTAAGTTTAACAACTAACATTCTCTAGGTTATGTGCCTTTGTGTGGGCTATAGTATGGAATCTTCATCCGTGTCCTAGCCCTAACTGTCTTAGGTTTGTTTCCTAAGAAACCCATTAAGCTAAATCTTGGTTTAATTTCCCACTATAGTGTTTTCTAAATTAGATTCCACAGTCCTGTGCTTAGTTCAATAACTTTGGAAATGGTAAGCATTAAACTTTTTTTTTTTTTTTTTAAGCTTTAAGTCTTCTCAAAATTGTTATTCTTGAGCCTTTGAGATTGGTAGTATAGAGAATGTTTTAGACTTATTTTATCACCAAGCTCTTTTCTTCTGGAGAATACTAGGGGATTCATGCCTCATAAAGCACACACAAGATTTTGTCAAATTCATGCGATAAATTTGGAGGCATGCTTTCATTCTGGACAAGAGGGCTTCATTTTGCTTGCATTCTGGGGTATCTCTTTTTCTGTGCTCCCTAAGTATTAGTTTTCTTCTTTTTCCAACAGATTTGTATTTTAGGCTGAATATCAGAGGACTCTCAGGATAGGAGCTGAATTGTGAGAGTCAGAAGTATCCTGCTCAGGATGAAGAGTTTGAGCAGTGCTCTGCTCACCCAAGGGCTGCATGTACAATATGGCGCACTATCTGACTGAAAAATGAACATTGCTGTAATGAGCTTTAGGGCTGGAAGATACTTAGATATCTACTTCACTCTTCTTATTTTATAAATGAAAAAATTAGTGCTCATAAAAGTAGAATGTCCTACTCTTTGTTAGCAGCCAGTCAGTGGAAGAACTAGACTTAAATCTCTTAACAAATTATCTTTTTCTCACTGCTCTGTGCTTTCTCACAGTTCTTGGAACATAGTAGTAACTTAATAAATGTTTCTTGAATAAATAAATGGTTAAATTAATATCAGTAACTACAGGATTTCTCTGAAGTTTCCCCTCTACATCTTTCTTCAGAATATACAGACTCTCCCAGAGTCTTTTTTTTTTTTTTTTTTTTTTCACGGTTGCTTGCCTTTTTATTTTTATTTTTATTTTTTTTTAATTTTTTATTTTTTATAAACATATATTTTTATCCCCAGGGGTACAGGTCTGTGAATCACCAGGTTTACACACTTCACAGCACTCACCAAATCACATACCCTCCCCAATGTCCATAATCCCACCCCCTTCTCCCAAACCCCCTCCCCCCGGCAACCCTCAGTTTGTTTCGTGAGATTAAGAGTCACTTATGGTTTGTCTCCCTCCCAATCCCATCTTGTTTCATTTATTCTTCTTCTACCCACTTAAGCCTCCATGTTGCATCACCACTTCCTCATATCAGGGAGATCATATGATAGTTGTCTTTCTCTGCTTGACTTATTTCGCTAAGCATGATACGCTCTAGTTCCATCCATGTTGTCGCAAATGGCAAGATTTCATTTCTTTTGATGGCTGCATAGTATTCCATTGTGTATATATACCACATCTTCTTGATCCATTCATCTGTTGATGGACATCTAGGTTCTTTCCATAGTTTGGCTATTGTGGACATTGCTGCTATAAACATTCGGGTGCTTTTATCACCACTGCTATTCAACATCGTACTAGAGGTCCTAGCCTCAGCAATCAGACAACAAAAGGAAATTAAAGGCATCCAAATCTCCCAGAGTCTTTTAAACTTATTCTTATTTTAATCTTATTCTTTTAAACTTTCATTATTTTGATATAAAGCAAATGAATTTTTCATCTATGTTTCTTTTGTGACAATCATAAACACCACTAATTTGTTCTGTAATTCTTCCTCAGTTATCCATAAAAGAAATGAGGGAAAAATACTGTGTGGCATGGATTCTTAAAAACAAAGGTAAGACTTAAGTCATTCCTTGAAAAGGACATTCCATTTATGCTTTACATCATTTCCTGCCAACCAATGCCGTAAGTGACTTGTGTCACTTACATATGTAATATGTATTATATGAAATAATAGCCAAATCTACTCACAGTAGAAATTTCTCTGTGTTGTTAGTTTGTGAAGTAGCAGGGGCCTCTGAACCAGTGAAACCTCACTTCCCCATTATGGTCTTTCACTACTGTATTTTCTGGGAAAATCAAACACATTTTTGTATTATATTTAGAACCATGACATGGATTCAATAAGAATCCCCAAACCCCACATTTTATACCAACCATTCCCCCAAATCTGAATTGAGACACTGGGGTATGAATAGAAAGACACATGTATATGCAAATTGTATACTTGCATATCAGACATACACTTAATGAGGAGATCCTAAACACAAGCAAACAAAACCACATTATGTGGTGACTTTTGTCACCATGTAGTGTTTATGATGCCCTTAGTAATCTAAGACTTTGGGGGGGCTTAACCTTCAAAGTTGGCAGAAAGGAGAGAAAGAAGCTTCTCCACACCCTGATGGTCTACTTCCGAAGGTAGTGGGGAAACATTCCGGAAGAATACATGAAACCCTTCACTCTCCTCTTGTGGAATAGGGAGTGCATCTGGATTTCTTCTTTGCCAATAGTTCCTGCTTCTCCCAGCTGTTTCATATTCATTTGTGTCACATACGCTGCCTCACCCCAGGGTTCCGATTACTGAAATTCATAGGTCAGCTCATTTGTATAAACTGTTTAGTTTCTCTTGATGACTATGTTCATGGGAGGAGTATACTTTGTCATCTTTTCCCTGGTGCTGCTTTTATATTTATATATTTTTTTCAAAGATTCCATCTATTTACTTGACAGACAGAGATCACAAGTAGGCAGAGAGGCAGGCAGAGAGAGTGGAGGAAGCAGGTTCCCTGCTGAGCAGAGAGCCTGATGTGGGGCTTGATCCCAGGACCCTGGGATCATGACCTGAGCTGAAGGCAGAGGTTTTAACCCACTGAGCCACCCAGGCACCCCTATTTATATTTTTTAAGTTAAATGGGTTGTTCTTTTTGATTGAACAACAACAACAAAATACCCAAATCTTGTTATGAATTACATGAGACAATCTAGTAGTCAGGGCAATCTTAGAAACAGAGAAAATGGTGGCTGAAATGATAACTTTAATGTGGACAGAAAAGCTTCCCATCTTAAAGAAGCTGTTGTTTTCTGTTTATTTTGGTGTGTGTGTGTGTGTGTGTGAGTGTGCATGTGCATACACTCAGATTAATCATTGGAAACATTTTCCTTCTTCAGACAATCTTCTTTTAAAATGGAAACCTTTAAGGGAGTATAAAATATTATGCCCTTGATATCTAGTGTCAGTGAACTTGTTAGACAGTTTACTCGATGAAAACAGAAATACTGAGTTTAGGGACACCAAGAAAAATTTTGTCAACTTCAAAAATTGACAAAAAACAGGACAATCATGGAATTGGAGAGAATGAAGCTGTACTTAATAGTCCGCATTTGTATTTGTGTATCTAGGGACCCATTAACAGTAGGAAATAGTCTGTACACACATGGAGGTAGGTGAAATAGAGTCTTTATGGCTTAATTGTTAGAAGAATATTAATTTAATAGATGCAAAGTCAATAGCACTCAACCTACCATTTAAGTCAAATCACCCTTTATTCTTATATTCTGCCCTCGATGCACTTGATGTTCAATAGGTTGAATAAAAAATGATTTTCAAAGTGAGTTGACTGTGGTCAGATTTCTTTTATATCAGGTGCCAAGATGATTATGCACACATCACATTTACAGAGGCCTTCTTCTCAAGTAGTAATTTCTATAATACTGGTTTAAAAAAAAAAAACAAACTAGACAAGATGTGATTTTTTGAGCACAGGTTCTCAAAAAATGTGCAAAGCTGGAATGTAATTGTAGGCTGTATTATTAACTCAAAGGCTGGCATCATTTCAGCATAAAAAAATAACAGTTATGGGAATGAGGACCCCCTTTTTTTAATCATGAAAGAGCTTGTGTATGGATATTATGAGGGATTTTCCCGAGCCTTATTCTTAAACAGATTACACTATTCAAAGTCTCAAAGAATCAAAATCGTGCTCAGCTGGGGCAGTCAATGTGCAGTCTAAACATGTGACAGATGCAGAGAAAACTTCAAAGATGCCATTACAAATGCCTGTGGAGATATTTAAGGAGCCAGATGCTACTGTTTCATGTCTTCCGCAGCTCTGAATGTGTCCTGTGATCACCTTCCAAAGAGGAGGTGTGGTTCAATCTGGTGAGGAACAGAACCACCTAATCTTTCTGTTGTTGTTGTTTGCATACATTGTGTGACTGGGGTGTGAGGGGCCGGTATCAGTGACTCTAACTAGGAGGACATGTATATGAATTTGCTATTCCTTAGGAAAACATCAAGGCACAACTGCAAGGAAATGTGTATATATGATATATTCTGTGAAAGCTATCCTATCTAAAACGCATGATTTATAGGTGTGCATCGCCAGGGAAGCACTTTTTTTCTTTTTTCTTTTTTTAACTTTTGCCATTTATTTCCACACTGAAAGAGGTAATAAATATATTCATTATGGTTAATGTTTATTTCCCGCTTTGTTTTGGTGCTGAGAAATAAATTACATGGGACAACATATTATTAAATGCATGTTTCATGTTTCATCACTGCTGCATTCTGGAGAAGAATTTAATATTTCGAGACCAAATGAAGCCCCAGGTAGATACATAAGTGGTGAGATTAGCTAAAAAATCTAAAAACACCACCTGCTTTTATTTCATGTGGATTCTTTTACGTTTACAATTTTCTTCTCCATTACAGGCTACGTAAGAGAGTTGGTTTTATCTCAACTTTTAAGAACACGATTTCGTAGACTTATTATTCCAAACTTACTATTTCCAAAGGGAAATAAAGACAACTTCTAAGAAACATGTAACATAGCAAATGAACTAGAGAATTTGAGTCACTGTGTAATGTTTCAGCATTTTTTGGGGGGGGGCACTGAAAAACTGCTTCTGCTCAAATTTATTCTTTTTATTATATGTGTGATGTACTCTGGCTTATCTTCTATTAAAACAAACCTATAGAGAGATTGTTTATTAATTTTTGAATTGAAATTTGTGGCATATTATAAAAGCCAAACTCCTATACATAATTATTTACATGAAAAGGGATGGCTATAAGTGGAAAATAAATAGCAAAGGATATTTTTCTTTCTAATGTAAACATCTGGCAGTAATCCTTGCTTACACAATTAATGGGCATTTAATTGGCAATGATCAGTTTATTGCTGCAATATGAAGTGAATGTTTCCCCAGGAACAAACAGCTGTTGCAAGAATTTCACAGTGATTTAGCAAACACCAGGTGATAGCTGTATCTAGAATGAAGTGTTCTGTCTCTCAGCAAATCACAGTGCATCGGAAAAAAATGAACTAAGTTATAAGTAACGTAGCTGGAGAGATCCAACTGTCACTGGCATTGAAATCTATTTGAAAAGCAAACTTCATAAACAGATTAATTACATTAGATATTATCCATGCCTCAAATATAAAGAAAGAAATAATTTCTCCGAGAAGCAAATAATGAGTTGGCATGACATTAATCTATTTAAAGGTAGTATTTTATGTCTTGTTTTAGAGACCTAATGGTTGATGAAACTTTTTTTGTATTCTAATATTTTATCCTCTTAAAAGTCTTAGAAAATTTGATAGTCATGAGTCTAATTTTTTGATTAAAAAGTTATTGAAGTCATTCAACGGTTACTGACAATTATATTTTTTCTTAATAGATTTTATTCAACTGTCTAAAATTAAAGGTACCACTTTTTAATTTGCATTGCTTGTGAGCTGCTTTCCCATTAAGTTTTAAATAAAAAGTTTTTCATTTTTCATTACTCACTCTTATCACTAATTTAATAAAATGATAATAGCTATGCAAACTTTCTGTTACTACTCAGCTTTTGGCATAGATTAAATTATACATTTTAAATGTAGCACACTGGCAGACACTGTTATTTCATAAAGCTGAGTTTCATTAGTGAAGAACGTAATTTTGCTGCAGCAAAAAAATGCTTTTATTTACTCTAGTATTTGGTATTAGCTCATGCTCAACTCTGGGAACAATGAACTCCAATGAACAAAGCATCAAGGGCCAGTTTATAGAACAATGCTTTTATTTTTTTCATGTATGCATTCTGCAATAATTCATCTCCATGACAAAAGCAGACAATCAATCATCTTCCATTGTGCCTTTCTCAATAAAATTACCGTTCTTGATGTAACAAAAGAAAGCTGCCTAAGTAACAGGAACAGTTTTACATGCTCAAATCAATAAATTGACCATACTTCAAAAAACCTTTACCCACTAATATGACAATGAAGTTTTACGTTTAACTTACCCATATTAATTTTAAGTTATTGGTAGGTAGCATTGTTCTTCTTTTTTTCAGTCAAGAAAATGATAAGAAATGAGAAAGCATGTTAAAAGAATGCTTTCAAATACCTCAGTGGCAAAACTTCGTGGCCCATGTGTAAGTATTGCTATGCCATCCTCTTATAGCCACGTGTAAGTTGAAATACTTCACGTTCTGGAGATAAAAATCTCTGTATTTTCAGTCCCCAAATCATATGTATTATTACAAAATGTATTATACAACCGGGTAAGAATGGTAGGTTTAAGATGATCCTGTAATAAATGACATTGTTCCTAAAGTGAAGTATGAATAGGGTGACATATGTTAAACATATAAACTATGCACACAATCAAAAAAGTGAAATTTCTACCTGTCATGTGAAATGAAAAGAAACTTAAGTTCAAAAGTTAAGCGCAGTCCCCACATGAGGAAAATGCGGAATGATTATTATAGATACAGATATGGCTACTTATGCATTTTAAATAACTAGCTCTTTCATTTCCAACCAAAAAAAGAATAGAGATTTAACATGAAAAAAAGTAGTTTTCTAGGCAATATAGAGTACGATACTGAGATGTGTATTTTATTTTCATACAGCTGATATATATAATACTAAGTTTGGTCACAAATTTCTCTCACAGAGATCAAATGGAAATAACAGCAATTCTTAGATTAAAATAGGAGTAGTTTCTATATAACCTACCATAGTAACAGGATTAATTTAAGCTAATAACACTCATGTCATTAACCATTCCAAAATTCAGATGACTTTAGAACCTCTAAAGGCTTTCTTTAATTGTATTTTCTTTTTTCTGAATTAATGAGGCCAGGCCATAACATGTTTCAAGAAAATGAAGTTCTTTGTTACAGAAATGCAAATGCAGTGGCTTAGCATCTAAGATACTTTACAGTATAGATGACTGTGAGAATAGTTTCAGTTCAGTATACAGGACATCACAATAATTCATAATTTACAATAATTTATATACCAATTATATAATTAATTCTGAATATTTGGTGCTTAAATTAGTTATTTATGAATTTACTATATGTTCATGAGCTATATCATGTTGCAAGAATGGCATTCTTTTTTTTTTTAAGGTTTTATTTATTTATTTGACAGAGATCACAAGTAGGCAGAGTGACAGGCAGAGAGAGAGAGAGAGAGAGAGAGAGGAGGAAGCCGATTCCCCACTGAGCCCAATGTGGGACTCGATCCCAGGACCCTGAGATCATGACCTGAGCCGAAGGCAGAGGCCTTGACCCACTGAGCCACCCAGGCACCCCAAGAATGGCATTCTAAATTTAATATTAAATATTTTATTGGATTTTTTTAACCTCATCGTAATTAATTTGAAAAATTCCAATCAAAAAATATTCCTACAACTAAACATTAGTGAAAATTTTACTGCATTCTATTATAAATTAAATGTTTTCATGGAAATATTATTAAGTCATAAGTGACTTTAAACAGTTGCTTATCTTGATTCCCTCTCCTGTCCCCATTAATTAGTTAATTCATTTTGATTTAGTTCTTAGTCCTTATGATATAATGAGTTATTTGCTAAAAGAGATTTATCATGGATGATCAGTGCTTGTTAAGGTATTGAGCTTACTTACATGCTACTCTCAGTTCAAAGGAACCAATTTCGGGAAAAACTAGAAAGTTGCTTGATGTTGGATGTTTTATTTTTGTTCTCCCATCCTGAGTTGTGGTTGCTGAAGAAAGAAAAAATAGAAGACATAATTCAACAAGGAATCACAATATTGTTTATCACGGAATGACAACAATATGGCTGAATTTTCCTCAAAGACTACTCATCTTCATAGAGAATCTATGCCTTGGGACCAAGGTTTGGCCCTTCTTCCCATGTTTCAAGAAACTTACTACCAGTGCGAGTCAATTATTTTCTCTTGTAGGCATCATGACCTCTCTTGGCCACATTCCCTTCTCTACTCCCCCGTCTCTCTTCTTTCTCCTTAATACTGCCCAAGCTGTTAAAGTGTAATGAATAGCGTCCTGTTACAGCTTTCTTTTTGGAGGCAGAAATCAGGGCTCAGGAAATTTCCATGCACTGTCCCTTTTTCATTATTCTGGGATTTTGCTGTATTTTGTTAAAATCGTTTAATTACTACTATTTACAAAAGTTTTGGTTTCTTTCCTTTATGGACGGCAATAGGTCTAACAGCCAAATTTGAAGAGACTAAAGTCACCCATGTCTGCAGGTACATAAACCCAGAGTGTTCTATCAAAATGTGGTTTGTTTTTCAGAGTACTGTGGTGCTGCTGCTTGTTTTTGTTCTTATCTTCATGGCCCACTGAATCCTTTTCATGTCTCATCATGAGACATGTTTTTCATAGTAAGAAGTTGGCCTGAGACTACGTTGTTTTGAAAGAATGTTAAGTTGAAATCACAGTTATTAAAGAGAAATGCAGGCTGACCTTTTGGGCCAATCAGTTCTCACCAATGAGATTGCTGGATTGCAGGCGTTCTCACACGTTAGTAAGCATCAGAACTATCTGGGGGCTTGTGAAAAAACAGATCACTGGGCCTTACCTCCATAGTTTCTGATTCAGTAACAGGATGGGTGGTGAATAATTTATATTTTTGATAAGCCTCCAAGGTTTGCCTATTCTGCTGGTCTGGAGACAAGATTTTGACAACTACTATTTTGTCAAGCTAAGACGTTACTTTAAATTTTATGTTTTTGAACCCTATTTGTGGTGGGCATATCATTATCAATTTGGTCTTTTTGGAATAGGATATATTAGTTAGCCAAGAGTACATTATTTCATGTGGTAGGAACTGCATGGTGAATATGGTTTTTTTTGTTTGTACACTAGATTTTATGACTTTTCTTAAGGCATAGAAAAATTGAGAAGATACAGAGATATCCCATGGATTCCTTGCATATTCCATACATATATAGCCTTCCCATTCTCGGAGTTCTCCATCAGTGTGATACATTTGTTTACAATTGACAGACCTATAGTACACATCATGATGACCTCAAGTCCAGAGTTTACTTTGGAGCTCACTCTTAGTATTGTGCATTCTATGGGTTTGAACAAATAAATGATTACTCGTATCTGTCATTATAATATAAGACAGAGTAGTTTCATTGCCCTGAAAGTCCTCTCTGTTCCTCCTCTTCATCTCTCCCCACCACTGGTAACCAGTGATCTTTTTACTCATTCCCTTGTTTTGTCTTTCCCAGAATGTCTTATTGTTGTAGTCACACAGTATGTCAAATTTTTCCATTTGTTATCTTCCATTTAGAAATATGCATTTCAGGCTTTTGTCAAGGTTTATTAGCTCATTTCTTCTTTATTTCAATATCTGATGGTACTAGAGTTTTATTTATCTGTTTAACTGTTGAAGGGCATCTTGGTTACTTCCAGATATTATGAATAAAGCTTCTATAAACTGGCATGTGCAGTTTTCTGTGTGGATATAAGTTTTTTAACCCCTTTGGGTAAATGGCCAACAAGTGGGATTGCTGAATCATTTGGAAAGAGTATGTTCAGTTTTGTAAAAAACCACCAAACTGTCTTCCAATGTGGCTATACCATTTTGTATTTTCATCAACAATTTTTGAGAGTTGTGGCTCCACATCCTCGCCAGCATTTAGTGTTTTCAGTATTTGGGGTTTGGCCACACTAATGGGTGCGTAGCCTCGCATTCCAGATGGCGTATGATGTGCAGCGTCTTTCGTATGGTTATTTACCATCTGTTTATCTTCTCTGGTGAGTTGTCCGTTAAGGCCTTTGGCCCACTTTGTAACTGGTTGATTTGTTCTCTTATTGTTGAGTTTACAGAGTTCTTTGTATATTTTGGATAAACCTTCTTTATCAGATGTGTCTTATAAATATTTTCTTTTAGGCTAGATTTATCTTCTCATTCTTTTGACTGAATATGTTTTGACTCAAGCAGTTTAAGGCTGATGTCATGAAATCTGAAGACTGTTCTGCAAAGCTCTGCATTATTACCAGATACTGCTTTTAGAGGTTAAAATAATTTACGAGCCAGCATTGTCAGAGTTGTCAATGTTATATTTCAACAAAGAGAAGATTTCTAATGCATTGACCTCTCTACTTTTTTCTTAGAATGAAACATTCCTCCCTTCACTTGCTTCGCTATCCTATGTAGACTTCAGCCTATCATGTCAATCACTCTTTTGGCAATTTGCTCCCTTCCATTTCTTTCTTTCTTTTCTTTTCTTTAAGATTTAATTTATTCATTTGGAAGAGAGAGAGAGAGGGAAGTCAGAGAGAGAGTATAAGCTGGGGGGAAGGACAGAGGGAGAGGGAGAAGCAGGCTCCCTGCTGAGCAGGGAGCCCAACGTTAGGCTTGATCCCAGGACTCTGGGATCATGACCTGAGCTGAAGGCAGGCAGAGGCTTAACCAGTGGAGCCACCCAGGTGCCCCATTGTCCCTTCTGTTTCTGTTCGCTCTTCAAAATTCTAACTCCAATTTAATCCAATTGTCCAACTTTCCTTCTACCGTATCTGGGTTGCTGAATGCTGGTAGAAAATAAAATCACTCAGTATAACTCCTGCAAATCACGATCTTTGAACTTGGATCCTCTTTGCTAGCTGGTAATCCTTTTTTCTTCATTTGGTTCGCTTTTCTTCTATTTCTATCTTGAAACTTCCTTTCTTCCAAATTTTTAGTCAACCACATCATCATTTACACTCTACAAATAGTTGCAATTCCTGATTTAGAGAGAAAATTCAGGAAATTAGTTTAAAAACACATCTTACCACCATATCCACTCCTACTCTGAACAAGGAGTAAGAAAAAGACCCTCATTTCTTAAGCAAATACCTCCTTCAACGCTCTGGGTGGACCTATTCATAAGGACATCATTTCATCTCTTACTTTTCAATCTAATGATATCTTTTCCTCTCTTCTTCCTTCATCATATCAGCATTAAAAACATGATCAAGTCTCTTTTCGTTTTTCCATGTTTCCCCCTGGAGACCAACTTGGTCTCTGGTACACCAGCTGAACAATATGCCTCTTATTGCCGTCACTGTCTCTGTTTGTTTCTCAGTTTATGTCTGACAACTGTCTTCTAGAAGTAAACCTTCTCTTCCCTGAGCATTTATTAGGCCCTGACCTCTTTTCCTCACCCTATCCGTTCTTCAAATAATCTTCTGTCTTCACAAAGCACGATGATCTTATCCATACTCAGTTTGTTACACTCTAAATGCAGCCTCCACACTGGTCTCCTTCCTGAATACAAACCAGTATGTCCAACTGCCAAATGGAGTGCCTCTCCTGGAAGTCCTGCATTCACCGCAATCTCAGGATTACCCAAATCAGTTGTATTACTTTTTTCCCTAATGTGCTTCATATCATGTGTACTTCTGATTCCATGAAAAGTTGAATGATACAACTTATGCTCAACTGGTCTTGGAGTGCCATCTTCCTACTGTGCGACTTGACATATATCCCACTACTGAGTCTCCATTTTTCTCTATAAAATTAGAATGATAGAGTGACAATATATGTACATTCTAGGAGACAGTGAGATACATATGATAAAATGTATGTGAGATGTTTCAACTAAAATACAAATTGTTATATAATGTAAGAAAAATAATGATAATCTTATTATATCATTTATCCAAGAAGATGAACATTTAATAGGCATAGCTGGTCAATCATCTCTCGGAATATTATGTGCTCCAACAAGAGGGCACATTTACTTGTTTTTGTTTTTTTTTCCTATTTATACGTAATATGTCCCTTTTTGTGACTTAACTTTTTTTTTTTTGAAAGGCTTTCTTGTGGGCTTTCATACTTTCATATGTCTCACCTGTTTATTACAGACCTGATCCTTTTTTTTTTTTTTACATATTTGTCTTTTAAGTATCTTTCTTTTTTCTCTTTTTTTGGAGGCGTGGGGTGTAAGTGGTAGGCTTATAAGCTGCTTTACCTGTTTCTGCCTTTTTTTTTTTTAACTTATTCTCTTTTTGTAAGTTATCTTTAATATTTAGATATGTCCCTTTTGTTTTAAAGCAATATATATATATATATATTTTTTGTATCGTGAAACTCTTAGGAGTTATCACTCCTAAGCCATATTCTCTTTTACTAAATTATAGTCTTTTACATGAACTTTTTGACATTTGCTTTTCTTAAAGATTATATGTATAGTTCAAGTTCTACTGTGCAAGTGTCCCTCTTTGACTATCACAAATACTAACAATAGTTGGCCATTTAACTTAAAATTTTATATCACTTCTAATTCACAGATTAGTTTTTGTTGATCAGAATTTGGTGTGCAAATAGGTACTTTGCTGTTTGATTTACTTTCTGCAAGAAGAAAAAGCCCAGACTTGGCAAGATGCTGAGTTAACGATGAGATGGCTTGTACTTTTGTTATGATTAAATATACATGTCACCATTGAAATTGTCTTTTTGGGAAAATTTAGTGTTTTCCATTTATAATGACCTCATCATCCCCCCCAACCCCAATCTGCATTGATTCACAGATGATTACATCTATGAGAACATAGAGTCTACAGTTTTTACTTCTTATACTCAAAGCCATAGTGCTTGTTTACATAGTAGGTATTTAACTTAGGGCACCTGGGTGATTCAATCGGTTAAGCGACTGCCTTCGATTCAGGTTATGATCTCAGGGTCCTGTGATCAAGTCCCACATTGGTCTCCCTGCTCAGCAGGGAGTCTGCTTCTCCCTCTACTCCTACCCCTACTTGTGCTCTCTCTCTCATGCTCTCTCTGACAAATAAATAAATAATATATTTTTTAAAAATAAGAATTTAGGGGCGCCTGGTGGCTCAGTGGGTTGAGCCTCTGCCTTCGGCTCAGGTCATGATCTCAGGGTCCTGGGATCGAGCCCTGAGTTGGGCTCTCTGCTTGGTGGGGAGCTTGCTTCCCCTTCTCTTTCTGTCTGCCTCTCTGCCTGCTTGTAATCTCTGTCTGTCAAATAAATAAATAAAATCTGTAAAAAAAAAGAATTTAACTTATAAAAACATCAGCAAAAAAACCCAAATACTTTATCATGATACAGTTAATCTGCTTTTAATCAAGCATTTCAATTTTCACTGAGTACCAACTTTTGCTAGTTTAGAAGTAAAGAACATGATAAAATTTACTTGCCCACACTGATTCTTTAAAATGGGCCTATATGACTACTACTTTGAAAATATCTCATAATTACTTCTTTTTTATAAAACAATACAAATTTATTGTAAAATATTTAAAGATTACAGAAAATAGTAAAGTTAAAAATGAAATATCATCATTAATCTCATTTCCCAGAAATAACTTCCAATAACATTATATATACAACCCTCATTGTTTACATGTGTATAATGTATACTATGCATATATATTGACATACACACAAGCAAATGTTATGTGTAAACAATAGAATACTGTACTACATGTACTACATACCATATATATATATATACACTATATATATATTAATATATAATTGCTTGTTTCATTTAATAATATATTGTGAACTCTTCTGTTTCAAGTCATATAGTTTTGCCTCACTTTTTATAGTTGCATAATAGTCCAACATGCGGATGAATCATATGTTATTTAACATATGTTTAGATGATTTCCAATATTTTATTAATGGAGACAAAATTGTAGTAAGCATTCTTATACACATATTTTTACATGTTTATGTGAATATTTTTGTAGAACCAATTTTTGCAAAAGAATCACAGGGACTACGCTAGAAATTTTGTTTGCTATTACTCAGTTGCTTCAAAGAAGATTGTTGTGTTTTACACGTAACTTCTTTTACTGCATCCTCATCCGTTCTGAACATTATCACTGTGTGTGTGTGTGTGTGTGTGTGTGTGCCCATACGGACAAATAGAAACGACTCTAAAGTGGTTTTAAACTTTTTGCATTTAAAAATCTTATAATCTTCAAGTTTTTGTTTTTGGCCTTTTAGTTTGCTCCCCCCTTTTTGTAACTTGGCTCTTTCTTGTTTAGAAGTATTATAACTGTTATAGTTAGGAGTAGCATAACTTATATGGATGAATATGTTACATATACTTTTCCATTTGCTTTTATTTTTTTTATTTTATTTTATTTTATTTTTTTTATTTTTTTTTTTAAAGATTTTATTTATTTATTTGACAGAGAGAAATCACAAGTAGATAGAGAGGCAGACAGAGAGAGAGAGAGAGGGAAGCAGGCTCCCTGCTGAGAGCCTGATGCGGGACTCGATCCCAGGACTCTGAGATCATGACCTGAGCCGAAAGCAGCGGCTTAACCCACTGAGCCACCCAGGCGCCCTCCATTTGCTTTTAAATTTAAAGCTGGTCTATTACATTTTGCCTCACAACATTTCTATAGGCAAATGTTTATACTTTTCGTTTTATGCTTAGAAAAGCCTTTTTAAATCCAATTACTTTCTCCATCTTTTTTGGTATTTTAAACTGTAAATCTAGAGGCATTTTTATCATTTAATGGAGTATAAACAATATCTTTTTAAAATTTAACAGAATGTAGAAAAAATAGTTCTATTTTGTTTTACATAAACTATTTTTTCAAATACTTAACAAATATATTTGCTTTATGAAAAGAGTGTCTGACATGCTTAAAAAAGAAAAAAAAAAGCTAACATATTAAAGACACAGACAAAGCCAGCTAGGCCTTATGGCTAAACACAAGTAGTATAAAGGAAAGCCAAAGCTATAATTATAAGCTAAGGATATAGTTGAAAATACGAACTCTAAGGAGAAGTTAATGGGATTGAACTAATAATTTTAGAGAAGGAAAGGAAAATGTATCTTAATGTTTTTGGAAAAACCACAAAATCAACAGCAGTTAACAAGTTACCTCTACCTAATGGCTATCGAACAAAAAGGTTTGAACAACAACAACAACAAAAAGTGTAGGGGGAGATTTTGATTAGGTATTGGTACATATTTTTTGACAATGAGAATTATTAAACATTGACATAGGTTGCTTTGGAGGTCCATAAACAATCGGTGGATTTCCGCTAGTTTTGGAAGACCCTAACAGATAAGATTATATAAGTCACTGGTTCTTCTTCACATGGAAGGGCTTCAAAAGACAGTACAGGATGGTGGAAAGAGCCTCAGCCAGAAGACCCACAAGTCCTGGAGAGCCAAATAACTTGGCTATGTGATCTTTTGAAAATCTCTGCATTTTACCATACTCAATTTATTCATCTGTGAAACAAGGGGGTTGGAGTAGCTGACTTTTAGGTCCCTTCCGCTCTAAATTCCATGATTCTGAGTCTTGTTTTATCTGAGCATTTCATCTGTCTGTGTAATTTCTTTCTTGCTTCTGAAATGATCATTGAGGGTTGATTATACGTATCCAGTCCAATTATCCATAGATCATAAAGATTTTTTTATTATATGAGGAAAATTAAGATGTATGAAGGGCATAAGATTGAAATTTCACAAAGTCTAATGATAAAACTATCATTGTATCCTGGGAATTTTCTTCTTTAGAATATTATACTGGTGTTTTGTGAAAAAAAAAATAAGTAAGAACAATGTTTAATGTTTAGTGTGCTTCCATTCTTGAAGAAGAGAGCTTAGTTTTTAAAACATATGTATATGTATTAAACATTCCTTCATATAAATTTGTATTACATCCTTATTGAAAGCACTGAGCCATGGCAAATGATCTATTACATCATGATTTACAATGCTGTATTGTATCAGTTAATGGATTATGACATGTCTTGTTTTGATATGTAAAAATTTGAAGATAATTAGAGATGCAAATCACAAAAATAGTTCATGTAATGTTTTAAGTAAAAAAAATCTTTTTTTTTAACAATTTACCAAATAATTTGAAAGTCTTCTATATTTTGGTACAGCTGTGTGTCAGTGTATTAGGTCTATGACTATATAATATTCACAGGGAAAGTTATTAAGAGAGAACATATGATTCAAATAGCTGATGACACCATAAGAAAGACACAAAAATTAAGACATTTTGTATGTGTTCACATTGTGCCTGTTTTTCTGTTTTTATTTTTCTTTACATCAACCATACTTTTATTAATATGAACTTGTTTTTTTAAGAATCAATCTATTTTTTTAAAGATTTTATTTATTTATTTGACAGAGATCACAAGTATGCAGAGAGGCAGGCAGAGACAGAGAAGAGGAAGCAGGCTCCCTGCTGAGCAGAGAGCCCCATGTGGGGCTCGATCCCAGGACCCTGAGATCATGACCTGAGCTGAAGGCAGAGGCTTAACACACTGAGTCACCCAGGCACCCCAAGAATCAATCTATTTTGTCTGCTATCCTACTTAGTTATTATTATCAGCATAAAGTTGCTACCAATGAGTCAACAAAAATAAGTGTTGGGAAATGGAAAAAAGAAGATGGGTTTTACAGAAGAATTATCTGTATTTTTCATCTGAATAATGACATAACTAATATGACTAACTACAGATCTGGATAAAGTAGGAAAACCATAAATTGCTGGAATTAAAATATGATCTTATAACTTCACAATTTTTAAAATACCAAGTATTTAGGGGCATCTGTGTGGTTCAGTCAGTTAACGTCTGCCTTTGGCTCAGGTCATGATCCCAGGGTGTGAGCCTGATCTTGGGTGTGAGCCTGGCATCAGGCTTCTTGCTTAGCCGGAAGCCTGCTTGTTCCTCTCCCTCTCCCTCAGCCTCCTACTCCTCCTGCTTATACTCTCTCTCTCTCTCCTTCTCCCTGTCTGTCAATAATAAATAAATAAAATCTTTTAAAAATACCAAATATTTATGACTTAGATACATTTTACATAAGAATGTTGTATTTTCCTTACTGACTCTGACAAATCTAACTTTTCTTAATTAAAGGGCAATAGTTCATTAATATTGTTTTTAAGTAAGATTTTGGGGTATCAGAAAGAGCCAACTTTAAGTCCTATCTCTTTGATCTGCTAGCTGTGTGGGCTGAACAACCACTTAAAGTCTTTAAACTAGTTTCTTTATCTGTAAAATTAGACTAATAATCCTCTATTTCTTAGGAATGTTGTGTTTGTGAGACCACATGTTAAATGTGCCTACCAGAATATTCCCAGCTTCTAAAAAGTCATCAGTAAATATTATTATCTGTTTTAGGTCTGTGCAATACTTCATATTCACTATCTGCTCTTCAAAGAGTTTCTTTCTCTTATTTACTTTTTAATGAGGTTCTGAGGCATTCAGTGTATTCAAAGTTTTTTTCAAAAAGCTATGTTCAACTATCATATGATCTCCCTGATATGAGGAAGTGGTGATGCAACATGGGGGCTTAAGTGGGTACGAGAAGAATAAATGAAAGAAAATGGGATTGGGAGGGAGACAAACCATAAGTGACTCTTAATCTCACAAAACAAACTGAGGGTTGCTGGGGGGAGGGGGTTTGGGAGAAGGGGGTGGGATTATGGACATTGGGGAGGGTATGTGCTTTGGTGAGAGCTGTGAAGTGTGTAAACCTGGTGATTCACAGACCTGTACCCCTGGGGATAAAAATATACGTTTATAAAAAATAAAAAATTATACAAATTTAAAAAAAAAAAAAAGCTATGTTCATCTGATCAAATCCTTCTTGTTTTAGGGGTAGACGTTGTCTCAGACCAATGTTTTCATGATTGCATTTTGTTTGAGAACCTTAACTATTCTATCTCTTTCTACACAAGGGTTTGTTGTTGTTGTTGTTTGTTTGTTTGTTTTAATGCTTATATTTGCAGGAACTCACATATTTGTAATGAACCCGAGAAAGACAAAATAATAAATAACCATGAAAAGAAAATACCACGGTTACTATCATATGACAAATTATTATGAATAAGAGTTTATTTGAGGTGCTTCTTCTAAATTTTTTAAAATGAGGAATTAAATGAGAACCCAGCTTTTCCAAGTATCCTGACTTCTGTGTTTGGAATTTAGGGCAGTGGTATATGGTTTTTAAATGTATGTGGTGGATATCTTCATTATTCCTTTAAATCGTTTTTCCATTCTGCTCTACCTTGCTCTGTACCCCAGGAAGTGATTCTGACTAGTTTTTATTAACAGGGTTCTTTGACCTCTGGCTCCTGTTGGATTTGGCTTATGAGGTTTAACAGGTAGGGAGGGAAGAGAGACATTGAGGTTAGGGTGTTTATGCTTCTAAAATGCCTCCCTGCATGTTTGTCTGAAGCTGCCTCTGTCTCTCCGTCACAGGATGGCCATGTCACAGTATCCTCTCTCGTGTCACCTGGTTTTTGTAAGAGCGCTCTGCAGCTGCCTTCCCTGACCCTTTCAGGGCTAGAGGTGGGAGTGCTAAAGATGCTTTAATATTTCTGGAGAGCTTGTTATTACACTGATCCTGTGACCTCCCTGTCTTCTCCCCATATTTTGTGCATCTCTCTATATTAGACTCTCTTCCTTGTACTCTGTTCGAATTTGCTTTTTGTTTTCTGTTGGGACCTAGACCCCATATTATATTCAGTTGTATTTTTATGTTACTGTTTCAATTCTAATTTCCTTGAGAGCAAAAACCATTTACTACCTTTTGATTTCCCCCTTTTCTAATCATAGAGTTGTGGATTTGTAGGGGTAGAAATAAGGGGTTGATTAACAGGACTGAAATTGAGGTTTTGAGTTGGATAAGGTATAAAGATTCTGCATTTTTTACTTATACCATATCATACATTGACAATGTTGCCACATAAGCAGGATATAGAGAGGCAGTTTGGAGGTCTCCAGGTTCTCACTAACGAGGGCATAAGATTCTATCAGGCCCTGCTATTTCCCCCATAACTGTAGCAGCTAGAGAAGGAGTGCGCATAGGGAATGATGGTAGACCTTTTAGAAATTCTCTTTTCTTTGTATTGTATGGCATAGAAGCTGATGATTTGGCTGTGTTGTTGAGCTTGGTTTGGCCACCTTCCTTCAGAGCCCTGTTAAATACCATGGCATTAAAGTCTGATTAATAGATGATCACTGGTGTTTTACTAAGGTATTCCAGAACTATCTATTCCTTGGGGGGGAAAACAAATGAAGCTAACTATCCACAGTCTCGTGGAATAGTCTTAATATATTTGGTGGTCATTTTTATAGGAGAAAAATCCTTTTAAAAATGTCCAAGTAATCAAGAGAAAGTGGATTCTTAATATATATTTTAGCAATTGCCTATAAGGGTCCCACAGGTGAGGACCAAAGTGGGACTAGGCATGAGTTATCCGAGCACAGCCTTGGATCTGACAGTCCAGAGAAAGGATGGAATAGTAGGTTGGGAACGGAAGGTAGGACCTGGCCTGGGTTAAGCCTTAACCCGAACCTGCTCACTTTGGAGAAGCCCTGAGCAAGAACCCTTGCTATATCAAACTGTGCAAGATCCAGGCAGCCCAGAACATCTCCAAGATGATGACAGCATCAGAGAACTGTATCTGTCTCACTGCTGACAACCTTGTCCTGAACCTAAAGGATGAAAGTTTCACCACAGGCTACGACAGACTCATCAAGAGTAAGAAATGAGCCAACTGACTAGGAGCTCCACTCCCAGAGAGGAAGTAGATCTGTTTCATGCCTATTTTTTGAGGCACCAGCTTGGGGTCCAGCATACCCCCATCCCACCCCGTGTATCATGTGATGTTTGCCCCTGCATCTGTCCTCCCAACTCTTCTTGGATGAATAAATCCTGACCAATTTTCAGGGGAATAATTTTTCTTCTCCCTATGTTGGCCAGAGGTGTTGGAACAGTATGATTTCTGAGTGATTTTCTATAGTGTTCATTCCTCCCTCCAGGTTGGGTGGCAATAACCACCATCTCAGGAATTCTCAATAAATCTTCACTGCTTAAGCTGAAAAAAAAATTTTGGGGGGGAAAGCAAGGAAATGAGGCTGGGATAATAGTCGCTTTTTTTTTTTTTTTTTAAGGATTTTATTTATTTATTTGACAGAGAGAGAGAGAGAGAGAGCACAAGCACGGGGAGCAGCCGGTAGAAGGAGAAGCAGACTCCCTGAGGAGCAGGGAGCACAATTTGGGGTTCAATCCCAGGACCCTGGGATCATGAGCTGGGCTGAAGGCAGATTCTTACCGACTAAGCCACCTAGGTGCCCTGATAATATTTATCTCATCACCATCTTTTCCATAGAGATTCTTAACCCTAGATATTTTCAGCAACTAAAGTTTGAATTTAGAAACATTTTAGGCCACATTTGGGCAATTTTGCAAATGGTGACATAAAAATCTTCTACAGATAGCTTATTAGAGTCAAACATTTCGGTGAGTGTATCCCCATGAGAAGAGAAGTCTTATCGTTTCTATGATTTTATAGAAAAACATGGTTATGTACATGTGATTCATTTAGGGTACTTACAGTTTAGGAAAACCAAAACAAAAACTAAGACAGAGGAGATCCCGTGAATGTGAGTTGTATTGCCCATGTACTTAGGAAATTGTATAGATTCTTGACTCTTAGAGAGAATTCATTAATTTTGTTTTTCTTAGAAGATGGGAGAAGGATCGAAAACTTCCATATCCTGTTAAGTGACCTATAAAGGCCACTTAAATCATTATTAAGGCCCCTCTTTTTTTTTTTTTTGTCTCAAACTCATTTGAATCTAGCTTTTTATAAACTAAAAATATTTTGATATTAATTATTGAATTACATTTTGTCAATTAACAAAACCTTGAAGAGTGGAAGTTTCATTTTGCTCAAATATTAATTTACCAGTAATACTTTGGTTTTATGTAGGAAATAAAAATCTGTGCCACTAAGTTGTGAAGAAAAAGAAAAATTATGACTGATGAACTCTTAATATATAATCTACATAATATATTTGAGTGAGATTTTCTTTTTTTTTAAGATTTTATTTATTTATTTGTCAGAGAAAAAGAGAGAAAGAGAGAGAGCAGAAGCTGGGGGAAAGGCAGCAGAGGGAGAAGCAGACTCCCTGCTGAGCAAGGAGCCTGATGTAGGACTCAAACCCAGGACCCTGGCTGGGATCATGGCCTGAGTCAAAGGCAGACACGTAACCAACTGGGCCACCCAGGTAGCCCTGAGTGAGATCTTCAAATGACGTATAGAAAGAATACTGCAAGGGATATTACATAGAACTGACTAAAACTGATAGTACAGAAATATTTTATATACTACACATGAAAAAAATCACTTCTGTAATTCAAAAGTAGTTTTATACAGAGAAAAATATATGTAAAAACATTTAAATATTTTGTTTATGAAGATTCACAAAGAGATTTAATACCCAAAAACATCCTTTATTTTTTCTTTGCATACAGATGTAACATTGGCTGTTAAATGTCTTAAGATCTGTAACATGATTATCTTCCCTCATGGGAAGGCCCTGTAGCAAGTTGTTACTACTACATTGGCTCAAAATACTGTAATTCATATACTACTAAGATTTCTGTAAAATCATTGTTCAGCCTAGTTTGAATGAAAGCATAAAATATCCTTTCTGTCGGGGGTCTTTGTCCCAGAAGTGTTGATGTACCCATGAAACTGACTGATGCTTTTTAACTTTATTTTTAAACTCTAGTCCTGAATCCCCAGATTATACTATCAGTACAATGTCATTGAAGAACAGCTCTGGGCAAATATATGAGGTATGAAGTTTATTTCTTTCCCATTAGATTTATCTTGTCATCCTGATAAACTGTCCATGCCTACCAAAATTACCAAAATAAATTGGAAAAGTTGATGTCAAGTTAAAGTGAAGGTCTGATAGTCTCCAAAGAATCTCACAGAAACTCTTTAGCCCCCTCAATTCTTGCTAAGCACCTACTATATATCAGGCACTTTTTGGGGTACTCACTGATGCTATAGTGAGCAAAAATGACAACCTCCCCCACCCCCCATCCTCAGAGGTCTCACAGTCTAATAAGGAGGAAACAGAGGCATATTTAAAAAATGAAATTAAAGTGTTGTTAATATGAGGGAGAAAGGTGAAATAGGAAAGGAATTATGCCGTTTCAGTTTTTAAAAAAAATTTTTTTTAATAAACATACAATGTATTTTTATCCTCAGGGGTACAGGTCTGTGAATCACCAGGTTTGCACACTTTGCAGCACTCACCATAGCACATACCCTCCCCAATGTCCATAACCCCACCCCCTCTCCCAACCCCTCTCCCCCCAGAAAGCCTCAGTTTGTTTTGTGAGATTAAGAGTCTCTTATGGTTTGTCTCCCTCCCAATCTCATCTTGTTTCATTTATTCTTATCCTACCCCCTTAACCCGTCCATGTTGCATCTCCACTTCCTCATATCAGGGAGATCATATGATAGTTGTCTTTCTCCGATTGACTTATTTCGCTAAGCATGATACGCTCTAGTTCCATCCACGTCGTTGCAAATGGCAAGATTTCATTTCTTTTGATGGCTGCATAGTATTCCATTATGTATATATACCACCTCTTCTTGATCCATTCATCTGTTGATGGACATCTAGGTTCTTTCCATAGTTTGGCTATTGTAGATCCGAAGGGGCACATGCACCCAAATGTTTATAGCAGCAATGTCTACAATAGACGTTTCAGATTTTAATAGCATGGTCTGAGGATGGAATGACATGGTGACACTCAAGAAATGCCCTGAAGGAGGAGAGGAAAGAATCCTTCTGTGGAACAGTGGGTAAATCACTCACCTGGGGTATGCCAGCATGTGTGAGGCAGGTAACCAGAGTGGCTGGAGCAAGGATGGCGGGAGTACCCATAAGGGTAGATGTAAGCAGAAGGTGGATCCTGTCAGCCCTGGAGGGCTTGTGTAAAACCATAGCTTTTGTCTAAAAGGACCTAAGAAGCAGAGAAGTGATGAAATCTGAATTATATTATAAAAGGATAGTTCTGGTTACTAGGTTTTAAACAATGTGTAGGCTGGAAGGGGCCCAAGGGGACCAAGCTGGAGATGGTGGAGGTGAAGGGAAATGGTTGGAAGTAAGATGACGTAGAAGTTTAATCTGTGAATTGTGGAGTTCCCAAAATACAGGTTAGATAGGAAGGAGTAAAATGCTGTATTTTAACAGTGGCAGAAATTATATATATATATACATATATATGTATATATATATATATATATAAACTGGAAAACTTCTGTGAGTAGAAATCTCTTTTATATATATATAAAAGAATTGTATATTGTATATATATATAGAGAGAGAGAGAGAGAGAGAATGGGATTGCTACATGATGTATCATGGTCCTAGTACAGATCATCTGACAGATTAAAAGAAAAAGAGAAAAAATATTTATCTAAATTGAGGAGGCTGAAGAATTGGCTGAGGCATTTAATAGATTAGTAGTTTGGGATTTATTCTTGAGGAGTTGGTAGAATGTTTCATTGGCTTTCTATCCTTAGGAATAATATATGTTGTTCATAGAATCTGAAGAAAGAGAAATATATAGAAATTTTCTTGATTTCTGGATAGCCAATGGTTAGCCAATGTCCACTAGATCAAATTTAACTGGTTGAACCTGTAACATTCAGCAATCAGGAGAATTCTATGCAGATTTCTAGGCAGAGAAGGAGGAAGAGAAAGAGACAAAAGTGAATTGATATTTATGAAATGTTGACTATATTCTAGAAATGATGCTGTGAGTTTTTCTTATGTTATCTCATTTACCGTCAAAACATTTCAAGAAACAGAATGAAGAGCAAGGTAATCCGGGAAAAGCATTGAAAGTAGAGAAGCAAGGAGGCATGGAAAACCAAATATTTCCTTGTGACCAAGAAACTGAATGATGGGTAGAGAATGGGAAGAGAGAATTAATAATTTTATATTATGACTTTGTCATATCAGTGTATTAGATTGTTCTGGTGGCAGTGTGGAGGATGAGGCTAGAGAGAAAGAACTAATTAGGAGAATGTGGAATTAACAATTTAATTGATTAATTAATTAACAATTAAATTAGAGCCAAAGAATTTGGTGATTACATGACAGGACTTTACATGAGGTTTAAAACAAGAAAGATTTGTTATCAAGAATGATTTCACATTGGGGCGCCTGGGTGGCTCAGTGGGTTAAGCCGCTGCCTTCGGCTCAGGTCATGATCTCAGGGTCAGTCCCTCGTTGGGCTCTCTGCTCAGCAGGGAGCCTGCTTCCCTGTCTCTCTCTCTGCCTGCCTCTCCGTCTACTTGTGATTTCTCTCTGTAAAATTAAAAAAAAAAAAAAAAAAAAAAAAAGAATGATTTCACATTTTCTGGATTGGTGACCTGGAAAAGGGTATTGATTAATAATAAAAAAAAAATACATACATACATAAATAAGTACATAAATAAATAAGGAGAGGGAGAATGCGAGAGAGAGAGAGGTGTAGAGACTGTTTCCCATAAATGATTATCTGCATTTGGACATGTTGGTTTTAGAGTTTTTTTGGTCATACAAATGGACAAGTAGCTGGACCACAGAGTTCAGGAGAGTGGTCTAAATGACGGAGATTTGGGACTGATCCATACAGAAGATTTAGTCACAGATGAGATCATAGGAGTGAAAAAAAAAAAAAAATAGGTAGCGTTAGGACAAAGTAAAGGACTATAACCAGCACTGAGAGAAGGAAGGAAGAGGAGTGTGTGAAAGAAACTCTGGAAGAGTGATGAAGAAGGGTTTGGAGAAAAGAGAACAACGTGGAATCTGAGGGAAAGAAAGTTTGAGGAGGAAGAGAGATGTGAACCAACAAAAGTGAAAGACAGTAGCCAGAGAAGGTAAGAATAGGTCTTGAATGTTTAACAGCCAGATACCCTCGTGATCTTGATAAGAACAATATCAGATCAGTGGTTTGGGGAAAGTGTAATCTCGGTAGTTTAAGGAATGCATCAGGAGCTGGTGAGGAAATTGAGAAAAGAAAAAGCACTGTATTACCTCTGGTAGATCTAGATCCTGACGATGGCTACATCCTGGTCTATAGCACCTATGAATGCTGCTTGCATTGCAGATGTGAGTAAGGTAAGAATCTTAACTTAAGGGGTGAGAGAAATGCATCAAGCAGGTCAAAAGGTAAGAAAAAAGGGGAAGAAGGGAATCTTGGGAGGGGAAGATAATCCTGAATTGTCTAGATGTGTCCAGTGTAATCACTGGGTCGTTATAAGGGAAAAAGGAAGTCAGGAAGAGTCAGATAAAGCAATGTGATGTTGGGTGGAGAAGGCAAGAGCGTGACTTGCTGACTTTGTTGAAGGAAAGGGTCTGCCTGGCCAGTTAAGGAATGTGTGAAGGCTCTATAAAAATGAATCCAAAAGAAAGATAGTGTAGCCAACACCTCAATTTTAGCCAACATGAAAGCCATTTTGGACTTGGAACCTGTAGAACTTTAGGATTAATAAGCTGGTGTCATGTTTAGTCACTAGGAGCAATAGGAAACTAATAATGGTATCCTTGGCTGTAGAAGGGGAGAGAAAAGAAGACAGAGGAGAGCACAGAATATAAATGTGTAAGTGTGTGAGTGTGTGTGTGTATTTTTTAGAGCAGTTCAAAGGTATTGTTCTAATGTATTCTTTTTTAAAGTTTTTATTTATTTTTAAAATTTCTTTTCAGTGTTCCAGCATTGATTGTTTATGCACCACACCCAGTGCTCCATGCAATACGTGCCCGCCTTCATCCAGGCTCACCCAACCTCCTACCTGCTTCTCCTCCAAACCAGTTTGTTTCTCAGAGTCCACAGTCTCATGGTTTATTTCCCCCTCCAATTTCCCCCAACTCCCTTCTAAAATCATCAGGAATCTTTGAGACTACCCTCACGAAAATGACGTAATACAGTAGGATGGTAAGATTTAAAGTTATTTATTGGGCTGTTTTAACTGTATGTAATTACATCAATAATATTCACTCTTTATGATGATTTTACTCATTTCCTCCATGCAGGTTTGCCAAAGACTGAACAGGCAGAGTTAACATCTATACTTTGGGGTATTTTGATATTTGTGTACTGTGTTGTCACATTTTTATACCCCTCTACAGTCAGTTTATTTTATGTATGCAAATTCCTTTCCCATGTTAATTTTATGCATCCTAAAGAAATTCTGTTCAGAGTGTCATTTGTAATAATAATGTGTTCCAGGTTTTTATGGTTGTTGTTTTTTACTGGTAGAAATAAGTTCTTACAATTTAATGAGGACACATGACACTATTCAGACCTTCAAAAAGAAATAAAAATGGTTTGATTTTAATTTGCTATTGGTCTTTATAATAATCCCACATCCACAGCATAAGTATCAGACCAATATGTATATTTCTCAATGTCTGTCAAAATGGCATATTAACCTGAGAACTGGCATATTTTAAAGATGAGTTCAAGTGCTTGTAATCAAAGTAATCAATAAAAGTTGATTAGATATAAATAATGGAACAGAGTTCTCACTGTTTTCATATGCACTCATTAATTCAGACTTTTCTCATTATTATAGATTATAAACCATAATTATAATTTATAAATATTTTAGATCAAATGAAATAATATTTGCCTCTAATAACTTTATGCAAATCGTTCTATGCCAACCTAGTACATACCTTATTCCTCAGACTATTGAAGCTCAAGGTTAGTAACTCAGATATTCACTTCGTCTTCCTATAAATGCAAGTCAAACTTATTGACAGTGATTAAAATACAGATGTGTCATATGATCTCCCTGATATGAGGAAGTGGTGATGCAACATGGGGGCTTAAGTGGGTACGAGAAGAATAAATGAAAGAAGATGGGATTGGGAGGGAGACAAACCATAAGTGACTCTTAATCTCACAAAACAAACTGAGGGTTGCTGGGGGGAGGGGGTTTGGGAGAAGGGGGTGGGATTATGGACATTGGGGAGGGTATGTGCTTTGGTGAGTGCTGTGAAGTGTGTAAACCTGGTGATTCACAGACCTGTACCCCTGGGGATAAAAATATATGTTTATAAAAAATAAAAAATTATAAAAAAAAAATACAGATGTTAAAGAGACAATGCTAACAAGGCTTTCTGCATGTAGCTGCTGTGTTTAGAGTTGCTCAAATTGGCTTGAGGTAGATTCAAAGCAATTCTAACAGTTGTTTGAAATTCTATTTTTTTCCCCTAAACAACACTTCTGTGCCATACTTTCCTCCATGACTTCTTTCCTCTGTGCAGCTGCCAATGCTGATCCCTTCATCCAAACTTCTCTCTCCTGCCAACTGCATTTCTCTCAAAGCACAATTCCAAATTGACTATATCCTTTTTTTTTTTTTTTTACTTTTTCCTTGATTTTAAGGAAGAGAATTCATCCCCACTTCCTTTTGGGCTCATCATTACAGCTTTTTGTCAACTCATCATACCTTCTCTATTTCAGAGTGGAAGCTGATAGGTGGAAGGAATTTTTCATCTTCTCATTAACCGTACCCACAGTGCTCAGTGTGGGCTTTAAGCAGAGTAGACCATCTACAATGACTGAATGAAGGGTTTTACTCTCCCTTAGTAGATTGCTATATTAAAAAAAAAAAAATTATTAGCTATCCTCTAATAATTATTCTTATGGATTTCTCTCTCGATTAATAATGATCTTTATTTCTTATTTAGACTAACATTGCTTTAAAAAAGAAATGCCTAGGGGTGCCTGGGTAGCTCAGTGGGTAAAAGCCTCTCCCTTCGGCTTAGGTCAGGATCCCAGAGTCCTGGGATCCAGCCCCATATCAGGCTCTCTGCTCAGAGGGGAGACTGCTTCCCTTCTTCTCTCTCTGCCTGTTTCTCTGCCTGCTTGTGATCTCTATCTGTCAAATAAATAATAAAATCTTAAAAAAAAAAAACAAAACAAAATGCTTCACGATAAATGAGTAAAAAAAAAGAAAACATAATTCAGATCATAGCTATTCTGCTTTATTTAAAAATACCAGATATGCTTCCTAATATACCAATTTACGATCATGACTCACCATTTACTTTATATAAGGCTCATGTTTTAGTGGAATTATGTGATTTTATCAGAATTCATGTAATTGACTTTTAAAGTTATGCTAATGCTATACAAATGATTTTGGAAAGTTTGTGCTAAATCAGTGGTTCTCAAAGTGTAGTCCCCCCACTAGCAGTAACAGCATCACCTGGGAACCTGTCAAAAATGTACTTTGTCGGGCCTCATGCCACAGTCCCTGAATCAGAAACCAGGGGACTGGAGGCCATTGTATTTTAACAAGCCCTCCAGATGATTTTGACAAATGCTAGAGTTTGACAACCAGCACGTCAAGTGTTTGTAATAGTCACCAAAATAATCAGTGCAGATATTTTTAACTGGATTTGAAATAAAAATGGGTAATGAAACGTTAAAGGTGTTGTTAAGGGGCTGAATTTTATCATCAAAATCCCCAAGCTGATAAGTCCTTAACATCTCCTAATGTGACTGCGTTTGGAGAGAAGGCCTCTAACGAGACATTTAGGCTGAAGTGAGATCACATGGGTAGGCCAGAGAGCCAATACAACTGATGGCCTTATAAGAAGTGTTTACGAAACAGACACACCAGTCCCTGTAGAAGCAAGTCTGAAGAAGCAGCAAGACAGTGGCCATCCTTGAGCCTTAGGGAGATGCCTCCGCTGAAACCAAATACGGAGTCACTTTGGATTTTGGCAGTGCTAACAATCAAGGTAGGTATATATTTAACTTCTGGAGTTAAATTCTGAACTTTTGGAGTTAAGTATCGAACTTTTGGAGTTAGATTTAAATCTTTTCAAGGGATCCTTTCACTATTATAAATGGTTACATTTATTTTGCAACTTTATCTTCACAAGAGCTCACAAATACTGTAATATTTTGGAAGAAATGTTATGAGACCTTATTTTTGTTGTTTAATTATCTCCTAGGTTGTATAAGTCCCCACACTGATAGGGAGTTGAGAGCAGTGTTAGTAGTTCTGGGTTTGTTAATGTAGTTAGCTTTTTACTTTTTATTTTGTGTAATTTTGAAGTTAAAGCTGATTTTCATACCACATCATCCTTTTGGTTTAAGGCCTTTCTTTTCTTTTTTTTTTCCAAGTAGCAATTTGTTATTTTTATTTAGAAAAAAACACTTCACTGGAAAATATTCCATTCACCTTGTAAATATTCCATGTTTTGTCAATTATTAGTACAAAGTATGTTAAAATTAAAACTGCCCCTGGTTTTTGCTTTTTGTTTTGTTTTGTTTTGCTTGGTTTAAAAAAATAACTAAACACACACACACCATTAATAGATTTAATACCATTATAGATTTAAGTGATGTCTGTATTGAGTGAATTAGGCCTTAGGTGGATAGAGTTAATGCTCTCTATATGGCTGCTTGTTATGAGCCGTCCTGTGACATATATCTCATAATGGTTCCTGTTGATTGATCTAATTACATACACATGGTTTTATTGGAGCTTTGTGAATCTGGAGATACCCATGTTTGCTTAATGTTCTACAAGCACAATTCAATACCCTTTAGGCTTACCAGGATTGTTTCCATAATCCTTAATTGAGAAAAGTAAGCTTTGAGAATTTTGAAATACCCTGCCTAAATCAAGCTCCTGGGCCAGCAAATTTTCCCGTTAGACTTTGTTTTTTTTCCTTAAGGCAATCTTTTTTAATGCTCATAATCTATTTTTGTGAGTGTCATTTTAGAAGTAAATGAAATATATTTAATTTTTGTGAGTGTACATACCTATTGCCGTGCTTTATGTGTCTTAATTTTTAAATTTGAGGGATAAGTATTTTGTAAAACAAATATGCAAAATAAATTACATCTTAGTAATCAGGAAATAGCCCAGAAGTAGTCATATTTCAATGCAAGGCTAATAAATAAATCTTAAATTCAACAGTTTATGTACAAGGATAAATACAGCAGGATATTATTTTAATAAGTTTAAATTAATTTAATTGAATACTCTAGAATAGTAGATAGAAATCTGTGAGTCTTAGTTGTTTCAATTGTTTTCCATAATACATCAATATCATTCTGATGTTTGTAACCTGCAGTAGTGTGTATGTTCTCTAATGGATCTTTTCTCTCTGCAGTGTTAGCTATTATTACTTTTGTTTTTCTTTTCCTATTGTTTAAAAAATAGTTCTGACAAGTAAGAGTACTGTTTTCTACTGCAGTGTTTGTGGGTTTTGAGTATCATTTTTTAACAATTCCTTAGCACACTGGAGACAAACAGATTTTTGAAATGTCCTTTCATAGAACTATTGAATTTTTCTTGACTGAATTACTTTAATAACCCAAATCCTGTGAAACACAAATCAGCAAAAACAGTAATGCTGATGAAAGTTGCTCCCATAAATCTTCCTTCTACCTTCTTCCTCTGTGCCCCCCCATCAGATAAACATGTGGTTAGTTAACCCCAGTAAAAGACTCCAGGACTGACTGTGTTGGGGCTGAATAATGGTGGTGGTGGCAACAGTGGCGGCCTTGGTGGGTGACTGCTACACAAGGGGGTAGAAAACCACAAATGACTTGTTAAAAAAAAAAATAGGTTTTATAGAACATAATCATATTCTTAAGCAGCCTGAGGAGTTTGCTTTCCTAGTACTTAATACCATCAATTGCAGGAGTTGTCTAGAAAACCTGAAATGGCACCTTTGGCTCCTAGAGGAAGGTAGCTGGGTTCATCTGAAGGTTAAGATCAGTGGATGTTGATAGTTGCAGTATAACTTTCGGGAGTTAGCATTTCAAAAGGAAAGGCAGTTTGATCAATGAAATGAAAGTTAAAAGAGCTTTATGATTTAGAAAGGGTGAAAAAAATCAAACATGACCTGAGAATATTAAAGCTGGACCCCAGTGTCAAAACGCATAGTGTTCACTTACAAGCATCTCTTGTCTTACAAAAGCCTTGTGATTGATGCATACTTTGCTGTATACAATGCCTGGAGATATTTATTAAGCCTTTATTATTAGGTACTACATTAAACACTTAATCCTCTTAGTTTTCACTCACATAGTTTCTATCTTTATCTTCATTTTACAGATGTGAAAACTGAGGTGTAAAAAGATTGAGTAATTTGCTCCTAGCAGATGGGTGGAGGCAGGAGTCAATCCTAGACATTATGATTGAATTTTTATCTCTAAGCAGTACTGCCTAGTTGTGAAATAATTGAAGGTTTGAACAGTAAGAAACTGGGACATGTTTTCTTAACAAAAACCACACCAGACTAAACCCAAAACACTAAGAAAATGGTAGTGTCCTTTTCCATATGGAAAACAAGAAAAAGATGAATTTCTGCTTGGATCTTCATATTGTGTTTTATGTACTGGTTCCCTCTTAACCATTTCGAATGTGTAATACAACAAAGTTGAAATTTAAAAATTAAAATCCTTCCTGTTTGTATCATCTAGGCTAAAGCACATGTTTCCCTTACCCCCATTTAAAACCTATTTATCCGAACAGTATTCTTAAAATTCTTGTCTTCTATTTCAGTTTTTTTTCCCCCCTGTGTTATCAAAAATCCCAGGAATCACCCTTTAAATCTGTTGGTGATTTTCAATTTAAAACCTACGCAGTGATGGAATTTTTGCCTAACTGTAATATAATACCTAAAGATCGAGGAGAAAGCTTGAACTAGCATGTATGTGGCTCTGCTTTAAGTCTGAATTAACAGTAGTTTTCTTGAAAACATTGGTTTTCAACATGAAAATGTAGTATGCAGCTGTAGTTAGTGAGTTTGCTTTCTTATGTGCATAATATGAGCTTGTAATGGAAGTAATGTCATATAGTATTTAACTCTGACATTTAGTGTTTGCCCTAGTAGATGGTCTTCCTTTTACTTAAGTGCCATTACTTTTATGTAGTCCATTTTCATTGCATTTAGTCCCATTTTAGTAATAATGCTTGCATGATTTACCAGGCAAATGCAATCTTTGCCCTGAATGGCACAGTGCAAGAAAAAATGGAAGCTGTTAAGAGGCTGAATGGCAAAAAAGTATTATTGACCTATGCTGGCAGCCATGTGTTTCAATTATTTTCAAGAATCCATTTGTCAAATAAGTGAAGCGATGTGGGACGTCAAGTTCAAGCTGGGGTTAGTGC
Organism: Mustela lutreola; assembly: GCF_030435805.1. Lineage (NCBI taxonomy): Eukaryota > Metazoa > Chordata > Mammalia > Carnivora > Mustelidae > Mustela > Mustela lutreola. The sequence continues at coordinate 117,159,005 of NC_081294.1, forward strand.
CTTTCTACATCTGATATGATGTATCTTCTGTAGCCATTTAATTGAATTACCCAATTTATTTTTCAAGCAACAATGCTCTACCAAGAGGCATGACATCAAACAATTAAATATGAGTTTAAAAGTCTGCATTTTGTGTAGTTCATCATTCCTCTGCTGCAGAAAGTGAGCCCAAGGGCCTGACGATTTCGGATTTTTGGTAGAGTGTAAAAGCTTAGCTTCTGGGAATATCCTAACTGTCCCATGTGGAAACATTTTAAAAAACACTTCACAATTACTATTTTATCAGAATGTTGATGTAAATATGTGGAATTGAGTTGCAATTCCATGCTTCCTTGAGAACAGACCTTTTGTGTGGACAAGCCAACTAGGTTGTGATCACTTCACCTAATTAATGTTCAGTGAGTTTGGTTAAGAATGCTTTTCTGTTAAGTAGTTCCCTTTTGTGGATATAGAAGAGAAATTCTAGAGAAAAAATGCAAAAAGAAAAAAATTACTCATGGGAAAATGAAGTTAAGGAATACTTAACTTTCCAAACAACTAAAATATTCTGCGGGATTATCATTTATAAAGTTGTTGGAACATTTAATGAAACATCCTGACTGGTTATAACTCTCGTGTTGGTGGGTGAGGGATGGAGGAAGACAGACTCCGGGGAAGAGCATTCAAAGCAAATGTATAACTTTATATGAGATATGATTTTTTTCTCCATAATAGTTAATTTTTTATGTTTTACTAGGATACTTGATGACAAGTGTTAGAGCACTTTATTTTAGGTTTCCTTTTGTTAGACGTAAAGATAGGTTTGTGATCTGAAGAGAATAATTACTGAAATGCAGAGAACAGAAGCGACTTTTTTTTTTTTTCAATTAACATTCAACAATTAAATTTTAATATGGTCAGGGAATTGTTCAGATCCTTTTGTATAGGGATACTGCACCTTTAATTATCTGCCCTCTGGTGCCAAGCCTTTTCTTTGAGTGCTTCCATAAAAGCTTATTGCAGCTAGTTATTGAGCAAATTAGTACTTGAGTTTTGGTGAAAAATGTCTTTATTAGTCCTAAAACCGGAGTCACTGTGCATTCCCAGAAGGCGTGATTTTGTTTGATGAATAAATCTAGTAATTATCCTGCTGTTAGGGCTGTACCGCAAATGTCATAAGCAGATAAACAGAGGGAGTAAGCCTTCCGTAAATTCTCTAATTATCTATGTTGGACTACTTATCGCCTGCAGATGATTTATGAGCATATTGATATATCCTTAAGTATGTTCATTTGAGTTCACAGATGCAAATAATTAAGGCACTAGTCATTTACAAAGGAGGCTTCAGGTCAGGGTCATTTCATTATAAAATTTCAGCCTGGCTTGTACTATATAAAACAAGATATACATAGATACGATCAACTTGACCAGGGTATTTCCTAAGAGACATTTAATTTTATTTTTCTCTCCTGTAAATTTTATTCTCACCATTATTTTCATGAAATAAGACTTTTGCATCTTTCTGTATCATCTATTTTTTTAAGAATTATTGTCCTATTTTTAGTATATTTAAATTGCTTGGCAAAATAACTAGGAAATAACATATTTTTTAATTTCTGTTAAGAAATTTCCCAAATCTGTTCTTCAAATACAGGTGTCTTACTTTTCTCTTTCACTATTTGATAAAAAGGAACTGACTTTCTTCTCAAACTGTAGAATATTTTATAAAGAATGTTTCATTCTTATATTAATTAGAAAATTTTATAATTGCCTCCAACAATACTTTATTATTGGTAATTAAAGATAATATACTTCTATGTGACAGGAAAAAGAAGTTACTCAGAAGTTGAACATAAGTATTTAATAAAAGTATTTGATTGTAATTGAATATGTTCAATAATTACTATTTAAGGTGAATGACCCAAAGATTTATATCTAGGTACTTACTGAGTTGTGAGGTTTGGAAGAAAATACACCGATTAAAAGAATATGGAAAGTGTGACCTTCTTTAATGTAAAAGAATGCTAAGGAAAAACAAATTGTTACTTTGGAGATCATAGAAGTTGAAGAGCTCAGTAGAACCCCCGAGATGGAAACATGGACTTGATTATTTGATTTGTGTGCAAGAAACAAATATGTTTGTGTCTGAATCCTTGTTAAGGTGGGGTTTAGCTACATAGTTCCTGAAGAAGGCTATGGATAGGATTCCCAAGGGATTTATTCAGTTTTGGGTCAATGTATTTCCCATAATAGACGAAATTGGAAATACAGGTATTAAAAAAAGTAGGATTGACTCCATTAGTCTCTAACTGGGCTAGTGGCTTAAATCTCTGGAATCCATCCATTCTACACAGAACCTTGCATAAGATTGATTTGACTCTTGATATTGGAGGTAATTTCTGAGTATAAGTGTTACTGGATAAAAATCAAGATTATTACTTTATAATTTGGTTTAAAAATATTCCTGCTTAATTTATTAAGGTGTTAATTCACAAAACTATAATAAAAATGTCTTAGGTGCTCTTCCTTGATTTTCCACCCCCCTCTTCGAAACCACATTGACAGGTACCTCCACCTCCTAGACGACCCCTCTACTCTGTCCATGCATAACACATTATATTCACTTGCTTGGATTTCAATGCCTCGGACTTGGTATTATTTCTCTTCCATTGTGGAATAAAATGGCTAAGTATTTTTAAGCCTACTAAAATAAATCCAGTAAGCTTTTATTTCAACTGTCTGTACAGATACCCTGAATGCCAATCCACTGAGAAATTATCACACACAGAACTGCAGGACTGCGTGTTGTCATAAAAACAGCTATTCACTAACGAATGATAAAAACAAAGACTTAGAGCATGCAAAAACAAAACAAAAACAAAGCAAAAAAAAAAAAAACACATGATTTATATTTCTAGAAGTTCTTTGCAAACACTAACATTTTTCTAAGTATCAAATTGAAAAATCCTTCTTGGCAAATTGTTTTTGTGGATTTCCCCTAAATTAGGTGAATTGTTATTAATAATAGTTGAATATTATCAGGAAAGGCATATATATAAATTTGTATAGAGAAAAACTAATTGCATCCTAAAAGTTAGTAATTTAACAGAGTAAATTTTTACTCCAAATGTTGCTTTAGCTTATATGAAATTACACATTAAGTTGAAACAAATTAAAGCACTTTTTACCTTTTAATAAAGTTATTTACTCAAGATCATTTGGTTAGAACAAAATTAGAGTGTGAACTGTTCTGATTCCAGTCCATTTTCCCTGATAGCATTCCCTACTCATGAGTTTTCTATAGACTTTCTCCTCAGACTCATTCTCTTGGCACTAAAGTAACTGTAGAAATTAAATTTTTTCAACTTACTAAGAATTCCCATTTCTAGAGTATTTTGGTATTTTTAAGTTCTAATTATACCTTAAAACTAGTGAGAATACTTTCCCTCAATTTCAGAATTTTTTTTTACAGTTTAAATGACATTAAAGCTAATAATGCACTAAATTTTCTATGGCTACTTTGTTTCATATCTTTCTGTTTCATCTCTCATTCTTAGATATATTACCATAAGTTGAATTTCTAGGGCATAGCTGTTAGAAAATGGCTGATTACGTCTAGTAAAAGACATGAAATGAATCTGATATTAAACAACTATTAAATTATATTTCAGATTTCATGTTGATACACAAAGTGCTTATATATATAACATAGCTTATATGTTATAATACCTGTGTGTCTACATATCTATATATCTATTGATTTGAAAATTGTATTTATTCCCTGTAGTTACTAGTTCCTGACAAGCTTTATCCCTTTTGAGAAGATGAAGAACAACAAAACAAAACAAAACAACAAAACCAAAAAACCCACTAATGAACTATTTCAGCGTGCCTAAATTGTGCTGAAATTGTGATGTCTCAGATAATTGGAATTGGTTCAGACATCCCAGACACTGAAATTACACCATGAGCATCTACTCAGAAGGTGAGCTGTGCAGGACAGTAATTCCAAGGCTTGGACAGCAGCCACCACACTGCTGGGTAGCTACAAGGCAGAGAAGGTTCCTGTAGATGTCCGGGAGATCTGAGGCAATTCTTTTTGGCTTTCTGAAGTTGACTTTGTGGTATTGAGGTCAGAATGTTTTCCTCTTTTAACAAATCTTTTATAAAAATAATCTAGGGGCACCTGGGCGGCTCAGTGTGTTGGGCCACTGCCTTCAGCTCAAGTCATGATCTCAGGGTCCTGGGATCGAGTCCCGTATCAGACTCTCTGCTCAGCGGGAGCCTGCCTCCCCCTTTCTCTCTGCCTGCCTCTCTGCCTACGTGTGATCTCTCTGTCAAATAAATAAATAAAATCTTTAAAAAAAAATCTAGTCCTCACTCTTAGCTTAAGAAGCTCCCCCCTTCCCTGATTGCTGAATTTTATGTCTGTTATGGTGCCTCTTGTTAAATAAAATAGAAAAGTAATAAAGTGTCACTGAAAATGCTTGCATTATAAAACGGCATATGCATGACAATTTCATTTACTTTGTTTCAAAATACTGGGATACCCTTTTGTTAAATGTTGACGTCTGGAACTGGGATGCATAGAGAAACAGGTAAATAGCAGTCTTTGCGGGCAATCACTGTCAACCGCTTATTTTTATGAGTAGTAACTTTACTTTCAAATTAAGCACAGTGAAGAACAAAATGCAGTGCTAGAATTTAAATAGCAATATATCACTTGATGAGTGTTCATACATAAAATAGAATCCAATCCTATTGGACCTGTGATAGGACTATTAACTGACCTACAAGGATAAAAGCACAAAGGTAGATCTCTAATTCCCTTGCTCTCTGCCCAACTGAACATTTTTCAAAAATGCTAACTAGTTACAATCATTGATTTTTCCTCTTTGCTATTCTATGATTCTCACCAGGATTTGAGCTTATTCCTATTAGCAGGACTTCATTAAATCTCACAGTTTATCACCGAGGAAACATGCCCAGTAAGGAAGTAAATGGAAGTTCAAGAGTACCACAAATCACAATTTGTAGATTTTTATAGTAATCGTTTTAGTTATACCTTACAAAATTGTCATAGTATTTTCATGTTAGATGCAGAACTTTATTCTAATGATACTGTTTCTTTTCCTGCCATTGAAGACTTCTGTTTCCCTCTTTTGTTTTTCCCCTTCAGTGAAAACTATATATGATTTAGCTGGAGAAGGTGTAGGTGTGTATTGTTTTAAGTTGAATTTATATTTGGCAGTAAAAAATAAACAAAAGAAACCCCCCTTTCTCAGCTCATCGTAACATCATGTCCTAAACTTTATGTAAGCGTTCTATATAGAGAACCTACTAATTTGTCTGGAGTGGAACACCTTGCATTTTAGTTGAGGACACATACATATTAACAGGTTGACACTGCAGGTAGATGTGAGTAAAGGTCCTTGGGAAGAATAGATAGGCAAGGTGAGTAACTGTCTTTATCTTTGGTGATCTGGGCCATTATAAGAGCCTCTTCACTTCTCCCCCCGTCAGCAAAATCTTCTCTATTATTCTTCCTTCACTGCAACTAGAATATTTCCCAAAGATGCCATGCAATCAGTTTACTCCAGTGATTAACAATCCATTCTGGGTTCCTGTTGCATAAACAGGAACACATGATCTGGGTCACGGAATAGGTTTCAAGGGTCCGTGGAACACTATATGACTAAGTGATAAACTGTGGGTATAAGTATAGATACGTACATTTCTGAAAAGTATCACTGGATATAGACCCATGAAAAAAGAACCACCACCCAACAATATAAAACCCAAACTGCTTAAGGCCCATATATGCAGTTGTAAACTGGCCATATTTTACGTCTCCCCTCCTCTTGCTCCATGTCCTCATTAAATGAGTCCCCTTTTCACAGGTGCATGAAACTTTACATTTTCCTTTCAAACACACTCCTTTTTCAAAAAAATTTCTTTATGCCTTTGTAGATACTTTGTAGATACTGTTATTTAACATTTCTGTGTGTGAAGATGAATCAGACCTGTGCTATAAGAAGTTCTGGAAGTATTTGTCACTGGTATTTTTCCCTGTTGAATAGACTTTTTTTCCCCCCATGTGTAATGTATAATCCCCCATCCTGCGATAGAGCCTATCAAGCTTGATTTTTCTGATGAGGGGTTAGTGCATCTTAGTAAAAAACAAACAAACAAACAAACTTTAGCACTTTGCATAGTACCTTGATGCATAAAAGCTGCTCGATATAAGTTAGGTGCATGAATTAGTGAATGGAAAAGAAATCTGAAGGCTATACCTTAACAAAACCCATAATTATGACATTAATTCTAGTGAGGGAAATTTTGACAGGAAAACCTATATTTTAGAGAAATGCTTGAATTTATAAGTATGAGGTCCACCCTGATTCACAGTATATTAGTTTTCAGTAAAGAATGATAACCATCAATAAACTGTTGGAGGTTACAGACTTCTAGTTATGAAATAAGTCCTAGAGATGGAAAGTACACCACATGGAATATAGTTAAAGATATTGTAATACACTTAGAGTGGTAAATATTTTACAATATATATATATATATATATATATTTTTTTTTTAAAGATTTTTATTTATTTATTTGACAGAGAGAGATCATAAGTAGGCAGAGAGACAGACAGAGAGAGAGAGAGAGGAGGAAGCAGGCTCCCTGCTGAGCAGAGAGCCCAATGCAGGACTCGATCCCAGGACCCTGAGATCATGACCTGAGCCGAAGGCAGCGGCTTAACCCACTGAGCTACCCAGGCACCCCTACAATATATATAATTTTTGAATCCTTGTGTTTTTCTTGTGAAACTAAAATGTCAACTATGGGAGTACATGGGGGGTTCAGTTGGCTAAGCACCCATCTTTGGCTCAGGTCATGATCTCAGAGCCCACGTAGGGCTTTCTGCTCAGTGGGGAGCCTGCTTTTTCCTCTTCTGCCTGCCTCCTCACTTGTAGATGTGTGCTCTTATGGGCATGCTGTCTCTGTCAAAATCTAAAAAAAAAAAAAAATCTTAAAAAAATGTATCAATTAAAAATTTAAAATATGAGGGGCACCTGGGTGGCTCAGTCGGTTAAGTGTCTAACTATTATTTCAGCTCTGTTCATGATCTCAGGGTAGAATGATCGAGCTCTATGTCAGTTTCTGTGCTCAGGGCAGAGTCTGCTTAAGGTCCTCTCCCTCTCCACTCTGCTTGCGCATGCATACTCTTTCTTGCTCTCAGAAAATTTTGAGAGGATGAGAATAGTTCATTGTTTATATTCTGTACAATTTGCTTTTCTCCCCTTTCATCCCACAAATAGATCTTAGTAAAGACACCATATACTAAGTGCTAAAGAATTAACTTTTTTGAAATCTATTCATAAGTCATTCAAAAACCAATAAAGAAGGTAACTGTCATAGGACCAGAATAAAGAATTCTTCCTAGGGTAAAGCTGTGAAACTGATGAGGGTAACATAGTGCCTAGACTTTCACATGTTTTAAGAATCATTTGGATCTAGTGACAGTCTAAAGATGCAACCAGTGTGGAAATCAGCTGTGCTGTTTGTCTATTAAGAATGGAGAAAGTGTCTGTGTGTTTGAAGCAAGTAGGCACCACCATAATGAAATCTTTACTGGACCTTGTGAGAGTCTCAAAATACCAGATAGATGGGTGTCTGGGTAGTTCAGTCGGTGAAGCGTCTGCCTTTGGCTCGGATCATGATCCCTGGGTCCTGAGATCCAGTCCCATGTTCTGGTTCCTGCTCAGGGGGGAATCTGCTTCTCCAGATCTCTTTCTGCTTCTCCCCCTGCTCCTGCTCTTTCTCATTGGCTCATTCTCACAAATAAACTCTTCAAAAATACAAGATCAAAAATGAGAAATTTTGAGGAACTGTTTTCATATTAATGTAAAATAAGCTGCAAAGTTGATAGATGCACATCAATAAATACAGGGCTAGAAGGGTGATAAGACAGTTACTGTGCATGAATCCTATTTTGACCCTTCATTATGTGAGGAATGATATAAAGCATCATTTCCTTTAGTTCCATAACAACCTGATGAGATTGTTGCTGTTATGAACTCAGTATTACAAGTAAGAAAACTGAGGCTTTGAAAAACTGAAAACTTGCTCTAAATCCTACGGCTAGAAAGTGGCAAAGGGAAGACTTCATATTTCAGCTGGTACCATTATATTGTTTTTCTCTTAGGCTATTAGACAACATTTTCACAACTTCATTTCTTCTTATGGTTTTAATATTTTAATAATGTATTTTATGTTGACTTCCTTCTTGATATATTATTAAAGATGGTGAACCACACTTCAGAAAAGCAGTATGGAAGTGTATCTGCTCTCTTGCAATGCTGAGAGTATATTTTCTCGGATTGCTGAGAGCTTGTTCTCAACTAAAATATGTTTTCATTTACATTGTTCTCTTACAATTTAAAAACAGAACTGTATATTCAATCTTAACTGATATTTTAACTATTTTTAAGGTCATTCTAATATTCTTCCCAATTTTTTTTTAGCTTCCCAATTTGTTTTTTATAAATAAAAAATATTTATAATTCTGTATAATTTTGGTTGGGTGGCATTTTAACATGGAGTCGCTAACTTTTTCCTAATAACATTTTGATTTGTGCAATCAATCTGTATACTTGAGATCATTTTTATTCCAAAGTTTTTAGGACTAATTATGGTGTGTGTGTGTGTGTGTGTATGTGTGGTGTGTAAGTGTTTGGAGTTAATAAGCTTAGATACTAGGGGGGAAAACAGTGGAAAGATTATACTACAGATAATTAATAAAAATCAATTAGTTTGTTAATGAGTACTCTGTCAGTACCCAAGGTGGCAGAAACCAGCTGGGGAAAGAAATCAGGATCCCTGAATAGGACATTTAGAATGCCTGAGTCCTGCTGAGAATTCAAGAGGAAATAACTAGAAGAAGCACTACTTGGGTTAAAACTAACTAAATTTCCTCTTGAGATTGCAATTCTTCTAGCTAATAAATCTAGTAAAAAAGTGATTCACCTTTAGTGTATGCCATAAAGCATTTTCTGAGGCCTTAAGTACATTGCTCACTGCCCTGTATTAAAAACAAACCCATAGTTGTAAATGTCAATGACTAGGAATATTAGAGCCCTTGCATCTTTCTTATGTTAGTAGAAAAGCTGGAAGCACCCATTACCTCTTCTATGACTTTTTACATTGTATTTATATAAATGGCAAAAGTCAAACATGAGCTGACAGGGAAATACAAAATCTGTCTTCCAATGGTCCTTGAATGAAAAAGCAGAAAATTCCAAATATAACAATTGACCTTCATAGACAGTTTTTTAAATGAACTCATTGTTCCCATTGTTAATTATATTTAAGATTATTTCATCTCCATTATATGTAATTATGGATTATTTATGGGAGTAATACAGAAGAGATGATTCACATGAAAACAATTCCATTTGATATCTTCTTAAGAGTTTAAGAAGAAAAAAATGTATTCCATTAGGCTCATTGTTTTTATATGTATTTGTATATACATATTTGTTGTAAATACAAGTTTCCAGTAATTGTAATGAAAGTAAATATGACTACTAATGGATCTCTTTTGGATGAAGGATAAATTCTCAAAGATTTTTCTGTATTATTTATTCTTGCAACAGAAATGTTCCAAAATCTATGAGGTGAATGGAATAAGATACATAAAAATTTCTATTGAAAAATTCTGCCTAATAACTCCCTATCAATATGAATTTGAGTCCTACTGGTAAAAGATCGTTGATTTGACTTACTCAACTAGTTAGATTTCATAGATAACATGTTCCCTTAATTACAAGCACAGTTTCTCTGTAGTGAAATGAGAGCGAGATCACACATTGGTAGGATAGAAAATAGATTGAATACAGAAAGAGAAATGACTTGTGTCATCCAAGACTATTTTTAGTTAAAAAATTATTTATCCATGAAATATATGTTGCTACAGTTCTCATTATAATGTGCACAACTGTGTGCTTGAAAATCACATGTGTACAAGGAGCAAAAATGTCTCATTTAAGTAAATCAGGTTATACTTTTCTTTTTAGTGCTCTCTTAATATCAAGGTATTTCTTATTTTTCCTGTAGTACATTTTTAATTTCCTAGGAGGCAACAGTAATAGTCTCAGTTCCATGACCTTACATTTCCTTTAATGCATGGGACTTTTCAAATCTTCTAGCTTCTGGGTACATATAAAATACAATTATGCTTTATTTTAAAATGTGTTGAAAAATGAACACATCTATATTCATTTTAGGAAGATAGAGATATTCACACACAAATGAGAAATTCATCTGTGAATATGTGAGTTTTTAGAGCACATACATTGTTAAATTTATCATTTTCTGTTTAACCTTTGCTATTCCATCAAGAAATTGAATAATATTGTTCATACTCCCTAACCAGTTGTATGGTTTCTTCTTTCAGTAGCTAAACAGAGGCAATTTTTTTTTTTTTGAGGCCCATTTCTTTGTTCTTGAAAGTCACGTGAACCCAAGAGACAAACTGGCTTTACCTGTGGGATGGTCACTATCTAATCTCGTTCAGAGGCACATGGTCCCATGAGAAATTGGCAAACTTACCTCAAACTTATCCCCAAATTAAAATTTAATAGAGAAAATTAAAGTTATAGCTTCTGGAATACATTTCCATTTTATTCCGTAAGTACCAGAAGCTTTGACACAGGCTGTATCTGATTTTAGACCTTCCTTTGAAAGGTGAGGAAATTGAGGTCCTGAGTTACTTACTGATAGATGTGTGAACAAACCAGTGGGCTCTGACATAGGAGTGTTGAGGTATAAGTGCCTGGTCTGTTACAGAATACTTGAACAAACATTAACCTCACTGTATTTTGGCTAGTTCACATGAAAATAATGATAATAATAATAATAAATATCTCAAATAGTTGCTGTGATGATTAAGACAAGATTTTTTTTGAGAATTCATGACAATGTATAATACATAGTAAGTGCTATGTAAGTGTTAGCAAAATAAATCATATAATCATATTAATGCACTCAAAACATAAATCCTCCCTTTGAAAGACTGCCAATCAGTGAAGCTGCTAGAGGTAAACATTTATTCCCTTATTCAATATTAGACATTGCATTGTTAATTGAAGAAATCATGGAACTTTCAGCATTTGTCAGGATTAATGTTAGCCACAGGAAATTATTAAAAAAAAAATGGTTTCTGACTTCAGAGAGTCAAATCATCATTGAAGAGATAAAAACATATGGAAAAGCTATGAATTTTGACTTAAAGGAGAGCCTCACAAAGGGATTTCAGTAGTTACTGAAGTACCAATAGAAATATTTCAAGTGAAGGAAGAGGAAAATACATCTTGAGTGCAAACAGGCTGGTTGAGACTGCTGCTTCTTGAGCTCTGCTCTTACACTTTCTCACTCAGGGACCTGGTTAGAAGAACAGCCCAATATGGGACATTGACATTCTCCTACAAAAATAGAGAGCAAGAAGGTAAGCCAAACCATGCAATCACACTTAAAGCTTCTGTTGAGACATAGCATGAGTAACACACCCATGTGCCTGAACCAAAGGAACCAAAAGAACTCACATTACCAAAATTGATGAAGTAGGCATTAATATTTTTAAATGTACTATGCATTTTTTAAGAATACTAGAAATCCTATGACAATGAGCAGGGATTATAATTTCCATGTGGGAAGAAAGTGAGTGGATAATTATTAATAAAATGAATTACGACAGGTATTTAGGGAATTACAGAAAATTTATTGTGGTTGGAGTACAGACTTTAAACTGTATTGAATAGGAAGAGATAAAAAGGATAAATGTTAGATTGAGGAATATCTCTTGTATCTTTTTAAAAATTTAAATTCAATTAACATGCAGTGTTTTCATAGTTTCAGAAATAGAGTTCAATGATTTGTGTTCATTTTATCACGTGCCCTCCTTAATGTCCATCACCCAGCTACCCCATCCTCCCACCCCCATGCCTCCAGCAACCCTAGTTTGGTTCCTATGATTAAGAGTCTCTTATGGCTTCTCTCTCTCTCTGATTTTGTCTTATTTTCCCTCCCATCCCCTCTATTTTGTTTCTTATACTCCACATATGAGTGAAATCATATGATAATTGCCTTTCTCTGATTCACTTATTTGGCTTAGCATAATATCCTCTAGTTCGATCCACATCATGGTAAATGGCAAGATTTCATTTTTTTTTTTATTTTTTATAAACATATACTTTTTATATACATATATTTTTATCCCCAGGTCTGTGAATCACCAGGTTTACACACTTCACAGCACTCACCAAATCACATACCCTCCCCAATGTCCATAATCCCACCCCCTTCTCCCCAGACAAACCATAAGTGACTCTTAATCTCACAAGATTTCATTTTTTTAATGGATGAGTAATAGTCCATTGTATATATATGCCACATCTTCTTTATCCATTCATCTCTTGATAGACATTTGCATGCTTTCCATGTCTGGCTATTGTAGACATTGCTTCTATAAACATTGCAGCAGGTATCCCTTCAGATCACCACATTTGTATCTTTGGGATAAGTATATAGTACTGCAATTGCTGGGTCATAGGATCTTTCTATTTTCAGCTTTTTGAGGAACCTCCATACTATTTTACCATCTTGCATTCCTACCAACATTTTAAGAGGGTCTCTGCATCCTCGCCAACACCTGTCATTTCCTGACTTTTTAATTTAGCCATTCTGGCTGGTGTGAGATGGTACCTCATTGTGTTTTTGATTTGATCCCTGAGGCCGGATAATATGGAGCACATTTGATGTGTTTTTTTGCCATTTAGATGTTCTTCTTTGGAGAAGTGCCTGTGCATATCTTCTGCCCATTTCCTGACTAGATTATTTGTTCTTTGGGTGTTGAGTTAAATAAGCTCTTTATGTATCTTGGATACTAACCCTTGATCTGCTACATCATTTGCAAATATTTCCCATTCCATAGGTTGCCTTTTGATTTTCTTTACTGTTTCCTTTGCTGTGCAGAAGGTTTCTTTTTTTTTTTTTTTTTTTTTTTATTTTTTTTTTTTTATTTTTTTTATTTTTTATAAACATATATTTTTTATATACATATATTTTTATCCCCAGGTCTGTGAATCACCAGGTTTACACACTTCACAGCACTCACCAAATCACATACCCTCCCCAATGTCCATAATCCCACCCCCTTCTCCCCAACCCCCTCCCCCCGGCAACCCTCAGTTTGTTTTGTGAGATTAAGAGTCACTTATGGTTTGTCTCCCTCCCAATCCCATCTTGTTTCATTTATTCTTCTACCCACTTAAGCCTCCATGTTGCATCACCACTTCCTCATATCAGGGAGATCATATGATAGTTGTCTTTCTCTGCTTCTGTCTTGATGAAGTCCCAATTATTCATTTTTGCCTTTGTTTCCCTTACCTTAGAGTCTAGCAAGAAGTTGCTGTAGACAAGGTCAAAGAGGTTGATGCCTGTGTTCCATCTCTCAGATGGATTCCTGGCTCACATTTAGGTCTTTTCATCCATCTTTGTGTATGGTATAAGAAAATGGTCCAGTTTCATTCTTCACATAGCTGTCGAGTTTTCTCAGCACCATTTGTTGAAGAGACTCTTTTTTTTTTCCGTTGGACATTCTTTCCTATTTTGTCGAAGATTAGTTGAGCATGGAGTTGAAGGTCTATTTCTGGGTTCTCTATTCTGTTCCATTGATCCAGGTGTCTCTTTTTGTGGCAGTACCATACTGCTTTAGTGATTACAGCTTTATAATAGAGCTTAAAGTCTTGCATTGTGATGCCACCAACTTTGGTTTTCTTCTTCAACAATTCCTTTGGCTACTAAGGGTCTTTTCTGATTTCATACAAAATATCTCTTGTATTAAAAAAAATGTGATTTTCTCATGATCAGAAATTGGAGGGAATAATGAAAAAGATAAAATCAGAGATGGAGAAAAACTGTAAGAGAACCTTAATCATAGGAAACAAACTGAGGGTTGCTGGAGGGGAGAGTGGTGGGAAGATGGGGTAACTAGGAGATGGGCATTAAGGAAGGCATGTGATGTAATGAGTAGTGGGTGTTATATGCAATTAATAAATTGATAAACTCTAGCTCTGGAACTAATGATGCCCTAAATGTTAATTGAATTTATGTACAGTAAGATAAAAAAGAAATTGATTTTTAGAAGTATCCTGTCTGAAGAGGGGAAAGACCTGTAATAAAAATGGAGGAATGGAGACTACTTAAGGGCTGAGGGATCATGGTGGTGAGAAGGAGCTTACAAAATTCAGAGTGCCTGGAAAAGGCAGAATTGATAGATCCAGACCAGTTGTGGAAGGTGGAAAGTAAGAATGTTAAGGGGGAAAAGTAAAATTATAAGGGTTCTAGCTTAGACAGATAAATAATGAGATTGAATGAGCCAGGAAGTAAGGCGGGAAAAATCAGTCATTACTGGCAAATAATAAGAGTGGCATTACTCTGTCAAGGTCAGGGTGTTGACGAGATGAAGGGAGGCTTCAGAGAATGGAACTTCTGAGCTGACTTCATGGAGGACTGAGTGGCTGCAGTGAAGGATGTTGCTGGCAAGGGGAACAATGTAGGGCAATGCAGATGGCATTAAAAGCATGCCATGTTCTGATGTGTCAAGATAGTTAGGACCACAAAAATGGTATTTAAAATCGAAGAAGAGAGTCATGAAATAGTGAAATATACTTGAGTCTCGTGGTTCTAGTACAATCTCTCTGTCTTTCATCTCAGAGTAAAAGAATACATGCAAACTGGGAATGACATAATTGGATAAAAAGAACAAGTATAAAATGTCTTTACTAATGGGTTAATCTCAAGGTTAAAGGCCAACTAGAAATCAAATTTGATTCATAAAATGAATTATGAAAATGACAAATGACTGGAAGGAAATACATAAATTTGAAACAACCATTTCTAATGTCTGAACATAAATCTCTGGATATTGACCTTAGTTTTGCTTTAAAAAATATTTTTAGGAATGTAGAAACTGTCACGCATAGAAATGGATAACAACAATTAGTGCTGGGTCTCTGTCTTAAGTTAGATTTCATGATGATGTGGACCATTTCATGTTCAGTTTAGTTGATATAACCAGAATCAATATTAGTACTGTAAATAGCACATGCTATTCTCATATAATGCTAATGGAAGAAACGGAATACAATTTTATAAAGGAAATATTGCTATAATAGACTTTAAAAGGAGGTCAGCTAGTTAATTTGGATGGAAATGAGGAGGTCAGCAAAATCCTAATAAACTTATAATAATCCAGAGTTAGATTCTCTGTTTTAGATTTCCAGAAATTCAATTTGAAAAATTACCCAATAACTTTTTGAGGTCTGACCCAAATGTGAGAAACCACATTCATAAAATACTAAATTATATACCATAATGTCATTTACTAACCAAATACTAGTTATTTACATCAGGTGCTCATTTTTGTTCAAAACTACATAGAAGAAAACTGACATGAGAGAATACCATGTGCTTTGGCATCAAAGTGAAGGACGTAAGTGACTTGAAATTTCTGCCAAACTAGGTGATGGGACAAAGTAAAATTCTGTAGTTTAATGATAATTTTATTTGTATACCCACTACAGACTGAATCCATAAGTCCCATTCTTGCTACAGTGACTCTAGAGTTCTGGGGTGGGAATAGAAATCTAACAACTGTGGTTTTGATTCTTTTTTTTTTTCTTAAAGATTTATTTATTTGATGGAGAGCAAGATCACAAGTAGGCAGAGAGGCAGGCTGAGAAAGAGCAGGAAGCAGGCTCCCTGCTGAGCAGAGCCCAATGTAGGGCTCAGTCCCAGGACCCTGAGATCATGACCTGAGCTAAAGTCAGAAGCTTAACCGACTGAGCCACCCCAGCACCCCAGGAAGATAATCTTTTATGTATTGTGTCTTGTTTGTAAGTTTGTTGTTTGAGTTTTGACTCTGGGTAATAGCTGACCGATTCAGATTATAGTTCTATGTAATAAAGGCAATGAAAAGGGTAGGAGAAGTGAAATGAACGGATGACTTCATGTTTTACAAGATTTTTTCTCTTCTTTGTTAAGCAGATATTTGAATCCCTATCCCTACTTTGTGTCAGGTATTATGATTGTGTGTGAAGATGATGGCCACAATCTTATTTTTAATACTGATACAATGTGAATTTTTGTAAGCTGAAGACATATCCCCTTAAGTATGTGGGAAAAAACAGCTATATCTCACTTGGGATGTCCATTTTGTGGTATGTCTTTACAAGTTTGATCAGGATTAATGAGATGAGACTTTTCCTGGAGATTTTTTCTCTTACTTTCAAAGAGACTGGGGAAGCCCAAGGGCCCTATCTCCTGTGCCAATAGCAAGAATAGTAGCAGGTTTTGCTGAAATTGATTATGAATGTCTCCAGCTACTGGCAAAGCAGAAGTACAGCCTGTCCATATCCTTGTGAGGATAGAGTGGAAATTAAAATGAAAACAGGACATGGCAAAGGTAAAGTGAAAGATTTCGCTATTAGGCCAGTGCTTTGATCATAAAGATTCAAACGTATCTATCACCCTACATCTGTGAGAATGTATTAAAAGGTTAATGAAGTTTGGTACCTTTTTGGACTTTAAACTAAATTGTCAGGTCAGCAAATATGAAGAATTTTTTGTACGGTAGACTATCCTAGGAAATTCTCTAGGGGAAAGATGAGATGCCTTTACGATTTATTCCAGAACATACAGTATCTTAAAACTGTTCTATACAATTTCAAGGCTGTTTCAAAGGAACTACGTACAGCTAATCCTATTTAAAAAGAAATTGGGAAGGCTCAAGGAAATCCCTAATGTGAGAAATCAGGACAATACAGTGCTGTGATTTATATACAATTTATAGACCTTTGAATGAAATATTCACCATTTTAATAATTTGAGAAAGACAACTGCTTCACAGCTGTCTGTAGAATAAGGCTCCCATCATAAGACTGCATATAATAGTGATACTGCCATGGGTTAAATGAGCAGAGCTTGAAGTATTATTTTTTTAAAAAATTGAAAGGTTGTGGCAGTAATAAAAAGGTTGAATGGTAATGCCTCTAATTGAACAGTAAGGCCTCTTCCCTATTAAGTCACTCTTTCATCTGTCTTTTTAATTATTTCATTATCATTTTGTACTGCAGTTCACAATGAAATGACCATTTGTGTTTAAGTGAAAGCTAATTATTAGGACTGAATTATTGTGCAGTTTATTGATCCCAATGGTGGATTAAGGGCTTTAAGTTCGTCTAGACAGAATAGTTAGCAAAATGACAAAAGGAAACATATAAGGCCCTTGGGAAGAATCCCTATGCTCCATAAGCAATTAATGCCTGCCAGGTAATGGAATTTAAGTTTATACTAAATCCAGCAGAGCTTTGACATTTCAACTGCCTTATAAACACATTAGTCTAATGAATTAAGACTTATGAATTGTGTTTAGACACAAGTAGGAATAGTAAGTCCAGGATATTTTTAGCTATCCATTGATTGAATGAAAAATAGATCATTTCTCTCTGAATCTGATGAAAAATGAAATGTGTTCTTCCTCGTGTTTATCTCTGTTCATTCTGTTCTCTATTGATGAATGTGTATTAACAATTTCCATTTCCCAGAGAACACTAATCTCCCTTATGGATGTGAAAAGTATGCAATGATAAACCAAGAAGAGAAAAAAAATACGCGCACACACACATATACACATACAGAACTGCTGAGTAAGAACCCAGATAGCCCATTCATCTCAATCCAGCACCAGACATTTTTTAATACAATCTGTCATTATGGTGATGAGCAAGACCCAGTCTGGGCTAACAATACAACCCATTATTGTTTTTTATAAGAGGATATCTTGGAGTGGACTTGGAGATCTTAGTCAGTCCCTCAGTTATGTGACTCTCTTTCCTAAAGTGCTCTATTCAAAACTCTATTGACGACATGACATAGATAAAGGTTTTTGGAAAAATGGCTAAAGTTCTTCTGATATCAATAAAGCTTTTGAAAGTTACTCCAGGAAATAATTACAAAACAATTAAGATCAAGGTAGTAGTATGGAATGACAATATTATTTTTTTTCCTATTTTCATTTAGAGCCTTCACCCTAAAACTTATTTCACTGTATCAGCCATGATTATTTAAGAGCCAAGTAACAGATACTTAAGTTATATGTAACAAAAATCTGGTACATTTCACCTGTTGAGACTTTTCTGAATTTGAAGTCTTTTTTTCCACTGTGAAAATCTTGCACATGTTAAGAGAGTCTTCTGTGTGTCTTAAAAATACATATATCATGTCAAGGACTATTGAATGAAGAGGCATCCATACCAGTTAGCCAGAGGCACAGTTTAAATATTAAAGTATATTTATACAAAATATATTTTAGATGCTCATCATGTAAGTTTGAATTAAATTGAAGGCATTCATATGCACAAGATAAAATCTATTTAGCAATTGCAAAAATGCTCCATTATATTTACGCACAATTTTATTGCTTGCATTTGACAGTGGCAAAGTAGCTGGTTTAATAAGCAAGCATAAGTTTTTATAGCAATGGTTATGGACTTTTATGGTATTTAAACTAGATTAATCAGTGAAGTATGATAAAGTTGAAGGATTAAACAGACTGTGTGCACTTAAATATAAAACACTAATGGGGAAATCTTGCACGAGGCAATATTTGTTATTATGAAAATATAATAAAAGGATAATTGGTGGGGATCTTTCTAGGAAAAAGATGGGTTTTTTCAGCTTAAGAAGTCAAATTAATGCCTAGGGAAATAGGGCATCCTTCTTATATGTAGACATGGTGCCACCTACATGAGAGTCATTTGATTTTTAAAACCTAAAATAAAACTTATGCCTTACATTATGCCACGATATAGCTGAATTAAAAATATGATCTTAGAGAAAAACATTCTGAACATTTTCCTAATTTTATCTTTGTAAAATTGCATATATGCCCCTGGATATGCATATTCAAATGTTGATTTACAATACATTTGCAAGATTGGAAGACTTTGTACTCTGTTTTGAAGGAAAAAATACTCATAAGGAACTAAGTTAGAAAATATTTTTCACAATGTTTGAAGTTTGAATACCTCAGATATATTGGTAGAAGTTAGACATAAAAATTCAAATAGCATTTATTCACTTTTTTTTTTTTTTTTTTTTAGAATCTTACCTGTGGTAGGTGTATCTGATTCAGAGTCAAATAGGATATGTTCTCTAGGCCTAAGAACATAAACACTTGCATTAGTTAGCTACTACTTCATAACACGTTATCCTAGAACCTAACAGTCAGAAAAGACAAATATTTATTACCCCATAGTTCCTGTGGGTCATGAATCTGGGAAGAGCTTAGCAGGATTTTTCTGGTTCAAGGAAATTCTTGAAGTTTTTCCCAAGCTGCCAAGAGGGTCTGGAGTCTGACTTAAAGCCTTGTTGTTTTTCTCCAGACTCATGTGGCTATTATCAAAGTCCATTTTCTTGCCAGCTGTTGACCATGGAATGGCCTCAGTTCTTTGCCACATGGGCCTTTTTATAACTGAATATCAGAAGTAATGTTCTGATATTGTTACTTCTATTGTAATACTTAGTCAGAAGTGAATGGATATTCCCCGCACATTCAGGGAAGAGGTATGAAAAGGTATGCACACTAGGAGGAGGGGATCATCATGGTCCATTTTAGAGGCTGCCTAAAAGAAAGCTAATAGCCTAGCCAGAGACAGAGTCAACTGTTAAAGTAGAATGTTGTGTCACAATAAAAGGGTGTGTAGAGTGCATTCACAGGAAAGCTATCAGCAGACTGAATGTTCTAGGTAGGCTCACAAGTGGAAAAGATGACCACAAAGAGTTCAGAAGGACTAGTGGCAAACAACATGTATGGGAATGGTGGATAAGTATATATCAGGTAGAGAGTTATATAAAAAAGCTTGCTGGTAAACTATAGGTTGGTGGTTGCCACTAGAATATAGTCATTAATATGAGGAAGGGTGGGAAGTTAGCCACCTACTAGGTAGGTAGTAGTCAAGAAAATTATATGGTAAGCTTCGTATTTGAAATCTGTTCTTAAAATCAGGGAAGGTTTTTATAATCACAAGACTGATCATTTTTATTGCAGCAGTCGTGTCGAGCATAGTTTCAAGATCTAAGAACTGGTTAAGAGGCTTTGGGGTTATAGAGGAGATGCAAAAACTCGAACTCAGCCTCAGTAGTAATGGGAGTGGCAAGAAACACATGAAGCAGAAGCTATAAAAAGATACCTAAAAGCTACAGTATGAATTGAATATGAGGCAGTAAAAAGGAAATCAATAAAATAGATCTGGAATAAACCATAATGAGTGATATGCTATGTTCAGAGAAAGGATTTGAGTTTTTGCAAAAGGAAGCAAATTGTTCTGGCTTGATGTGATGGTTAGTTAATATAGTTATCATAATTTCGGGCTTGGACATCAAAGAAAAGAAGACTTGCAAAAATTCATGATAGAACTCTGGTACAGTAAGTTAATTTTATTAGAGATAAGACTCTATTAGTAACTTACCAGATGATGGATAATTGGTATGATGTATACTCATATTGCAAGAAAGTGCAAAGCTTGAAATGCATTCTGTGTTACTTACACACCTTCATTTTCATCATTTTGTTCTTAGGGGAATTACATTAATGTTAGCAAACTTTGTAATGTGGTCATGAGAAAATGTGTAAGAATGAGACAGGATTCCAAATACATTAGCCTTGAACCTATCACTTAGGTTCTCCAAATCCAAAAATAATGAATAATAAAATTTCCAGACAATTAATGAATTCATTGTGAAAATGTGCCTGTCAAGTATTTATTGATTTTAAGTGATGCAAAGTGATAGTATGTTGGTAGGTAAGGATGATAATAAAATTGACCTCAAGTCTTAATTTCTTTGTAAGAACTGAAATGATAGCCATTGTTCAGTGTACTTTGCAGAGTATTCTGGTACTTAACTAATACCCTTTCTTAAATACTGAAGTACATGAGCTTCAAAAAAGATGAGCTACCTTACCACAGAAAATATTTTAAACAATCGCCATTTAAACCAGAACTGTTATACCTTTGGTTTTGAAGTATATCAATGAGTTAGCTTTTTAAAATGCATATAAAAATGATATGTAGATTAAGAAGCTCAGCTGAGCAGTGAATCTAGTAATTGTTTGAAAACTTACATGGAATTTACTAGGTCTTTAATCACAGCATAAAGAAAATAAAGATGTGTGTATGTGTGCTTGTGTGTGTGTGTGTATAATAACACTTCAGGAAAAACTAACATGTTGTAAAATATTTAATCAAATGAATACAAACACGTATGGTTACATGTTCTATGGTATTGCAAGAGAATATGGAAAAATGTAAATCCTAGAGGTCAAAATGGGGACTAAAGTTAGACATTATAGGTTATTTTTATTATTAGTTTTACTACTTAGTAGCTAGATGATTTTTGGAAAGAAACAACTTCTCTCAGACTTGAACATTGACAAAATAGGAAAAACAGTGGCATGTCTTTCACAAGGAGGTTGTGCAGCTTAATGAGCAATGCACTGAAAATGGTTCAGTGACTAG
The DNA here is from genome assembly GCF_030435805.1 of Mustela lutreola. Taxonomy (NCBI): domain Eukaryota; kingdom Metazoa; phylum Chordata; class Mammalia; order Carnivora; family Mustelidae; genus Mustela; species Mustela lutreola. The sequence goes on from NC_081294.1 coordinate 117,180,623, forward strand.
ACATTAAATGCAGTTCATACATTTTAGCCATTGTTATAATAAAATTTGCTTTCAAACAATATTCTTATTTTGATTTTACTTTCTGCTTTTGTTTTTGTGCTTTATATTTATTGAATAATGGAAAGCTTAGGATAATTATTAAAAAATATACTCATGAGAAACTGTCATGTGCTTTACTTTTTTTTTTTCAAATTTTTATTTAAATTTCAATTAACATACAGTGCAGTATTGGCTTCAGGAGTACAACTGAGTGATTGATCACTTATTTACCACACCCAGTGCTCCTCGTAACAAGTGGCCTCCTTAATACCCTTTATCCGCCTATCCCATCTCCCACCCACTTTCCTACATCAACCCTGTTAGTTCTTTAAGAGCCTTATCGTCTGTTCCCCCCCCTTTTTTTTTACTTATCCCCCCTCCCCTATGTTCATCTCTTTTGCTTCTTAAATTTCACATGTGAGTGAAATCATATGGTATTTGTCTTTCTCTAACTTGTTTCAGTGAGTATAATACAGTCTAGTTCCATCCGCATCATTACAAATAGCAACATTCCATTCTTTTGAATGCTGAGTAATATTCCATTGTGTACTTACACCACATCTTTATACATTCATCAGTTGATGGATATTGGGGCTTTTTCCATAGTTTTGTTATTGTTGATAATACCGCGGTAAACATTGGAGTGCATGTACTCCTTCAGTTCTCTATTTTCATATCCTTCAGGTAAATACCTAGTAGTGCAATTGCTAGGTTATAGAGTAGTTATATTTTTAACTTTCTGAGAAAACTTTATATTGTTTTACAGAGTGGCTGCACCACTTTGCATTCCCCCAAAGATTGCAAGAGTGTTCCTGTACTACTCCACATCCTCACCAACACCTGCTATTTCTTATATTGTTAATTTTAGCCATTCTGACAGCTGTGAGGCAGTATCTCATCATGGTTTTTATTTGCATTTCCCTGATGATGACTGATGTTGAGGATCTTTTCATGTGTCTTTTTGCCATCTAGATGTCTTTGGAAAAATACCTGTTCATGTCTTCTGCCCATTTCTTTACTGGTTTTTTGACTTGATAAGTTCTTTATAGATTTTGGATACTAACCCTTTATTGGATATATCATTTGCAAATATCTTCTCCCATTCTTTCAGTTGTCTTTTCTTTTTGTTGACTGTTTCCTTTGCTCAGCAAAAGCTTTTTATCTTGATGCAGTCCCAACAGTTCATTTTTTCCTTGGTTCCCTTGCCTTTGGTTGTTTCTAGGAAAAAGTTGTTGGGGCTGAGGTCGAAAAGGTTGCTGCCTGTGTTTTCCTCAAGGATTTTGATGGATTTCTGTCTCACATTGAGATCTTTCATCCATTTTGAGTCTATATTTGTGTGTGGTATAAGGAAGTGGTCCAGTTTCATTCTTCTGTGCACGGCTGTCCAATTTTCCCAACACTATATATTGAAGAGACTGTCTTTTTTCCATTGGACATTCTTTGCTGCTTCGTTAAAGATTAGTTGACCATAGAGTTGAGGGTCTATTTATGGGCTCTCTATTCTGTTCCATTGATCTATGTGTCTGTTTTTGTGCTAGTACCATACTGTCTTGATGATTACAGCTTTGTAATAGAACTTGAAGTCTGGAATTGTGATGCTTCCCATTTTGTTTCCCGTTTCTTTTTCAAGACCACTCTGACTATTTGGGGCATTTTCTGGTTCCATACAAATTTTAGGATTGTTTGTTCTAGCTCTGTGAAAAATACTGGTGGTATTTTGATTGCTTTGGGTAGTAGAGACACTCTAACAATGTTTGTTCTTCTAATCTATGAACATGGAATGTTTTTCTGTTTCTTTGTGTCATCTTCAATTTCCTACTGAAGTGTTCTATAGTTTTTGGAATACAAAACTTTTATCTCTTTGGTTAGGTTTATTCCTAGGTATATTAGGAGATTTGGTGCAATTGTAAATGGAACAGATTTTGATTTCTCTTTTTGCTGCTTAATTATTGGCATATAGAAATGTAATAAATTGCTGTACATTGATTTTATATCCTGTGAATTCATGTATTCTGGCAATTTTTTTGTTGTTATTGTTGGAGTCTTTAGGTTTTTATAGAATATCATGTCATCTGTGTATAGAGAAAGTTTTACTTCTTTCCCAATTTGGGTACTTTTAAATTCTTACTTTGTTGTTGCTGTTGTCTGATTGCTGAGGCTAAGACTTACAGTACTGTGCTAAATAGTAATGGTGAAAGTGGACATCTTTTGTTCCTGACTGTAGGGGAAAGGCTCTCATTTTTTCCCCATTGAAGGTGATAATGGCTGTAGGTCTTTTGTATATGGCCTTTATTATGTTGAGGTATATTTCATCTATCCCTAGTTTGTTGCGATTTTTATCAAGAAAGGATGCTCTACTTTGTCAGATGCTTTTTCTGCATCTATTGAGAGGATCATATGACTCTGATCTTTTATTAATGTGGTGTATTAGGTTGATTGATTTGTGAATATTGAAAAATCAACCCTGCAGCCCAGGAATGAATCCCAATTGGTCATACTGAATACTTCTTTTAATGTACTGTTGGATTTGATTTACTAGTATCTCGTTGACAGTTTTTGCATCTCTGTTCATCAGGGATGTTAGTCTGTAATTCTCCTTTCTTAGGTCTTTGGTTTTGGAATCAAGGCAATGTTAGCCTTATACAAGGAGTTTAGAAGTTTCCCTTCCATTTCTATTTCTTGAAAAAATTTAAGAAGAAGAAATATTAATTCTTCTTTATGTGGCTGATAGAATTCCCCAAGGAAGCCACCTGGCCCTAGACATTTGTTGAGAGGTTTTTGATTACTGATTCAATTTTTTTGCTGGTTATCTGTCTCTTCAACTTTTCTATTTCTTCCTTTTTCAGTTTTGGTAGTTTACATATTTCTAGGAATTTTTCTATTTCTTCCTTTTTCAGCTTTGGTAGTTTACATATTTCTAGGAATTTCTTCCAGACTGCCTAGTTCATTGACTTATCTTTTTTCTTAATATTCTCTTGTGATTATTTGAATTTCTCTTGTATTCTCTCTTCTTTCATTCATGATTTTATTTGGGTTCATTCACTTTTTTTTTTTTTTTTTCTTCATAAAGTCTGGCTAGGGCATTGTCAGTTTATTGATTTTTTTTTACAAAGAACCAGCTTCTGGTTTCATCAGTCTATTCTACTGTTTTGTTATTGTTGTTTCTATATCATTTGTTTCTGCTTTTATCTTTATTAGTTTCCTTCTTCTGTTACCTTTAGATTTAATTTGTTGTTCCTTTTCTAGTTCCTTTAAGTGCAAGGTTAGGTTGCTTTTTTGGGATCTTTCTTGCTTCTTGAGGAAGGCCTATATTACTATATACTTCCCTGTTAGGACAACTTCTGCTGAATCCAAAAAGTTTTGGGCTGTAGTGTTTTCATTTTCATTTGTTTCCATGTATTTTTTTAAATTTCTTTTTTAAAATTCTCCTAATTTACCCTTTTTTTTTTTTTTTTTTTTTTTAGTGAGCTCTTTTTAGCCTCCATGTACTTGTGGATTTTCCAAATTTTTTTCCTGCGGTTGACTTCAGGTTTCACAGTGTTTTTACCAGAAAACAAGCATTATACAATCTCAGGCTCTTTGTTCTTGTTGAGGCTTTTTTGTGACCCATTGTGTAATCTATTCTGGAGAATGTTCCATGTGCACTCAAAAAAAAAAAAAAAAAGTATACTCTGCTGCTTTAGGATGAAATGTTCTAAATGTATCTGTTAAGTCCATCTGGTCCAGTTTGTTGTTCAAAGCCATTGTTTCCTTGTTGCTTTACTGTTAGATAATCTGTTTCTGTAAATGAGATGTTCAAGTCCCCTACTATTATTATATTTTTACCAGTGAGTTCCTCTATGTTTGTTATTAACTGTTTCATATATCTGGGTGCTTCCAAGGTCTGGGCATAAATATTTACAATTGTTATGATATAATGTTATAATGATATAATGTTCTTCTTCATCTCTTGTTGCACTCTTTTAAAACAAACAAACAAACAAACAAACAAACTAATTTGTCTGATATGGGTTTCTTTTGATGTCCACTAGCATGATAGATCATTCTCCATTCCTTTGCTTTCAATCTGGAGGTGTCTTTATGTCTAAAATGAATCTCTTGTAGGCAGCATATAGATGGGTCTTGTTTTGTTGTTGTTCTTTTGTTTATTTTTTTAAGTCCAGTCTGATACCTGATGTCTTTTGATTGGAGTATTTAGTCTTTTTACATTCAGAGTACTTATTGAAATATAAGAATTTTAGTGCCATTTTGTTACCTGTAAAGTTGGTGTGTCTGCTGGTGGTCTCTGTTCTAGTCTTTGTTGCTTTCGGTCTTTTTTTCCCTAGTCAGAGTCCCCTTTAATATTTCCTGTAGGACTCGTTCAGTGGTCCTAGTTTTTGTTTGGGGAACTCTTTATCTCTCCTTCTTTTCTGAATAAGAGCCTTGTTGGAGAAGTATTCTTGGGTGCATATTATTTTTCCCATTCAACATATTTGCTATATTCTGTGATTGTCTTCTGGCCTGCTAAGTTTTTGTAGACATCTGTCTCCCCTTGTAGGGTAAGTGCTTTTTTATCCTCCTTGTTGCTTTCAGGATTCTTTCCTCGTCTTTGCATTTTAGGAATTTGACTATAATATGCCTAGATGATGGTGGGTTTTTGTTGAATTTAATGGGAATTCTCTGTGCTTTGGGGATTTAAATGTCTGTGTCCTTCTCCATATTAGGGAAGTTTTAAGCTATAATTTTTGCAAAACTTCTGGCCTGCTTTTCTCTCTCGATCTGCTGGGACTCCTATGACATGGATGTTATGTTTTAAGAAGTTACTAAATTCTCTAAATCTAATTGTGTGAGCCAATACCTTTCTTCCCCTGTTCTTTTCAGCTTCATTATTTTTCCATAATTTTATCTTCTGTATCACTGATTCAGTCCTTTGCTTTATTCATCCTTATTGTGATGGTATCCATTCAGGTTGGCATCCCAGTTACAATATGTTCAATTTTGACTTGACTAGATTTTTAGATATTTTAGTCTCTGCAGTAAGGGGTTCTCTAAGGTCTGCTGTACTTTTTTTCAAGCCCTACCAGTATCCTTATAATAGCTGTTTTAAATTCTAGTTCAGACATCTTATTTATATTTACATTAATTAAATCCCTGGGTATTATTTTCTACTTCCTATTGGTCTTTTGGGGTGAATTCCTGTTTTGTTGTTATGTCCAGGAAAAAAAAAAATTCAATTCCAGCTGTGTTTTGGTCTGCTTGCTAAAAGAAGCTGGATCTAAGAAAGTTAAAAAATCTATATCTATATCTATACCTATATCTATACCTATACCTATAGATATATATGTATATATAAATACATATATGATATATATGAGATATGCATATATAATTTTTAAAGTGAAAGTAATTTAAATGTAAAAAAAAAGAAAGTTAAAAAAAAAAAAAAGCTAGATACTACTTCTCCAAGAGCTGAAGCTTTGCAGCACTCTATGATCAGGAGACATAATGTGTACAAGGGGTTTGTGCTGATCTTCAAGGGAAAAGGCCTGTAAAACTGAATCACAGACTGACTTGCCCTGGCAGAGATGGACCTTGAGGGTGCTGGGGGCCAGGGCTTGGTATAAGTGGCCCTAGTCTCCACTTGGTGGTGGTGTTCACCTCACTGAGGTCAGTAATTGCTGATGGGCAGGGGGCAAATGGCATCAGCCCACTCTTTTTCCCCAGAGGTAGAGGGTTTATACTTGCGCTCTTAATCCCTTACAGAAGAGCAGTCATCCTTGTTTCCTTGGCTTCTGTCAAATCCCTGCCTTCCCCCTCCCTGTGTCTGTGTTGTCTGCCTGCCTGGTGTCGCAATACTCGTGTTTTTCTTTTTTCCTTTCCTCCTCCTCCTCCTTCTTCTTCTTCTTCTTCTTTCTTCTTTCTTCTTTCTTCTTTCTTCTTTCTTCTTTCTTCTTCTTCTTTCTTCTTCTTCTTTCCTCTTTTAAATCTCAGACATGTGGCTTAGTTTCTAAACTCCAAATTTTAGGAACTCCCATGGTAAGCCTGTGTTGATTTCCTGGGGCAGGGTATTGTCACACTTCTGCTGTTTGCCAGTCTGTCCCCGGGAAGCAGTCCCATGACTGCACAATGGTTTCAAGTTTATGGCAAAGTGGAGCAGAAAGCCAGCATCATGGCTCACTCTCCATAGCCAGCATCTCTATTCTTATGCCTGGGAACAATGCAGCACATTGGTGCCCCCCATTCTTCTGTGCCCAGAGAAGTCTTGCTGCCACTCCCAATGACACTCCAGGCAGGGTAACTATTTCTTCCTGTGCAACCTAGGGGATTCTCACACCATCCTGTCCACTCCCAGATCTTCTCTCTCCTTTACCATAGGAGCACTGCTAAGGTAGGCAAGACCTCAGAAGTGGCAGAATTCTGAAACTCATATTTTGCTCTCACTAAGTGATGGCCTGTTAAAAAAGCAGCGCTCCCCTCCTTGGAGCATGCACAGTTCCTATCTCCCCCAAATCAACTCTCTGTAGCTCCTGCCTCTCACAATTCTACTTGTAGACTTGAAATTCTGTTCTTTCTGTCCTCAGAATGATTTCTTGGGTGTTCAGAATGATTTGATATTCATCTAGCTGTGTTCTGGGGATGAGAAAAACTTAGAGTCACCCTATTCCTCCATCATTTTAACTTCTCCAAGAAGTTACAATGTGCTTTAAATGAAGTTACTGCTTTAATTTCTCAGAGCACATGATAACTATTCATGTTACTTGCTGATTTATTAAGTCAATTTGGGGTGCCTGACATCTTCTACATGACTAGATAAAACCATGTGGCTACAATATTGAATGCAACTAGACATGATCCCTTCCTCACAGAGTTTCTAGTCTATAGGGAGGTAGACATGTTAAGCACCCACAAGCTGCAAAACTGAAACTGTGATATGAAGTTATAGAATGTGCAACTCTCGGATTAAGAATACAGTAATATACACTAGGAGGATTAAGTCTCAAAGTACCCATAATTTTGGTAATAGTATTAGTGAATTTCATAAGTAAGCATTTTTATTTGAATACATGGTTAAGTAAGATGATGTATAAAACATGTAGCCTAGTGATTGGCAAATAATCAGAACCAAATGCCAGTCTTTTTTACAGGAATTACTTAAAAGGAAATCATGGGTTGGGAACCGTATTCGGTTTTCAGCCCTATCACTCAAAAGTGACTGTTTTCTACCATTATTATGATTGGATATATACTCTAAGTATCAGTAATATTCACTGAAATGTTATGATTAAGTGAAACAGGATCAATTTTTAATTTTGATACATCTCTGTACTAACAGTCTTAATGAACATAAAAATTAAAATAGCTAGGTGACTTCAAATATTAAAATTGTAAACCCTCAAAACTTAGTCCAAATTTCATCCACCTCCTGAATTCTATTTTACATTTAGGTGATAGTTTCACTATAATTTGAAACACTTTGTTCCTAAATTATGTCATCATTAATCATTTTAAATTAAATTGAATCAACTTGTATTAAACAGTAGCTCATAACCTAGTAGCACTTAGAGAATCAAAGTATAGACATGCCTGGATGGGTAAACCATTAGGTGTCAATATTGGTACGGTCAGGTTTTAAAGACATTTTGCTATACCCATTTACAAATAACTTATGTTAACTGTAAACATACACAGATGAGAATGAAAAAATCTGTTAATGAAGTGATTTTTATTCATACTTGGATTTTGCTAATTAACAGCTTTATTGAAGTCACATTTTTTTTCATAAAATAGTAAAACACTGTAAATTGACTAAAGAGTATTGATAAAAATTTTTAATAAGATATTCTTGAGTAGGGGCACCTGGGTGGCTCAGTGGGTTAAAGCCTCTGTCTTTGGCTCAAGTCATGATCCCAGGGTCTTGGGATAGAGCCCCACATTGGGTTCTCTGCTCAGCAGGGAACCTGCTTCCCCCACTTTCTTTGCCTGCCTTTCTACCTACTTGTGATCTCTGTCTGTCAAATAAATAAGTAAATCTTAAAAAAAATTCTTGATTAAAGGAAATAGTTAATAAAATCTAAGAGAAAGTTAAACTATGAAATTATATGGATTTTAAAGAGGAAATAATTTCTGATATTCATGTTTTTGAAAAAGTATAACGAGAAAGATTTCTTCTAGAAACAGCAAATAATAGAAGAAAAATTGACAGCTTAAAGAATATATTGTCATTATGAGAGACTTAAATGTAGAATCCTAATCATTAAGTAAAATTAAAATAAAAGCATGAAAAATAGACATATACTCAAGGCAATTTGCTGTTTGAGGTTAAAGATACTCTATAGAGATGCTTATTTAATGATGTCAGGGTCTCCAATGGTCTCTTCATGAAAATAGACAATCAAATCCTTCCATGATTCACTTTGATCCTTTTTATACCTGAATTTCCTAAGAAAGTGGTCACTCCTGGCATCCTTTGTTGAGTCATTAATCCTTGTTAATGTCTTACTGGTTAATTTGTTACCCCTTCTTGGAAGGACTGATTTCTTATCCATAGCATGACTAAAATACTTTGAAGACACAGGCTTTGACATACTTGAAAACTATATTTAGCACTTGAAGTATGCACTAGGGCAGAGTTTTAGAGGAAAATTAGTTTGCACCATACAACATTGGAAGTTCGGTAGTATTTTCCAGGCTCCAGTGAGCTCTGATCTATACAATTAATTTGAGACAAAATCTTGGAGAATGGGATTTTGGCAACTTGCAACATTTATTTATTGGAATAGATATTTTTCATATGCTCTCTGATCACCTAAAAAACAATTGACACTAGCTCTCTTTCTTCTGCTACTGAGAAGCTTACACTCTATTTTGGGAGTCACCTATATATAAAACACAAACAGATACTTTACCTCTTTGTGTAGGTTTATTCCTAGGCATCTTAAGATTTTTGTGCAATTATAAATCAGAACAATTCCTTAATTTCTCTTTCTTCAGTTACATTGTTTTTTTTTTAATTAATTTTTTATTTTTTATAAACATATATTTTTATTCCCAGGGGTACAGGTCTGTGAATCACCAGGTTTACACACTTCACAGCACTCACCAAAGCACATACCCTCCCCAATGTCCATAATCCCTCCCCCTTCTCCCAAACCCCCTCCCCCCGGCAACCCTCAGTTTGTTTTGTGAGATTAAGAGTCACTTATGGTTTGTCTCCCTCCCAATCCCATCTTGTTTCATTTATTCTTCTCCTACCCACTTAAGACCCCATGTTGCATCACCACTTCCTCATATCAGGGAGATCATATGATAGTTGTCTTTCTCTGCTTGACTTATTTCACTAAGCATGATACGCTCTAGTTCCATCCATGTTGTCGCAAATGGCAAGATTTCATTTCTTTTGATGGCTGCATAGTATTCCATTGTGTATATATACCACATCTTCTTGATCCATTCATCTGTTGATGGACATCTAGGTTCTTTCCATAGTTTGGCTATTGTGGACATTGCTGCTATAAACATTCGGGTGCATGTGCCCCTTTGGATCACTACATTTGTATCTTTAGGGTAAATACCCAATAGTGCAATTGCTGGGTCATAGGGCAGTTCTATTTTCAACATTTTGAGGAACCTCCATGCTGTTTTCCAGAGTGGCTGCACCAGCTTGCATTCCCACCAACAGTGTAGGAGGGTTCCCCTTTCTCCGCATCCTCGCCAGCATCTGTCATTTCCTGTCTTGTTGATTTTAGCCATTCTGACTGGTGTGAGGTGATATCTCATTGTGGTTTTGATTTGTATTTCCCTGATGCCGAGTGATATGGAACACTTTTTCATGTGTCTGTTCGCCATCTGGATGTCTTCTTTGCAGAAATGTCTGTTCATGTCGTCTGCCCATTTCTTGATTGGATTATTTGTTCTTTGGGTGTTGAGTTTGCTAAGTTCTTTATAGATTCTGGACACTAGTCCTTTATCTGATATGTCGTTTGTAAATATCTTCTCCCATTCTGTCAGTTGTCTTTTGATTTTGTTAACTGTTTCCTTTGCTGTGCAAAAGCTTTTGATCTTGATGAAATCCCAATAGTTTATTTTTTCCCTTGCTTCCCTTGCCTTTTGCATTGTTCCTAGGAAGATGTTGCTGCGGCAGAGGTCGAAGAGGTTGCTGCCTATGTTCTCCTCAAGGATTTTGATGGATTCCTTTCGCACATTGAGGTCCTTCATCCATTTTGAGTCTATTTTTGTGTGTGGTGTAAGGAAATGGTCCAATTTCATTTTTCTGCATGTGGCTGTCCAATTTTCCCAGCACCATTTATTGAAGAGGCTGTCTTTTTTCCATTGGACATTCTTTCCTGCTTTGTCGAAGATTAGTTGACCATAGAGTTGAGGGTCTATTTCTGGGCTCTCTATTCTGTTCCATTGATCTATGTGTCTGTTTTTGTGCCAGTACCATGCTGTCTTAATGATGACAGCTTTGTAATAGAGCTTGAAGTCCAGAATTGTGATGCCACCAACGTTGGCTTTCTTTTTCAATATCCCTTTGGCTATTCGAGGTCTTTTCTGGTTCCATATAAATTTTAGCATTATTTGTTCCATTTCTTTGAAAAAGATGGATGGTACTTTGATAGGAATTGCATTAAATGTGTAGATTGCTTTAGGTAGCATAGACATTTTCACAATATTTATTCTTCCAATCCAGGAGCATGGAACATTTTTCCATTTCTTTGTGTCTTCCTCCATTTCTTTCATGAGTACTTTATAGTTTTCTGAGTATAGATTCTGTGTCTCTTTGGTTAGGTTTATTCCTAGGTATCTTATGGTTTTGGATGCAATTGTAAATGGGATTGACTCCTTAATTTCTCTTTCTTCTGTCTTGCTGTTGGTGTAGAGAAATGCAACTGATTTCTGTGCATTGATTTTATATCCTGACACTTTACTGAATTCCTGTATAAGTTCTAGCAGTTTTGGAGTGGAGTCTTTTGGGTTTTCCACATATAGTATCATATCATCTGCGAAGAGTGATAATTTGACTTCTTCTTTGCCGATTTGGATGCCTTTAATTTCCTTTTGTTGTCTGATTGCTGAGGCTAGGACCTCTAGTACTATGTTGAATAGCAGTGGTGATAATGGACATCCCTGCCGTGTTCCTGACCTTAGCGGAAAAGCTTTCAGTTTTTCTCCATTGAGAATGATATTTGCGGTGGGTTTTTCATAGATGGCTTTGATGATATTGAGGTATGTGCCCTCTATCCCTACACTTTGAAGAGCTTTGATCAGGAAGGGATGTTGTACTTTGTCAAATGCTTTTTCAGCATCTATTGAGAGTATCATATGGTTCTTGTTCTTTCTTTTATTGATGTGTTGTATCACATTGACTGATTTGCGGATGTTGAACCAACCTTGCAGCCCTGGAATAAATCCCACTTGGTCGTGGTGAATAATTTTTTTTAATGTACTGTTGAATCCTATTGGCTAGTATTTTGTTGAGTATTTTCACATCTGTGTTCATCAAGGATATCGGTCTATAGCTCTCTTTTTTGGTGGGATTCTTGTCTGGTTTTGGGATCAAGGTGATGCTGGCCTCATAAAATGAGTTTGGAAGTTTTCCTTCCATTTCTATTTTTTTGGAACAGTTTCAGGAGAATAGGAATTAGTTCTTCTTTAAATGTTTGGTAGAATTCCCCTGGGAAGCCGTCAGTTACATTGTTAAAGTGTATAAAAATGCAACCGATTTCTGTGCATTGATTTTTGTATCCTGCCACATTGGTGAATTGCTGTATGAGTTCTAGCAATTGTGGGGTGGAGTATTTTTGGTTTTCCACATAAAGTATCATGTCATCTGTGAAGAGTTTGACTTCTTCTTTGCCAATTTGAATGACTTTTGTTTAGTTTTCTTGTTTGATTGCTGGGCCTAGGACCTCTAGTGCTATGGCAGACAATACAGGTGCATGGGCATCCCTGTCATGATTCTGACCTTAAGGGAAAAGCTCTCAGTTTTTCCCCATTGAGAATGATATTCACTTGGTATTTGGTATATGACTTTTATGATTCTGGCACAAAAACAGACACATAGATCAATAGGACAGAATAGAGAACCCAGAAATAGACCCTTAACTCTGATCAGCTAAACTTTGAAAAAGCAGGAAAGAATATTCAATGGAAAAAGATAGTCTCTTCAACAAATGATGCTGAGAAAATTGGACAGTCACATGCAGAAGAATGAAATAACCATTTTCTTATACCATACACAAAGATAAAATGGATGAAAGACCTAAATGTGAGATAGGAATCCATCTGAATCCTAGAGGAGAACACAGGCAGCAACCTCTTTTACCTTGTCCACAGCAACTTCTTGCTAGACATGTCTCTAAAGGTAAGGGAAACAAAGGCAAAAATGAACTATACATCAGATAGAAAGCTTCTGTACAGCAAATGAAATAGTCAACAGTCAACAAATAGCCAACAAATAGTCAAATTTCCAATAGTCAAAGGAAATAGTCAACAAAACCAAAGACAACCTATGGAATGGGAGAAGATATTTGCAAATAACATAACAGATTAAGGGCTGGTATCTAAGATCTATAAAGAACTTATCAAACTCAACACCAAAAAACAGATAATCAAGTCAGGAAATGGGCTGAAGACATGAACAGGCAGTTCTCCAAAGAAGACATACAATGGCTAAGAGACATATGAAAAAAGTGCTCCACATCACTCAGCATCAGGAAAATACAAATCAAAACCACAATGAGATACCACCTCACACCAGTCATAATGGCTAAAATTAGGTCAGGAAATGACAGATGTTGGTAAGGAGACAGAGAAAGGGGAACTCTCCTATACTGTTAGTGGGAATGTAAGCTAGTGCCGCCACCCTGGAAAACCATATGGAGATTCCTCAAGAAGTTAAAAATAAAGCTATACCTATGACTCAGCAATTTCACTACTAGGTATTTACCCCAAAGACATAGATGTAGTGAAAAGAAGGGGCACTTGTACCCCTACATTTATACCAGCAATGTCCACAATAGCCAAACTGTGGAAGAAGCCAAGATGTCCTTCAACAGATGGATGGATTAGGAAGATGTGGTTCATATATATAATGGAATATTACTCAGCCATCAGAAGAGATGAATACCTTCCATTTACATTCATATGGATGGAACTGGAGGGTATTGTGCTAAGTGAAATAAGCCATTCAGAAAAAGACAATTACCATATGCTTACACGTATATGTGGAATATAAGAAATAGCACAGAGTGTCATAGGGGAAAGGAGGAAAAACTGGGAAGAAATCAGAGAGGGAGACCAAACATGAGAGACTCTTAACTCTAGGAAATAAATTGAGGGCTGCAGAAAGGGAAGAGGAGGGGAGATGGGGTAACTGGGTGATGGGTATTAAGGAGGGCATATGATGTGATGAGCACTGGGTGTTATATACAACTGATGAATTATTGAACACTACATCAAAAATTAATGATATAATCTATGTTGGTTAATTGGATTTAAAGTAAAAAAATAAAACACAAACAAACCCCACATACATTTGGGGCAAATGCTTTTCAATTCATGTGATTTGGAATAACTTAATTTTGGCTGTCCTGAATCCAAAAGTAAGCTCCAGGTTTCTTCCAAGAGTTTTTAGAATTATTAAATAATTAAGTTTGTTTAAAGAGAGTACATGATAATAAACTATATTTTTAAAGAATGTTACAGTGCTACACCAATATTTCTATCTGAGAAATATGTGTGTATGGCAGCTGTAAAAGGAAATTTATTTAAAAGCTTGTTATAAGGTTGTTGTTGTTTTTTTTTTAACCTTTTAACAGTTAATTGCCTAAGGCAAACCATTAGGTGTCACATATTTAATTATCTTGGATGGTTTATTTTCTCCTGAAATGATCAATGCTTAAGCAGAAGTCTACCAGTTTATACTGAAATCTGCTATTTCTTTCAATGCCTATAAGAGCCATTTTAGCTATTACCACAAATCTTTATGTCTGTTCTACCACACCTTTTTAAAGCAAGTCTTTCTAAATTTTTGAAGTTTGAGTATTCATCTCTTCAAATCATTTTCCTTTGTTTCAATTTTGATATTTTTCTACTTTCTTTAAAAGGTTCTAATTTATTAGCATGGATTTATTGCTAATATAGTAATACTATATTATCTACTGTATGATCATTTTTCTTTCTAAATTCTTTTTAATGTTCTTCCTTTTTATTCTGTATCTGATATGCTTCTGGTATAAAAATTCATCGGTTTATATTCAATTTCTTTGGGTTGTATTATCTAAAAATCATATTTGGTGATCTTTAGTCCATTCCTTTTTTTCTTTTTAAACTTTCTCTGTTTTCCCCAGTACACCCTACCTCTTGTCTGATTTCTAGAATAAAATTATGTTCATTTTCAGGCTATTACATATTTATTCACAAATACTATGAATTCTTCCCATACTTTGCTTTGACTGAATACATTTCAATGTTTATTATACTCGGGAAAATGTTTCAGTGCCTTATCTATGGACTTAAGAATTACTAGTAGACTGCTTCTCAGTGATGGTTCAGCTATAGAACTGTTTCAGTTTATTTGAAATTTCATTATTAAAATAAGAACCTACTTCCAAAAATTTTTGTCTAAGTTTTGGTTTAGGGAGTTTCTTTTTTTTTTTTTTTTTAAAGATTTTTTTCTTATTTTTATTATTTATTTGACAGAGAGAGATCACAAGTAGGCAGAGAGGCAGGCAGAGAGAGAGGAGGAAGCAGGCTCCCTGCTGAGCAGAGAGCCCGATGTGGGACTCGATCCCAGGACCCTGAGATCATGACCTGAGCCGAAGGCAGCAGCCCAACCCACTGAGCCACCCAGGTGCCCTGGTTTAGGGAGTTTCTTGATGGTTTTCTCTTACATTTTAGTATGTACTTTTTCCTAGATGCATACATTGTAAAATGACATTTGTAAAGTGAAGAAGTTATTATTTTGCTTTTGGTTAATTTTAGGTATCAAACTATAAATTTATATGTCTTTCTGACCTACCAAAATCTGAAAGAGGTCTGTTAATCTGAGATGGGGTTCCTTGTGATTACTTCCTTATAGATTTAAAATTTTGTGTAATTTATAGGAAGTTTTATTATGCTTTGTTGCCTACATTTTGTGATTTTTTTGTAGACAACATATAAATACAAACATTTTAAATTTAATCTGACTGTTTTGTTTAATTTACTTTCATTTATTATGGTAAATGGTAAATAGGGATTTGTATTCTTTTATATTTTTATTATTATTCTTTATTAGAAATTTAAAAAAGCAGGTACTATGGACCAAGCACCATCTCATAGAACAATACCATTTCTTTCAACAATAAATGTAAATACTATTGTTTATTTAGAGGTGAATATTTTAGGATATATTTAAATGACCAAGTCCTTGGCTGGTAAACAGTAGATTAGAATTCTTCTGTTGGATTCTGCCTTAAACTCCTCTTGCTATATAGGGGTTATTTGATTCTCCAAGGACTAGGAAGTTATTTTTGTTCATTTTATTGGTTAACACCTTTTTTTTTTAAATGTCCTTAAAACTGTTTCTCAGATATTTAAAATCATTATCTAGAGCTCAACTAAGATATTAAAATACATTTGTAGTTTGGAATACCGAGCAAAACTCAACCATATGCAAAATGCAAATTTCAGAATGAATAAAGATAAATGAGCAAATATATAACAGAAAAAACAAAATAAGAAAATAAAGCTTATAGTTGATATTTGTCAAGATTTTGAGCAAAAACCTTTGAATAAGGTGAATATATATATGGTTAAAATGAAGTTTTAACGAAGATAAAGATAAACAGTTATGGACGTTTGTGCATCAAGACACGTGAAGCAGAAATTTCAGAAGATGCAAAATAAGAAATGGAAGCACATAAAAACACCACTGTAACATAATTTCAATCATGGAATTGTCTAAGGACCAAAATCAAAGTAGAGAACACCTAGGAAGCATAAGGAATTAAAAAAGAATAGTGACAGTATCACTGATAATACATGTCGAATAAAAAAAAATAAGCTTGGATTCAAAAAGGAAAACCTTTGTAAGTTCAATAAAGTAAAAATAATACAAATAATATCTAATTACTCTAAAGAAATAATAAAACTAAAAAAATTGAAAAATCTCGCAAATCTCTTCTACCAGATAATTAAAAACCTTTGCGGTATTTCTTAAAAGTAATAAAAACACTATGTATCAGACTCTATAGAGTACAATTGCAATAATAACTAGAGCATTACTGACAATTAAATGCTGAATTCATAGAAATAAAAGGCTGAAAATAGTCCTTATATAAAGCATTCTGAAAAGGAATATAGGATGAAAAGGAAAAATAATAAGGAAAAGAAAAATAGAAATTAGTAAGAATAGAAGAGCAGATCAACTACCAGCTAATTTAATCAAGAAAATTAAAAGGGAAAAAAGCAAAAAATATACAAAATAAGAACTTAAAAGGCCTAAACAGTGAAAACCAGGAAATTAAAAATAACATGATGCTGATTTACATATTTATAAATACCAGAGACTTAAATGATTTAGGTAATTAAAGAAAAATTACTAAAATTGACCCACGCAGGAACACTGGGATAGTTCAGTCGGTTAAGCGGTTACCTTAGGCTCATGTCATGATCCCTAGGATATTGGGATCAAGCCCCACTTCAGGGTTCCCTGTTCAGCAGGTAGTCTGCTTCTCCCTCTGCCCCTCTCTACCTCTGCTCATGCTCACTCACACTCACTGTCTCTCTTTCAAATAAATAAAATCTTAAAAAAATAAAAGTGACCTAAGCAGATAAAGAAAATTAATCTAGCCTAATTTCCATAGAATAGAGAAACTTATCAAAGACCTATAACAACATTCCATCCTAGCCCAACACTCTGTTGGTTTTTTTATTTTGCTTTCGTTTTTTTTTTTTTTTTTAAAGATTTTATTTATTTATTTGACAGAGAGAAATCACAAGTAGGCAGAGAGGCAGGCAGAGAGAGAGAGAGGAGGAAGCAGGCTCCCTGCTGAGCAGAGAGCCCGATGCGGGACTCGATCCCAGGACCCTGAGATCATGACCTGAGCCGAAGGCAGCGGCTTAACCACTGAGCCACCCAGGCGCCCCATTGCTTTCGTTTTTTATGAACAAAAAAAAACAGGGCAAAACTGAATAGGAAAATTGAACCAATTTAACAAAACCCAGATAATGTCAATAGTACTAAAATGATTTCAGAGTATGAAAAAGAAAAACTTCAAATATGTTTAGATAGGCAACATTGATACTTATGTACAATATTGGCAAAGCACTTAAAAAGAAAACTAGAGATTTCTAAAAAATCCTAAAATATAGCAAATTGAATTTTTACTTAAGAAATGATAAAGCATGACTAAATTTATTACAGAAATGTGAGGATGGTTTACTTTTAGGAAATGAATTAATATAATTCACGTATTCACAAAAGAAATATTATCACCTCCACTAATGCTGAAAAGGCATTCAACAAATTCTAATACCTACTTCCTAATTAAAGAATTTTAAAAGTTAAGGAACTTTTGAAGAATTACTTAAAAAGTTAAGGAACTATTCATTGATTTCTCTTCCATTAACATGGTAAAATACATGTACTTTTAGTCCAGAAATCACCATCCTTAAAAAATGAGGAAACATTAGACATTTTTTCCATTGAGTCAGGAAAAATAAAAGTATGCATGTTATCACAAATAAGATTTTAATGATGGTTTTGTAGATGTTAGTGTGTTAAGGCTAAAGAAATTAAGGGAGACATGTGCTCGGAGAAAGGAGATAAAGTTCTCTCTATTGATAAATAATATGATAATACCCCTGATCTCAAACAGAATCAATGACAGAAGTATCTGTTGGGGTAACCGAATAAAAACTAACATATAAAGAACAATAGCCTTAGTGTAACTGTAATCCATTAAAAGATAAAATGAAAGAAAAGAGTTCAAAGACTAGGAAGAGATAAATGGCATAGTAACATGAACCAGAAAAGTATAAAATCTAAAAGGATTCAAATATACCTGAATATCATAATAGACTGGAATAAATGGACACTTGTGTTCTTAGGATAGTTCAACCTCATAAAGATTTAGTTCTTAAATTAATGTATAAATTAAATGCAATCTTAGTAGAAACTCATAGGAAAATGATCAATAGATAGGAAAATGCTGAAAAAGAAGAATAATTGGGCATCTGGGTGGCTCAGTGGGTTAAAGCCTCTGCCTTCGGCTCAGGTCATGATCTCAGGGGCAGGTGATTGGGCCCCACATCAGCCTCTCTGCTCAACAGGGAGCCTGTTTCCCTTCTCTCTCTCTCTGCCTGCCTCTCTACCTACATGTGATCTCTGTCAAATAAATAAATAAAATCTAAAAAAAAAAAAAAAAAAAAAAAAAAAAGAAGAAAAAAAAAAGAGTAACTACCAGATATTTTATATAATATATAAAATCTTCATTAAAACAGTATTAATGAAAATAGTATGTATTTGGCACACAGCTGGACCAATGGGATAGAATGGAAATCCAGAAATATTTCCTTAAATGTGGTATATGATAAAGTTGGCTTCTAAAATATGTATGGAGTAGGAAAGCCAGACTTAAACAAACAAGCAAACAAAAAAACAACTCTGAAGTAACTGGATAGCCATTTAAGAAAGGGTCAAAAATCTATAAAATGAAACTATAGATTTACTACTGTAGTATTTTAATCTTGAAATATAAAAGATCTTTAATATTCAAAATTCAGAATCAGTAACAGAACAGACTGATAAATTATATTTTAAATTCTGTATAAGTGTTAGGAATAAGAGGAACTCCATAAGCAAAATTAAAGTGATGAACAAGAAAAAAATGTTTCCAGTTTTTGTTCACAAAGGAATGATCTCAAAATTGTGAGATCTTAAGAATTGAGAAGACCATACATAAACAGATAAAAGGGAGATTAATAGGATAAATTCAGAGAAAAAGACAATGACCCATAATAATATAAACACATGCTCAATTATATGAAGAGAAATGTAAATCAAAATTATATAGAAATACCACATCTTACTAGCAGATTGGCAAAACTCCCAAAGTTTGACCACACACTTAGTTGGCATAGCTTTGGAGAGCAATTATTCTTATTATTGCTGATAAACATGAAAAATTATGCAAATCCAGGACAGAATTTCTTAGCTGTATCGGAAAACTAACATACATAGTTTTCCCTTTGACCCACTGATTGGAATCCACCCTTAGGTTAAGTCTCTACAAATAGGCAAAATATGCACGAAGCTTCTCATGAAAATTATTTGTAAGTGGAAATGATGGAAACACCAAATAGATGTCTATCAAAAGCAGGCTGTGGTACACCCCCAAGCTGATGAACTTAGTTATGTAAATTCAGGTGGTCGTGTCTGTGTGTGTGTGTGTGTGTGTGTTTACATTTTTTAAAAGATGTTTTATTTGTCAGAGAGAGAGAGAGCACGGTCAGGTAGAGAGACAGGCAGAGGCAGAGGGAGAAGCAGGCTCCCTGCCGAACAAGGAGCCCTATGAGGGACTCGATCCCAGGACGCTGGGATCAAGACCTGAGCTGAAGGCAGCCGTTTAACCTCCTGAGCCACCCAGGCGTCCCTGTGTATCTGTGTGTGTGTATGTGTGTGTGTTTAGATGAAGAAATAATTTTGTCTTTATCACTGTGCATTTTGATGCCTTTGCTTATTTTTCTGGAAAACTAATAATTTTAATTCCTAGATTTTTGTGCTTTATTTTTTTTTACATGTTATCTTAGTTTGTAATCTCTTTTTCTGTACGTTTTGGATACGTTTCTCAAATTTACCCTCCATACCATTGATTTGATTTTCTGTAATCAAATCCAATTGGGACTACCTCCAATGTGGATTTTTATTATGCCACTCTTACGCTGCCAGCCCCCTTTCCGTCTTAACTCAGTCAGTTTTATCCTTAAGGCTTCTTGATTCTGCTTCCTATAACTCATTTCCTCTTGCATTATTTTGAGCACAACAAGCTGCTGCTTACTTAAAAAAAAAAAAAAAGAAAGAAAGAAAAGAAAAGAAAAAAGTATATCTATTCTTCTTGTGAAGGTTATTTTCAAAGTTATTATTTTTTTTCCTGGGACTATTAAGTATAATTTTCTTTTTGTTTATACTGAGTAGTAATTCATAGATTTATTTTTATTTGTCTTGTCTGGGCAGAGTGTTTGCCCTCAGGGTAGATGCCATGTTTCACAGCTCCTGTCACTATTTACTTGAATGGTAGGTGGTTTATCTTCTTCTATCTCAGCCTGAAGCACCACCCTAAGCTTGATTTGCAATTCGTGAAGTAGTTCTGTAAACTGAGCTTCCATCATCTGCTGCTTCAATGCTAAGTTTCTCCTGTTCCAATATTCACTTACTGTTGGAATTCTTTGAACATAAAATGCTATATCCTTGCTTCTTTCCCAATACTGCTCCTTGCTTTTTTCAATTCTATACTGCTGAATATAACATTTGAATCAACATAGTTCTACTTAGGTATAAAAGGGAAGGAAGCCAATACATGTTGGAGACAGAGCTGTTCACTGTGTTCTGAATTTTCATGCATATCCTATCTTTTGGAGGGGGGGGGGTTATTTCAGTCCAAAATGTGGATGTTTTATATATATAGTACAAGAATATGTCATGACTTATTAAGTGGAAGTCTTGCCCAGATTTAGGCCCAAAGCTTCTCCTTAGGTTCACTTAGTTTATTGTTGAATAACTGTATTAGCTCTTCTGCAATACTTCTGTATACAATAGTATGGAATTTGTTCTTTTCTTCCATCCTTCCATTTGTTCTCCTTTTCTTCATTTTTAAATAAAAAGAGATTAATTCAAACCTTGTGGTTAAAAAGTGTGCCTGACCTTTCCCATGATTCTACAGACCATCTAGCTGGATATTGGTCACATCCTCACCTGAAAATTATGTTAATATGCATAGCCCCTTGCCTGGCTTTGAATCTAGCATGCATTTGTCCACTCTGATTTTGCTACACTTGAAATTGTCTACTTTTTAGTACCTGTTTTTGTGCCTCACATATGCAGTACAAGGAAAAATATCTATCTCCGTCTTATTCACATATACTCAAAAAAAATTAGGGGGCAGCCATTTCTCAGTACCAACCTAACTTCTAAAGGACATCTTTCCTAATTTCCATATATATGTATATACACATAGAAATGCACGTTATAAAATATATTAATAAAATTCACATTTGAGGCCATTCCACAATGTCAAACTAATAGCAACAGTAAAACATTACATTGAAGTAATCCAATTAAAAGTGATAGCTTGGGCGCCTGGGTAGTCGACTCGGTCAGTTAAGCGACTCACTTCAGCTCGGGTCATGATCGTCGGTTCCTGGGATGGAGCCCCGCCATCATGTTCCCTGCTCAGTGGGGAATCTGCTTCTACCTCTCTCTGCTCTTCCTCCTGCTCATGCACTCTGTCTCTCTCAAACAAATGAGATCTTTTAAATGAAAACATATATAGGGATAGCTTTTTTCAGAAATAAAGTAAGAATTGCTCTGGATCAAGAGAAGTTCTAAAGTGTGATTATTGGGACTGAAGCTACAAATTTGTTCAGCTTAGAGTACAGCTGCAGATGGCATTGAAGTATTCCATTGCTCTGTGAAAAACAGAAACTAGGTATGTGACATTTTCATTATCCATTCATAGTAGGAGCCACTAAGAACTGGCATTAGACATACAGTGGGATGAGACCAAAAGCACCTGTGGAGAAAAGGAAAAGTCTTTAAACAAAGACACTTGAGCGCAGAAGGGATAGAGGAATGAAAGTCTTTGACTCAAAATATAAAAATATCTTGATAAATGGATAAGAAAGATACTTTAAAAAACAAGTAATTCAGAAGTTACTTACTAATGAAAAATAAAAAAGAACTTAAATAAATGGAAAATGTATAGAGAAATCTTCAGTTCATGGAAGTTTATAAAAAAATGTATGTATGCATAACTACTTGCAAGGAATTAAAAAGCAATATAAGTAGTAACAAAGCTAGAATGGTTGGGGAACAGAATTTTTTCCTCAACAGTATTCCAGCATTTATTCCTCAGCTTCCAAAATGTTGAGAAACCATTAAGGGGTCATCAGCAGCAGAGGAGTCTTCCTGATACAGCTAAGTTCTGGGTCACAGACAGCTACTTCTCTGGTCTCCTGGGGATCAGAGGCAATTACACTGGCAACAGTTGTGATCGTTTCTTATTCTACATGTCTCCAGAGGTAATAGCTCTTATTGAGCAGTGGGTCTATTCTGGAAATCACTGAGAGACCTAGAACACATGTCTTCAACTCTTCCAGCAATTTTTATAAGCATTTAATCTCCTGAATTAAATTATTTTCTACTTGAATACTTAAGGATCATGGAAGATTGTGAATGTGCTTTGGTGATTTGATGAGATTTGGTGTGAAATTGATGTGATTTGGTTTCCCATCTCCATAGGAATAGAAAAGTCTGTGGTATGTTGACATTAAAAAAAAAAAAGATTAAATTATTACCTGGAATTAAGTGGAATGAAATATCCATTTAAGGTAGACCAAGAGTTTACTTTTAGAGAACCACTGAGGGAAGAATGATGTATTACAAGGGCTGGTTCTTTTTCAATACAATAAAAAGAAAAGAAAGAAAATAACAATTTCATACCTTGGTATGGTCAGAAACTGAGTGGTTTCTAGAAGGACCATAAAATATTTTTTGTAATTGAAAGTCTTACTTAGCTAGAAATTAGATGGGTAACCAGAATCTGTTGTTTGTTGAATTGCAATGTTAAGTTCAATTCACAGCTTTACCAGATCTCTTATACAAATGCCAGGACATGTATCCGGAGAGAGAGGGTGCCTGAAATTAAGAATAGAGAAATTCAAATATATTTATAGAAATCGCTAACCCTGAACACTAAAACTCTCATGGGCCTCCTTAATAGCAGAAGCAGCCTCTTCAATAACTGAGAGGTCTGTCTTCCCTTGGCTGGAAATTTACTACCTTCCTTGAGGAGTACCTTTCAGAGGTAGTCCATTTTTTTTTTTTAAACACCTCCAAGCTTAGTTCCACTCATTGTTTACAGAATTGTAGCACAATTGTAGTGCTTCTATGTGTATATATTTAAAGTAGACATGTAGTCTTAGACACGCTTAACCATTTTATTTAGAGTGATGAGAAATGGTAAACTGGAAAATCAAAAAGCTAGAGAAGATTTTAGTAAAAACACCATTAGTGAAAGAGAAGGAGAAAGGAGAAGGGAACCTTTTACCAATTTGAGGTTATACATCATTTTCAATCCACTAATCATTTAAAAAAAAATAACTGTATAATACACTCCAGGAGGAGAATAAATTTTAAAAAATAACCCATACAGTCAATCTTCTTGAATATAATTTTGAATGTAATAACAATGGATTAGTAATCTGAGCATGAAAGAGGTTGATTAATCTGGGTAAGATCACAAAATAAAATTAGCGACGTCAAAAATTAAAATACATGTTTATTGTCTCCTGAATTTCTGTATCGCAGAAATAAGAAAATGGAGTTCTGTCCTCACACAACATAATTTACCCCTCTATTAACCTCCACAAAATAAAATTAGCGACGTCAAAAATTAAAATACATGTTTATTGTCTCCTGAATTTCTGTATCGCAGAAATAAGAAAATGGAGTTCTGTCCTCACACAACATAATTTACCCCTCTATTAACCTCCTAAATCACAATGGTATATTTGCTTCAATATTTAAACATACACTGACAAAACATGACTCCAAATTTGTAGTTTACATTAGAGTTCATTCCTGGTGTATATTCTTGTGGGTTTTGGCTTGTATGCATTATTGGACAACCGTATGCGATTTCACTAGCCTAAAAATCCTCTGTGCTTTAGAGGGGCACTTCCTCAACTTAAAAAATTTTTACAAAAACCTTAGAGCAGGGACGCCTGGGTGGCTCAGTGGGTTAATCCTCTGCCTTCAGCTCAGGTCATGATCTCAGGGTCCTGGGATGGAGCCCCGCATCAGGCTCTCTGCTCAGCAGGGAGCCTGCTTCCCCCTCCCTCTGCCTGCTTGTGATCTCTCTCTCTCTGTGTCAAATAAATAAATAAAATTTTAAGCAAACAAACAAACAAACAAAACCTTAGAGCTACCATCAGACTTAATGATAAGAAACTTGAAGTTTTCCCACAGATATTAGCAACCAGGCAAAGATTTTCCCACTTAGCACTCTTCCTAGTGTCCTACTAGAACTCCTAACTAGTGCAGGGTTACAAGAAAAAGAAATAAAAATGTATATAGATTGTGAAGGAAGAAATAAAACTCTTTACTGATGACATGATTGACTACATAGAAAATCTGAAAGAATCAATGTAAAAATTCTTGGAACTAATAAGCAATTATAGTAAGGCTGCAAGACATAAGATTAGTATATAAAAGTTAATTGCTTTCCAATATAACAATGATGAACAAGTGGAATTTGAAATAAACATTACCATTTACAATCCCATCACAAAAAAAATACTTTGGTCTGAAATAACAATAGGTAATAAGATCTATAGGACCTACAAAAGTGTGATGAATTAAATTAAGTAACTAAAGAGAACTTCTATGTTCATGGATAGGCTGAGTCAATATTGTTAAGATACCAGTTTTTGCCAACTTGATCTGCAGATTCAGTAGAATCTCAATCAAAATCCCAACAAGTTATTTTATGGATATCAACAAAAAAGATTCTAAGTGTTATATGGAGAGGCAAAAAAACACAATACTGTAGGCGACACAATGTTGCATGATTGAGTCGGCTCTTGGAGCTCTCTATTGAATTTTTCAAGTACTATAGGTGCATTCTTCAGTTTCAGAATTTCAGCATTGTTCTTAAATTTTTTTTTTAAAGATTTTATTTATTTATTTGTCAGAGGGAGAGCGAGAAAGCAAGCACAGGCAGGCAGAGGCAGAGGGAGAAGCAGGCTCCCCGCTGAGCAAGGAACCCGATGTGGGACTCGATTCTGACCTGAGCCGAAGGCAGCTGCCCAACCAACTGAGCCACCCAGGCGTCCCTTAAATTTTTTTTTTTTTAATCAAACTTCTCATTTTGTTTATGGATTATTTTCCTCATTTTGTTTAATTGCTTGGTTTCTCTTGGATTGTACTGAGTTTCTTGAGGATGATTATTTCAGTTTTCTTGGCAGCCATTTGTAGATCTCCATTTCTTTAGAGTTAGTTATTAGAGATTTACCAGTTTCCTCTGGTGATATGATGTTTAATTCTTCACGATAGTCCATCATTGATGTCTGTGCACTTAAAGGAGCAAAACACTCTGACAGTATTCATAGACAGATTTTGGCAGGGAGATAACACATTTTATTAGGTTCTAGATGATGAGATTGTCTTTGAGATCCCACTCAAATGGAGTTGTGGCCAGGTCACATGGCTCCTGCTCAACCCACAGTGGGATCTGCTATTGTTGGGCTTATTACCAGGGGTTTGGGTGGTAATGGATCCTGTTTAGTATGAATGTATGGAATTGTCTCCACTACTTTTGTCAGTAGAGCTAGTGCTGGCTATTGGTACCTTCAAATTCTACAGTTGGGTTCACCAACTTTTACCAGGTGCATGGAGGAGTGTGGGTTCTGCTATCTCCCTGGGAGGACTCCTACTAGGTCACTGGATGAGTTGCAGGGCAGTCAGGTCTGGCCCAGGGATGTGACTGAGTGGAGTTGAACTAAGTCATAGGACTTATTAAGAGCCTAAGGATGGGAATGAGGTCTGCAGGACTTTCTTCAGGGGCACAGAAAAATATGTGTTTGCTGGTTCTCTGGACAGGCAGTAGTGCTCTTGGGGGTGGTTCACAGGCTTCTAAAAGTTACACAGGATCAAGGTTGGGAGGCATTTTACCCAAAACATGGTTGGGAGATATTCCTCCCAGGTTCCTTGGAAAATGGTACTGGTGTCAGGACCAGGACCAAATGGAGCTGTGGTTAATTCCTCTATGATATGGGGCTGCTTCCAGGATTTCAGTCAAGACCATATTGACAATCTTGCCATCTTGGCATAGGCCTGCCTTCTCAGAATGACCCTTCAGTATTTTAGGCTCCACTAGAATTTTGCAAGTACCTGACTGGATCCTGAAGCATAACAAAGGCTTTTTTTTTTTTTTTTTTTTTTCCATTCTGTGGATGAATGCTGAATTTTTGTTGGGGGGGTATTAATGGGGAGCCTCTTATTTAGCCATCTTGATGACCCTGTCATTCTACAAACTTTGTAAAGTTGTGTTTTTATTTTCACTAAGTTTTAAATATTTTTAAGTTTCTCTTAAGATGTCTTTGACCTGGGGTGCCTGGGTGGCTCAGTGGGTTAAGCCTCTGCCTTAGGCTCAGGTCATGGTCTCAGAGTCCTGGGACTGAGGCCCGTGTCAGACTCTCTGCTTAGTGGGGAGCCTGTTTCCCTCTCTTTCTCTTTGACTGCCTCTCTATCTACTTGTGACCTCTCTCTGTCAAATTAATAAATAAAATCTTAAAAAAAATAGATGTCTTTGACATATTTGACATATATGTTACTTAGAAATATGTTATTTAATCCCAATATTTAGGGATTTACATATATCTTGGTGAACATTCCATGTTAGCTTGAGAACAATGTATATTCTGCTGTGGTTGGATGAAGTAGTCTATAGATGTCAATTATATCCAGTTGATTGTTGGTGCTATTTAGTTTAATTATATACTTAACTGATTTTCTGTTGGCTGGGTATGTACACTCCTGATAGATGTGTGTTCAAGTCTCCAGCTATCATAATATGGGTTCATCTGTTATTTTTATAGTTCTGTCAGTTTTTGTCTTAATTTATTTGATGTTCTCTTGTTAGATATATACATGTTAAGGAATCTTTTTTTTATATTATTTTAATTGAGTTAGTTAACATATAATGAATGCATCATTAGTTTCAGATATAGACTTTAGTGATTCATCAGTTGCATATAACACCCAGTGCTCATCACATGACATGCACTCCTTAATGCCCATTACTCAAGTTACTCCATACCACCACGCATCTTCCCTCCAGCAACCTTCATTTGTTTCTTATAGTTAAAAAAGTCTCTTACAATTTGTCTCCCTCTCAGATTTCAGCTTATTTTATTTTTCCCTCCCTTCCCTTATGATCCTTTGTTCTGTTTCTTAAATTCCACATATGAGTAAAATCATATGGTAATTGATTTTCTCTGATTGCTTTATTTTGCTCAGCATAATACCCTCTGGTTCCATCTACATTGATGTAAATGGAAAGATTTCATCCTGTTGGATAGCTGAGTAATATTCCATTATACACACACACACACACACACACACACACATTTTACGTTTTATCTATTCAGACAACCTCTGTCTTTTAACAGGTATACAATTCCTGCTCCATCTGTGATTTTGTTTCTGCAGTTTCATTTACCTGCAGTTAACCACAGTCTCAAAGCAGTAATTCTCCTTCTGATGTATTGTCAGAAAGACAATAGTAACCTAACACTTCACAATGCCTCTGCCATTCACCTCATTTCATCTCATTACATCCACATTTTATCATCTCACATCACAAGAAAGTGAATACACTGCAATGAATATTTTGAGACAGAGAGTGAGATACCACATTCATATAACTTTTATAGTACATTATGATTTTTATTTTTAATCTCATATGTGCCTAATTTATAAATTAAATGTCACCATAGGTATGTGTGTAGAGGAAAAAACATAGTGTATATATGGTTTGTTATTCTCTGGTTTTAGCCATCTCATCCACAGGGTATGTAGATAAGAAGGGACTATAGATTTTGGCCATTGGCATTTACGGTGATTTTTAATTATAATTAGAAATACGTACCATCGTTTTTAACTATTTATTTGAGACCCATTTTCTTAGTTTTATTTTTGTTCTTTTCTGTATTGTGTGTGTGTGTGTGTGTGCAGCCTTTTTGTTTTTTACTGAGCATTTCAAAATTCTATTTTCTCCTATTTCTTAGGATATCAGTCATACTTTTTTAATATTTTATTTTAATCAAAAAATTTTTTATTAATATATAATGTATCAATTGTTCCAGGGGTACAGTTTTGTGATTCATCAGTCTTAGACAACACACAGTGCTCACTACAATACAACTTTTCCTTAGTGGTTTTACTAGAATTTGCATAAATTTAAAAGTAATCCAGGTCCACGTTAAAATAATATACCTCTTCTCTTAGTAGAAGTATCTTATAATGTTCCTCCTTCCTGTTGCTTATATGATTGTTGTCTTTTATTTCACTTACATATAAGTGTACATAAGCATTTAGGTATGTAAGCATGCATCATTGAATACAGATATCTGTATCAATAATAAATAAATTTCCGTTTTGCCTCATGTAATCCTTTTTTTAATGGTTTTCCTTACTTCATGTTAGTATGAGTTTGTCACCTATTTATCAGCCTTCTTTCTAAAGAACTTGTTATCTCTCTTCAAGGCCAGTTTACTGGCAACAGATTCCTTTTATTTCTATCAGAGAAAGTCTTTATTTTCACTTTTGAAGGATAATTTTGCCTTCTAGGTCTTTCACTCTTTGTCTTAATACTTTAAGTATTTTGCTCTACTCTCTTCTTGCCTTCATGGTTTCTGATATAAGTAAGATGCAATTTTTTACCTTTCCATCTTTATATGTGAAGTATTTTCCCTCTCTGAGTTTTTTCAGGATTTTTTTTTTCTTAAATTTTTTGCAAGTTTGAAAATAAGACTAGGTACAATTTTTGGGAGCACTCATTCTGCCTGATGTTTCTGAGCTTTCTGTGTCTAAGGATTGGTATCTGACATAAATTTGGAAACATACTAGGTCATCATTATTTTAAATTATGCTTTTCTTCCTTTCTCTCTGATATTCCTGATATTTGTGTGTTACGCTTTTTTTTTTTTAAAGATTTTATTTATTTATTTGACAGAGAGAGATCACAAGTAGGCAGAGAGGCAGGCAGAGAGAGAGAGGAGGAAGCAGGCTCCCTGCTGAGCAGAGAGCCCAATGCGGGACTCGATCCCAGGACTCTGAGATCATGACCTGAGCCGAAGGCAGTGGCTTAACCCACTGAGCCACGCAGGCGTCCCTGTGTGTTACGCTTCTGTAGTTGTACCACAATTTTTATATGTTTTGGTTTTTGTTTTTTTATTTCCTCTTTGGTTTTCAGTTTGGGAAGTTGAAATTGAAAAGAAAATTGTAAAGCACAGATTCTTTCTCCACCATCTCCAGTTTATTAATGAGCCTACCAAAGGCATTCTTCATTTTTGTTACCCATTTTTTTAAAATCTCTAACATTTCTTTTTGGTTCTTTCTTAGAATTTCTTTTTCTCTGTTTATATTACCCATCTGTTCTTGCACGCTATCTACTTTATCCGTTAAAGTCTTTAGCATATTAGTCATAGTTGTTTGAAATTCCCACCTTAATAACTCAGCACCCTTGCTATTTCTGGTTCTGGTGCTTGCTCTGTTGAAGACTTTCAAGATCCTCTGTATTTTTTTTCTTTTTCTTTCTTTCTTTTTTTTTTTTTTTTTTTTTAAGAGAACAAGCAAGTGTATGAGCAGGGTTGGGGGATGGGCAGAGGAAGAGGGAGAGGAATCTGAAGCAGGCTTCATGCCCAGCATGGATCCTGACTCAGGGCTGCATCTCATGACATTGAGATTGTGACCTGAGCCAAAATCAAGACTAGGATGCTTACTGAGACACCCAGATGCCCCTAGTATATACTCTTTATATATTTATTTATTTATTTTTTGTTGAAATCTGGACTTGATGTACTGGGTGACTAGGTCAAGTGAATAGGTCTTTAGTGGTGTGGAGGTAAAGTATGGGGAAGAGGACATGTTTTATGAGCCTATGATTAGGTCTGTTTTTGGGTGAGCCTTTTCTCAGAACTTAAACAGTCCTCTTAGTTTTCCCTTCAGTACTGCTCTTTCCCCACAGTAGGTTAGGTACTGATAAAATACCAGCAACTTAGGCCCTGATAAAACAGGTTCTTCTGAGTGGAGGACTGGTTAAGAACAGAATGCTATGGCATATCTCAGGAAGGTTACTTTTCCCTTTCCCCTGGGGGAAGTATGGGGGAATTTTTCTGGTAATAACTATAAAAGTCTGGTAAAGGCCCTAGAAGTAAAAGCCCTAGAAGTAAAATTCACAAGTACACTCTACTGACCGTATCCCCTTGGTATTTTTGACTCTGATTTGCCCATATTGAAGATCCAGCAGCTGGTCAGCTACAGTTCAGGTTTTCCTATTCTGGTACTTGTTTCCGTTTTAGAGCTTCTGCTCTAGTAAATTCTTGTATTATGTCTCTCTCTCCAACTTTGGTAGTAGCAGTTTGCCATGTAACCTCACTTCTCTGATAGATAAGTGAAAATTTGTTCGTTTATTTATTTATTTATTTATTTATGGTTCGGCTTTTTACTTGACAAAGAATGGAGCAGTAACTTGTAAGTTCTTTACAGTGACAGACTAGAAGTCAGAAGCCTCAAAACTACCTTTTTTTTTTTCCTGAAATGAAATAAAATTTGTACATTGATATGTGAATAAAAAGTTTCATATTTTTTTATCTTGTGGTAAATTTGATTAAGAAACACCCTTTTCATGTTGCACTTCACCCACTGTATATTCCAGAATATTTTTTTCCTTGAATTGTGACTAATTTCATTTTCTACCTGAAAAAAATTTCTAAACCCATTTGGATTAGCCATTCTGATTGAGATCCTAATGACTCTTGACCAAAGTTCTTCTTTTTTTTTTTTTTTTATAGATTTTATTTATTTATTTGACAGATAGAGATCACAAGTAGGCAGAGAGGCAGGTAGAGAGAGGAGGGGAAGAAGCAGGCTCCCTGCTGAGCAGAGAGCCCGATGCAGGGCTTGATCCCAGGACCCCGAGGTCATGACCTGAGCCGAAGGCAGAGGCTTTAACCCACTGAGCCACCCAGGCGCCCCTTGACCAAAGTTCTTAGAGTATCTTTAGTCACCTAATTATACTTAATATACAACTTCCAATTTTATTTCTCATTTGTCCGAATGCATCTCAGATTTTTAAGACCGTATGTCATAGACTTACATATTACTAGTATTTCATATACCCTCATATTGAGCAATTCTTTTCAAGTAAATTGATCCAGAAGAGAAAGAGTATAAGTAAATAGATTGAACTGCAGTTAGAATCAGTGTGTGTCATTCATTAATTTTCACTTCAGGCAAACCATTTTTCCTCATTGTTTTATGTACAGATTAAGTAGTATGGCTTATTTGTCAAAATCACCTCAGAGTGAGTTAAAGGATATTTTCACCTCTTTTATTTTCAGTAAGTTGCCAATACTAATCTTGCCATCTTTCTGTCCTAAATTGTGGTTGGTGAAGGTTTTGACTTCATTTCTGCCCATTTTCAAAGCAATTACTTATGTAAAATACTATTTGTGGGACAGAAATTAATTATATTTAGTTTCACTTACAGAGATTGTTTTTTCTGTTATTTTATTGCTCTAACTTTCCATGTTGCTTCTCTGAAAAAGGAAACTTTGTTTCACTATCAATATTTTGTGCATTGATTTCCATTTCGACAAACATTTTTCCTACATAAAGATATATTTTTAAGACATTATTAACAGTTCTGACTTGTGTCTGAATCAAATTAATGAAATTGAATGCGACAGGAGTCAAAGTTACTAAGCTTTTCTCTCCTTTTTTTCCTCTGTAGTTGAAAGTTACTGCAATGATAGCTATCTATATTTCTGTATCTTGTTAAATTTTAACTTGTCTTTGAAGGTTAGAATTACAGTGAAGCTTTACCAAATGCAGTGCACTTGTCTTTGTTGTTGATTGTCTCAGCATTTACATATGGCTTTTGGTATCAGTAATAAGATTTTTGAGATGCTCTGTTAATGCTCATCTGTAAGAAATAACACAGTGGTTTATCTATTCCTAGAAGTTTAGACTCTTGTTACCCTTTGTGCAGGTAGCAACTCTGTTAAGGTACAAGAGAAGACAAACTCTTGTCTGAAATTTGAAAACTTTATGCACATTTATTACTCATGAGAAAACTTAAGTAAGCAAAAGACCTATTTATTCATTAAAATATTTTAAATTTGAATATATATGTTAGTTTGATGTGTAAATACAGTGAAAAAGTAATCTCTCTTTTATTATAAAAAAATAGTCTCTACTGATAGTCTCAACCATATTTGGTCATTAAATCAGACCTAAATTTAAAATTTAGACTTTTTTCTGATACTACTTTTATTGTGCACCCATATATTTAAATTGTGCACTTGTGATGAGCACCAGCTGATTTATGAAAGCATTTCATAGTTGTATTATACACTTGAAACTACATGTGTACTACACACTTTCATACTACATTGTATGTTAACTAACTGAGATTTAAATTAAAACTTAAAAGTAGCATGGCTTTTTGAACACTTTATCTTTTTCCAAAATGTATTGTCTTCATGGTTTATATTTCTGTAACTAATGAAAACGGAAATCAAATAATCTGATTAAAAGTATTTACAAAGATTAGACAGTTAATATTTCTACTTGGGTAATGTTTTTTCCTCCTTTTTCACGGGAAAAATTTCCATTTTAATTTGTCTGAGCTTTTGAATGCTTATATAGTAGACGGAGAAGCATATTTGGCAGGTACATTTGGCTACTAGCCAGAAGGAAAGGGCATTCATGGGAAACGATAAAGCAAAAGGATGGAAAATAATCTCCATTAGGAGGAGGTACACATACAGGTCCACCTTTCATAACTTACACTTCTTTTCTATGTGATTCCTAATTGTGGTGGCATTCAGTACTTGGAGAGTATATTCTACAAAGCTGTGGAAATGCTACTTCTTGATCTACCTTCCTCTACAGTCATAATTAATGAAATATCATGTGAAGATTTATTCTCAAACTTACTGTGTAACAAACACTTCAGTATTTTAACCAAAAATACTAAGAATGATTTTTCATGAAATTGTTTGATAGGTTTTATTTATCTATATAGTCCTTCATATTTTCTGTTTGATTCCAAAAAATGTGTTCAAATGAGTGATTACTAACTGAAAGCACTTTTTTTTTTTTAATTTAATGAAACAGGTCTCTTTGAAATTGTAGGTTTTAAGTGTAGGTAATGCAAATAGCTTCAAGAAAATTAAAGTACATCTGCGTCAATATTTCTAATGCATTAAGACTAAACTTTCAAATGTTATTTAACCCAAATAAGGACTTTTCTTGTGAACAATTTTTTAAGGACTTATTGAATATTTCTTTCCCTAAACCTGTATTATTTCTATTTACTTAAAATGTATACTCAGCAACTTACTGTTCTAGTTACTGTGGCTCTATAAGAAATTATCCCAAATCTAATATAGTAAAACATCTATGCATTATGATGATGACTTCAGTGAGTCACAAAACAAGATAGGGTATGGAGGCTATAGCTTATTTCTGATTTTCAGTGTCTGAGGCCTCAGCTGGAAGACTCCTAGACTGAATGTTAAATTCATCTGAAGGTCTATTCACTCATAAATCTGGTGATTGAAACTGTCAACTGAGGCTTCTGTTAGGAAAGGCACAAGATGGCTGTTTCATATCTAGGAATTCTATAAGTCAAGTAGAAATCAGATAAAAAGGGGAGACCAAAAGGAGAAATTCTTGTATGACAGAATCCGGAAATGTATCACACATATACTCCAGAAATAATCTGGTGAAGTAAGAATTACTTAGGCATAGAGCTTAAATAAAATTGTTGTTTTCTTATTAAGACATATTAGAACATATATTATGTAGGCAGCCCTCCATATCTGTCACTTTTGGAATTTGCTAAACCTGCCTTAAAATTCTCATAAAGCTTTGAGCTTTGTTTTCCTACACAATTTTATCTGCTGCAAAGCTTTTAACTGAATTCCTGCTCTCTAGAGCTGGAGATAAGTATATTCTTGTCCAAACCGTATTTGAAATGAATTGTTTATCATTCTGTCTGCATTCATCCTATCCTGATGATAAATTTAAATTCAAAGTTATGGTCCCAGTCCTCCTTGTTTTATGGGTGCCCAGTCACCAAGTTGAAGATGAATATAGGAAAATTGTGATCGCTGTGTTCCTTTAATTGCATCACATAATCAAGCAAAGTATTTGATTTATTAATTGATTAATGATAATAGGTTCAATGCTACCACTAGAATAGTCACATTTTGAAAATAGAAAGTATTCCTAAGTAAAGAGTCTCATTGATTTCTTAACATCTTATAAAATGTTAACATTTCTTTTACAGATGTATACTAAATGTACAGTTAAAACAAAAGCAAAGCATTAAGAAGCTCTAACTGAATGGGAAAGTGAACTCTGTTGGGCATAATATCTAGTTCTGTTTTCTAATTTGTTCCCTGTCAAATTACCTTGTGCTTTGATTTTTTTAATTTTATTTTTTAAGAAGATTTTATTTATTTATTTGACAGACAGAGATCACAAGTAGGCGGAGAAGCAGGCAGAGAGAGGAGGAAGCAGATTCCCTGCTGAGCAGAGAGCCTGATGCAGGGCTTGATCCCATGACCCTGGGATCATGACCTGAGCTGGTGGCCGAGGCTTTAACCCACTGGGCCACCCAGGTGCCCCTTGTGCTTTGATTTTAAATTTGAGTTTTGCTCTCAATTTTCTTAAAAGAAAATAAATAACCAGAAGTAGTATCTTAGTTTTAAAATCCTGTATGTCTAATACTAAATATAGAAAGTATTACAATGAATGAACTAAAATCCAGGTTAGCAAATCCCTCTTGAGCTTATAAAAACCAAAGTTATTATCAGTGGAAAATACATTGCCAGTTGTCTTTCAAATATTTTAAATTTGATTTAAAATTGTTGTTGTTTTCTCTTGTGTTGTGGGTGAATAAGTCAACTTAAGAAAGTTGTAGGTTGGAGCCAAACCAAAGTCGTATGGCAGAGACAATATCTGTGGATTTAAGGTTTTATTACTTAAAAAGTAAGAGACTTACTAAGTGACCAAGTGATGATTTTCCAGGTACTTAGGCCTTTGAAGGTTCTAAATTCTGATAGAAGACATAGAGAATAACAGAGAATTATGTTTATAAGTTGTAAACTCATTAATAAATTATACTTGTGCATATTATTACTATTTAGATAAGCATTTGCTATGCAAACAGTTGATTCTGCCAATTGAACACACTGGAACAAACTGAGAATTGAAAGTTGACTATTACCAGATAAACAGTAGGAGCCAAATTTTTGTGTATATAAAGTAAGCAACATTATATTAAGTGCGTTTTAATCCTTTTTTTGAGGGTATTTTTGCATATCAAAGCCGGTAAATGTGAATCTTTGTAGGACTTAGTGGAGGAAATAGAACATTTATAAGAGTTTAGTCAAAGTAGATGGCTAGATAGAAGAACAGAGTGGGAAGCAAGAATAACAAATGAGGAAATGAATAGTTTATGTGAGCTTGAAATCAGGACTAGGTTTCTATATTTGACATAGATTATGAAAAGAGAAAACAAGTTAAAACATCATTTTTCCCATCATTCCATAACCTTAGTTACTTTAATGTTAAAACTACTCTTAAAAATACAACTCATTATTTCAAATCAGAAGCTTCATTTTTCATTTCATCTGTCTCCTTAAATTTGTAAATCACATCACAAAAATGCCTTTTTCTCTCTTTTTTAAATTTAGAACTCAACTATTTTGCTTTAAGTTGTAAAGTTAACTGTATAATATACTATTAAAATCTCTTATAACATCCAATTGAGGATCCACAAGAACTCATGAAGAGTGTGCTGAAGTCCAGTTATCTCTTTTTTTTTTTTTTTTTGTATATATTTTTTTTTGTGTTTCTTTTTTTTTTTTTTTTATTTTTAATTTTTTATTTTTTATAAACATATATTTTTATCCCCAGGGGTACAGGTCTGTGAATCACCAGGTTTACACACTTCACAGCACTCACCAAAGCACATACCCTCCCCAATGTCCATAATCCCACCCCCTTCTCCCAAACCCCCTCCCCCCGGCAACCCTCAGTTTGTTTCGTGAGATTAAGAGTCACTTATGGTTTGTCTCCCTCCCAATCCCATCTTGTTTCATTTATTCTTCTTCTACCCACTTAAGCCTCCATGTTGTATCACCACTTCCTCATATCAGGGAGATCATATGATAGTTGTCTTTCTCTGCTTGACTTATTTCGCTAAGCATGATACGCTCTAGTTCCATCCATGTTGTTGCAAATGGCAAGATTTCATTTCTTTTGATGGCTGCATAGTATTCCATTGTGTATATATACCACATCTTCTTGATCCATTCATCTGTTGATGGACATCTAGGTTCTTTCCATAGTTTGGCTATTGTGGACATTGCTGCTATAAACATTCGGGTGCATGTGCCCCTTTGGATCACTACATTTGTATCTTTAGGGTAAATACCCAATAGTGCAATTGCTGGGTCATAGGGCAGTTCTATTTTCAACATTTTGAGGAACCTCCATGCTGTTTTCCAGAGTGGCTGCACCAGCTTGCATTCCCACCAACAGTGTAGGAGGGTTCCCCTTTCTCCGCATCCTCGCCAGCATCTGTCATTTCCTGTCTTGTTGATTTTAGCCATTCTGACTGGTGTGAGGTGATATCTCATTGTGGTTTTGATTTGTATTTCCCTGATGCCGAGTGATATGGAGCACTTTTTCATGTGTCTGTTCGCCATCTGGATGTCTTCTTTGCAGAAATGTCTGTTCATGTCTTCTGCCCATTTCTTGATTGGATTATTTGTTCATTGGGTGTTGAGTTTGCTAAGTTCTTTATAGATTCTGGACACTAGTCCTTTATCTGATATGTCGTTTGCAAACATCTTCTCCCATTCTGTCAGTTGTCTTTTGATTTTGTTAACTGTTTCCTTTGCTGTGCAAAAGCTTTTGATCTTGATGAAATCCCAGTAGTTCATTTTTTCCCTTGCTTCCCTTGCCTTTTGCGTAGTTCCTAGGAAGATGTTGCTGCGGCAGAGGTCGAAGAGGTTGCTGCCCGTGTTCTCCTCAAGGATTTTGATGGATTCCTTTCGTACATTGAGATCCTTCATCCATTTTGAGTCTATTTTTGTGTGTGGTGTAAGGAAATGGTCCAATTTCATTTTTCTGCATGTGGCTGTCCAATTTTCCCAACACCATTTATTGAAAAGGCTGTCTTTTTTCCATTGGACATTCTTTCCTGCTTTGTCGAAGATTAGTTGACCATAGAGTTGAGGGTCTATTTCTGGGCTCTCTATTCTGTTCCATTGATCTATGTGTCTGTTTTTGTGCCAGTACCATGCTGTCTTGATGATGACAGCTTTGTAATAGAGCTTGAAGTCCGGAATTGTGATGCCACCAACGTTGGCTTTCTTTTTCAATATCCCTTTGGCTATTCGAGGTCTTTTCTGGTTCCATATAAATTTTAGCATTATTTGTTCCATTTCTTTGAAAAAGATGGATGGTACTTTGATAGGAATTGCATTAAATGTGTAGATTGCTTTAGGTAGCATAGACATTTTCACAATATTTATTCTTCCAATCCAGGAGCATGGAACATTTTTCCATTTGTTTGTGTCTTCCTCAATTTCTTTCATGAGAACTTTATAGTTTTCTGAGTATAGATTCTGTGTCTCTTTGGTTAGGTTTATTCCTAGGTATCTTATGGTTTTGGATGCAATTGTGAATGGGATTGACTCCTTAATATCTCTTTCTTCTGTCTTGCTGTTGGTGTAGAGAAATGCAACTGATTTCTGTGCATTGATTTTATATCCTGACACTTTACTGAATTCCTGTATAAGTTCTAGCAGTTTTGGAGTGGAGTCTTTTGGGTTTTCCACTTATAGTATCATATCATCTGCGAAGAGTGATAATTTGACTTCTTCTTTGCCGATTTGGATGCCTTTAATTTCCTTTTGTTGTCTGATTGCTGAGGCTAGGACCTCTAGTACTATGTTGAATAGCAGTGGTGATAATGGACATCCCTGCCGTGTTCCTGACCTTAGCGGAAAAGCTTTCAGTTTTTCTCCATTGAGAATGATATTTGCGGTGGGTTTTTCATAGATGGCTTTGATGATATTGAGGTATGTGCCCTCTATCCCTACACTTTGAAGAGTTTTGATCAGGAAGGGATGTTGTACTTTGTCAAATGCTTTTTCAGCATCTATTGAGAGTATCATATGGTTCTTGTTCTTTCTTTTATTGATGTGTTGTATCACATTGACTGATTTGCGGATGTTGAACCAACCTTGCAGCCCTGGAATAAATCCCACTTGGTCGTGGTGAATAATCTTTTTAATGTACTGTTGAATCCTATTGGCTAGTATTTTGTTGAGTATTTTCGCATCTGTGTTCATCAAGGATATCTGTTCCAAAAAATAGAAATGGAAGGAAAACTTCCAAACTCATTTTATGAGGCCAGCATCACCTTGAGCCCAAAACCAGACAAGGATCCCACCAAAAAAGAGAGCTAAAGTCCAGTTATCTCTTACTCAAGCTCTATGTTTTACCCAGAGAGTTCTCTAAGCATCAGTGTTCTAGAGCATTTTCCTTAATTCTATTCAATACAAATAACTTGTTCACTACGTAGTTTGTTTGTTTTTTTCCTCTTAAATATAAAGTCAATCTTAACTGATCAATACTCTTCTCTTTTATCTTGCCTTCTCCTCTATGCTCTGAGTCTCCACATCCCTTTTGGTTACCTCCCTGAAGTGCCCACTTTCATCTGAATCTCTAATATTCATTACCAATTATCCAGATAACTTCCATTCTGCAGGAATTCAGAGGTTAGGTGGAGAGTAGTGTGTGGAAAAAGTCAGGTTCTGCAGGTGGAGCTTACTGAAGTCCACTATGTCCTTTAGCTTTCCAAGGTGGAGTAAGGGGGTTTCTCTCTCTCGTTCTTCCTCTTCTCTTGCATTTGTCTCCCTTAGTATAGCCAAATTATCCCTCAGTGAGATCACTCAGTTCTTCTTGGAACCTTTCTTAGCCGAGGAAGACTGCAGAAGATTCTTGTCACGTTACAAAACCATTAACTTTTTCTAGCTGCCTTTGTCTAATTTTCACTTGGGCTTTGGTAAGAATATTTTCAACAAATTGTTAGTAAAACTTTTTTAAGATTTATTTTATTTACATTAAGTAAAAGCTTTCCCATTCAAATATTAGACCATACACTTTTTAACACTATGTGCTTCTAGAATGGAGATTGTATAGATTTAATGACCACTAATTAATGTAAAATTCAGATTTAATCTCAGTGCTAAAACAGGTGTCTTCCTGGTATAATATATCTTTATCTCACTCTTTTCATCTGAAAATGTTAACATTTCTTGCTTGATTTGAAGACTCACACAATCTTTTTTGCTGTCTATAAGGAACTCCCTTTTCCACTCTTCTCTGTGGCTGTTGGCTCCTCTGGAGAGGTTTTCCTTTTTCATTGTCATCCTTAGTCAGATCTTCAAATGGGAGATGAAAAACATGTCCCTTTTGGGGACTGAGCGGATTTCTCAGACTGTTCCTAAAATGTTTGGGAAACCAAGGTGTTTTTAAGCCCAGGCAATTTTAGTCCAGTGTCATGGCTTCTTTGGCAGTTTAATTTAGTAGGCTTTTTATTTAATAAATACCAGCTCTTAACAGGCTATTTCGTCTGAATTGTTGCATCCAATAAAAAGAATTTCTATTTACCACATCTATAATACAATCTTTGTTCTAAGTCTCCTTAATTTTTGAGAAAATGTTAATAATAGATAGGAAGACCATATCTTTAGTTCTCTTTGTTGCAAAAGCTATTTTTAAAATATTTATTTATTTATTTATTTATTTATTTTTAAGATTTTATTTATTTATTTGACAGAGATATCACAAGTAGACAGAGAGGCAGGCAGAGAGAGAGAGAGAGAGAGAGGAGAAAGCAGGCTCCCCGCCAAGTAGAGAGCCCAATGTAGGACTCAATCCCAGGACACGGAGAAAATGACCTGAGCTGAAGGCAGAGGCTTAACCCACTAAGCCACCCAGGCGCCCACAAAAGGTATTTTTAATGACTTCTGTCACTTTATATTGAAAGACCCTCGATCCGCACCTAAGAAGCAGACACCAAGCCTCCACTGGATGCAAATTGCAAAAGGTTTATTGGTTACACAGGCGCCTGCGGACGCATCAGCCTTTGTGGACTGAGCACGCCGGGCTAGGTTGGGGAACAGATTATATAGGACAAGGGTTGGGGTGGCAGGAAGTGGTGGCCAGAAGTGGTCTTACAGAAGCAGATGCTTGGTTACAGGAATCTGATTGGTAAATTTAAATCAAGCATTGTCAGGCACTGGGTTTAAGGCAAGGACACAACGGTTTGTTCTGCTGGGCCTTGGCTCAGCACTCTGGAAAGTCCCAGGTACACTATTCCTCATTTGTCTTTTCTTTTGACAGACCGGGTGATCACAAACAATAGACATCCTGGTATGTGTTGCCATCTGGCTATGGGGACAATCAAGCCTTCAGCAAGGGGAGAGGGGGTGCTGTGGGGACATCAGGTTACTTAAACAAGCCTTTAGCATGGGATAGGGGTCTTTCAATATCTTCTCAATTTTACCATCCTATTGTTTGTGATTTTGGAGCAGTTGGTAGTCTCACATTACAAATGGCAAAGTTTCCTGAATCTCTTCATTTTCTACCATTTTAACCTGAGAATTCTTAGCCTACCAGTTTTTTAAATAATACACTGTAAAAAGCAGATAATAGTAATAACTCAGATGAGTGACATCCAGTTTTTCAAACTCTTTTCCTAGTATTAAATAATCATTCATGACCAAGCATCTAGATCATGTTCTGTCCTGAAAATGGTAAAAAAATCACCCTCTTGCCAGATGGCAGTAACACTTGTCTTCTCCACCTTATCACTAAAGCAAGGATACATATTTTAGTAATTTCAGAAGCTTCCAACTTAAGGGGTTAATTTATACATCAGGATAAACTGAAAGAAATAATAACAAACCACCCTAAAATTTTAAGCTTAAGATTGGCTTAAGACAATAGAAATTTATTTCTTGTTCTGCAAAGTCCATGGCAGGCCTGGGTGTTTCCAAGGAAGCTGCCTTAGAACAACAAGTAACCTAGGATGATCTGAGTTCCCACCATATTAGATCTCCACTGTCTGGAATATGTATTCTTAAAGGTTGTTAGGAGAAGGAAAGGGAGAGCTGAAGTGTCTCACATAGCAACGGAATGCTTCTACTCATTGCTGATGTACACAACTCTTCCTTTTTATAGCCCATTGGCCAGAACCGATCACTTGTAACATGGCTCTGGCTTTCTGTAATGGGACAAACAAATGTATCTTTTCTATACCCCAAAGGAAAGAGGATGCAGATGTGAATGGGCACTGAAATCTATACCACACTCACATCTTGCCTTTGTAGGTTTCTCTCCCTTAACTTACAAAAGTGAAAATGAAAATTCTTCTTAGAATGCAGGGTGAGAGCGTATCATGCTTAGCGAAATAAGTCAAGCAGAGAAAGACAACTATCATATGATCTCCCTGATATGAGGAAGTGGTGATGCAACATGGAGGCTTAAGTGGGTAGAAGAAGAATAAATGAAACAAGATGGGATTGGGAGGGAGACAAACCACAAGTGACTCTTAATCTCACAAAACAAACTGAGGGTTGCCGAGGGGAGGG
Organism: Mustela lutreola; assembly: GCF_030435805.1. NCBI lineage: Eukaryota > Metazoa > Chordata > Mammalia > Carnivora > Mustelidae > Mustela > Mustela lutreola. Next base: position 117,222,377 of record NC_081294.1, read on the forward strand.
GGTTTGGGAGAAGGGGTTGGGATTATGGACATTGGGGAGGGCATGTGATTTGGTGAGTGCTGTGAAGTGTGTAAACCTGGTGATTCACAGACCTGTACCCCTGGGAATAAAAATATATGTTTATAAAAAATAAAAAAATTATAAAAGCAAAAAAAAAAAAAAAAAGAATGCAGGGTGAGAGGTACCACTGTAAATACGTTCTCATAAGAATAAAATTAAAATCTAATACTGTATTCATATTCATGGTTAAATTGCCCAATAACTTCAGACTGCTGCAACCGAAGTTTACACATTGATGTTGTTGTTGTTGGATATTGCTATCTTTTTTCTACCCTTTGTTGAGCATAATGTGGAATAATTTGTTTTTCCATAATTTACAAACATACAATTTCTATCTCTCTCTCTTTCAATGTAAATGGCAGGATTCACTGAGTTTAGGAACACTGTGGGCTTATATTGCAATAGTAAAAACTTCAATTTTAGTATTAGTTATCTCTATTATTGAAAAAAACCCTCTTAACAAATAGTTCTTTGATCTGTTTCTTTTTCTGTTCCCCTTCTATTAACCTCCTTTCTCATCTGAGGAGCAAGAACGTTCTTGTCTTCCATTTTTTTCTCTGATAAAATTAGCCTCTGCAACATCTAACTCTAGAATTAAGACCCTATTGATGAGGGAGCAGGAGGCTGGCTGAGGACAAAGCAGAAGCTGGCGCCTTGCACCCCCTCTTCACCCGCTCCCCTCCATATGTGTAGCATTCCTCAGGCACCCCTGACTGCCATAAAACGATAAATAGTTAACTTGCAGGGATCGCAATCCTGCAGAACAGGAATCTCCCTTGCCCTACAAGATGTCCTAGAGACCTAAACAGGGAGGTTACCTTATCAATAGCACAAATTTCCAGAGGCAAATAACTCTTGGTTCCTGAAGCCCTAATGTCCCCCTCCCACCATAAACTGGAGGAGACTGGAGTAGAAAGGAATGTAAATGATAGCCAGATCATAATGCCCCACCAAGAATCTCCCAATTATCTTGATGTTAATGCCTGACCTAAAGACGACATTGATCAGGCCATAAGGGCAAAGACTCCCCCTGGCACCTTGTAGACCCTCCCTAGCATGTGAGAACTCTGTCGAAACCTCCCATCCCTTCACCACCTCCCCCCAACCGTGGGGTATATAACATACCCACCTTCACAACCCGGGGCAGCTGCATCTCTGCCTGCCCACGGGTCCTGTCCCTGTGCTTTAATAAACCACCATTTTGCACCAAAGATGTCTTAAGAATTCTTTCTTTAGTCATCAGCTCCGAACCTCACCCCACCGAACCTGACTTAGGTTCTGGGACTTCATCACTATTATTTGCCATTCTTTGGGAGTGAGAGTAGAGTTCCCTAGTTTCAGTTATACCAGGATAACGACCTCTACCTTTTGGAGTTAGCAATCAGCCTTCAGGGATTTGATTAATGCTTTCTACTTAGGTAGTAAGGAAGACATCACATGGGGTTGGCTTCCAGAAGTAACAATGTTTCAATTAAAGGATCAGAAAAAAGTTTATAGAAGGAGATTAGATCAGATTTCGTTGATTCACTTTAAAAAATTATTTATAAAACACGTTTAAATATAGGTAATCAGTATCCTGAGTCTCATTAATAAATATCCAAGAATTATAAATAATTTCTGAACACATGTGATGGAGTTTTCAGGGTTTATGAATTCTCAGTATATTATAAAAATCTAAATTAAGACTTTTAATCTTATATGCAAAATCTATTTTCTGATTTGAAAGAAAGAATGCTTAACAGAATAATTTTAGAATTTTCAATTTGTGTATTTACTTTGAAAGAGACCACCTTAAATTTAAAGATCATCCTGTTTGATCTGATGTGACACATCTTAGAATATATTAAGTTCTAAATTTTAAGGAAGCAATATATTCTTTTCATATGACTTTAATGGCAAAAAATTAGATTGCATGCTTATATATAAAAGGAAGCAAGACTTCTAATAAAATGCATCTCCAGGTTCATTTCTAATCAACCTTTATCACCTATTATTCACCTTATTAAAATTGAAAAAGGCAAGTTTGACAGGTATGTCAAGATGAATCTCTCAAAAAGATACATGTCAACGTTTAAATAGAAAATATCAAAGAAATGGTAAATTATAAAAAGTGTATCTTTATTCTTCCTTTTACACAGATATTTTAGGCAATGAAAGATAATGAACAATTTCCTAGAACTTTGAGCAGCAATCCACTGACGAGTTATTAGGACAGTTACTCCTTGCTCAGTAACCTGCTGGCTGGATTGAGATGAGATGATATGGACAGCTTTAATACAGAGATGATAAAAAGTTGGAAAACTATGTAATAAGTAATGAAAAATTACATAACAGTTCAATTTTTTTGTGGTTACCTTGAATTATTTCTCTTTTTTTCCCAAGAATGTGGTTTATTTCATCATGTCAGAACACATTTTAAGACCACAAAAAAATCTCTTTCATTAAATAAGGGTGAGAATTAGGGTACTTTCTTGGACGTACTTAAAAAACATTTGGTTTGGCAGCAGTTTATGAGATGATTATGGACAGATATAGACCTGATTTAGAGTTTATGGTCTGGAGTAAGTTAGGAATAAGAAGTAGAGATGTAAAGTGGTGGAGGGGGGTGGGAGGTTGGGGTACCAGGTGGTGGGTATTATAGAGGGCACAGATTGCATGGAGCACTGGGTGTGGTGCAAAAATAATGAATACTGTTATGCTGAAAATAAATAAATTTAATTAATAAAAAAAAAGAAGTAGAGATGTATGCAAAAATTATCCATTAAATGGTTTTATTATTTGTTACTACTTAAAATGAGGGTAATAATGATATCCAGGGAATATATGCTATCATGTGAAATGTTAAATTTAATAAAGATACTGCCTAATGGTGTTTTATCTAAGAAGCATTCTGATTCCTTTTTGCCTGAAGGTTTTGACCATTGGTAGAGTGACCTACAATAACTCCCACTGTCTAAAAATCCTGCAATGGTTGTGAAATTAATTGATATATAGTACTTCAGTTAGGTGATTAAATATGACCAAGAAGTGGTATCATGGTCTCTGTCATGTTAGGAAATGTAGATAGAAATAGAAATGATCCTCATCTTACCTTAAAATGCTAATCTATAATTAATTTCAATTCGCATTTCCTGGTAATTTTGTAAAAGAAGTAATTATATTCTTATAGGTATTTTAATATTTTAATATACTTTAAACAGCTCATCATTAATCAAGAAACCTTAAAAAGCATGTAGAGATTGAGAATAATAAACATACTCTATTTTTAGATCTTGAGATTCATTTAGTATAAGTGAATCTTAGATCCTTTTTAAATGAGGTTGAATATATATTTTTTTAAAAAATTCAAAATAAAATGTTTTAACTTTTAAAATGTTTGATAAGAAAACAGATTACAAAAGTTATGCAAATTATTTTAAACTCTTCAAATCTGTAAGGATAATGTTTCAGAAATAAAGATGGGAATGAATAATATAGCTTACATAGATGGAATGATAAATTCTCCCTCAACTCTCTCGAGATTCATACATTGAAAAAATTTTGGTTATGTAACCAAAGAAAACCTTCTCAGCTATTACCCACCGAGTGAATTACGTTAAGATGGAGAATCCACTGTGAAACCACAACTACTCATTACATTCCAGCTAAGAAATCATTATAATATCTTATTGCCACTTACCGTTTTTGCCCACCATGATTCATGTTAGTTTCTGAGACTAAGTCTAGACTGGGCTGCCATTTGGTAGTACGTTTCTTGCTGCTGTCACTGCATCAAGTTTGTTCTTGGCCAACCAGGCTCTTAGCAGATTAACCTAGCAGAAAAGCTTTCTGGACTTCTGCCCAAACAGGCAAAATAGTGATACATCCGTGAAGTCACTCAATTGAAAGAGAAGATGTATTAAAAAACTTAACTACAAATAGATTGATGTTTTATAAAATGTCAATCCATACTCAGTTTCTAGGTCACTGGAACTTTATGATAAACTAATTCTTCTGTCTTCAATTTAAAAAAAAGGTTCATAAAGCTTTATCTTTGCATTTGTTCAATTACTACTCTAAATTTTGACAAATCAAGAACATTTAGATAAAAATTTAAATGGTAACCAATTTTAAGGGACTCTAACTTTTAAAAAATATTTTCTTGAAGTAGGAGTCCAGAGAGAGCAAGGGAAAGGAGGTGGGAGGGAGAGGCAATAAAATAAATCTCTTCAGTTTCCTTGTAATAGAGTAGGTACAAAATTAAGATTTTATAAGAACATAGAAGTAGCTTCACAAAATTGAACTACAAAAAGAATGATGGAGATGTCCATAGCAAATAAGACATTAATTTTCTGTTTTCATATTTATAGCTTTCACAAACGTGTACGTCTGTAGACTTGTTCATGTTTTGAATACTCAGCAATGACAGAAATGACTTAAAATAAAAATTCAGTTTGTTTAAGATAGGCAAAATGCTAGAATCTCTAGAAGTGATTACATTCTGAATTAACTTGTCACTGAGTTTTTTTTTTTTTTATAAAGATTTATTTTAGAGCGCATGAGTGGAGGGGAGGGGTGGGGAGGGAGAGGGAGAGAGAGAATCTCAAGCTGAGTCCATGCTGAGGGCGGAGCCCGACTTGGGGCTATCCCAGGGCCATGAGATTGCAAACTGAGCTGAAATTAAGAGTCAGACCATTAACCAATGGAGCCACCCAGCACTCCATTATTAGGACTTTTAAATGTAAAATTTAAGCCTGGGTGTTAAGATGCACTAGTAGAAAAAGATCCTATGTATTTAATCACTCTCAAGGAAACTTAGGTGCCATTTTAGAAAATGGAATATTGAAGTATAACTTAACTGTAGTTTCATTGAATAAAACCAACTTTAAGGAATGTATTAATTTGGTTATGGATCGAAGATAAATAAATATCAAAGAGAAATAGTCACTATTGAGAAATTTTGGCATTTTAAAATCATTTTGTGACAAGCTTGATGAGAGTGGAGCAAGACTATTCCAGTAGGCAAGAATAATGCCTCTCTCTTATTGGCAAAGTTGCATGGATGTCCTGCCTGATTCTTTCTGTGTTCTCCTTCATATCTTCTAAAATGGTAAAGATCTTCATTTAGAACATTCAGAGCAGCATATCTTTCATTGGGTATGCATGCCTCACACTTGTGATTAAATATTAAAACACATGAATTCAGAATACAGGGAACTGATTTCTCTATTAGATGACTCAGGGTGAATTTAATTAATTCATTATTTTTTATCTGTCACCTGGATTACTTATTTTTTCCAAGATTTATTGAGGCATTCTTTTTTTTTAATATTTTATTTATTTGACAGAGATAAATTACAACTAGGCAGAGAGGCAGGCAGAGAGAGAGGAGGAAGCAGGCTCCCCGCGAAGCAGAGAGCCCAATGCGGGGCTTGATCACAGGACCTTGGGATCATGACCTGAGCTGAAGGCAGAGGCTTTAACTCACTGAGCCACCCAGGTACCCCTCTTTAAAAAAAAAAAAAAAAAAAAAAAAAAAAAAAAAAAAAAAAGATTTCATTTATTTATTTGATCACAAGTAGGCAGAGAGGCAGGCAGAGGAGGGGAGGGAAGCAGGCTCCCTGCTGAGCAGAAGAGAGCCTGATGTGGGGCTTGATCCCAGAACCCTGAGATCATGACCTGAGCCAAAGGCAGAGGCTTAACCCACTGCGACACCTAGGTACCCTACTGAAGCAGTGTTGACAAACAAATTGTATTGTATATCAAATTTGATTTGATATATGCATACATCATAAAGTATTTACCAAACTGAAACTTTCCAAATCTAGGGAGAAATATATGCATTCAGGTATTGTATGCAAAGCTCATTCATCTCCATGAAGATTAAACCAAAAGAGGACTGTGTCAAGGCAAATTATAATAAAACTGTCAAGAATCAAAGACAAAGAGTAAATTACAAAAGCATCAAGATGGGAAAAAGTCAAAACACCTCATCTCATACAAGGTTATCCCTGACAAGGCTGTTAATGGACTTTTCAGCAGAAACCTTGCAGGCCAGAAGAGAATGGGATGATAGATTCCAAATGCTGAAAGAAAAAAAACCTGCCAACCAAGAATACCTTACCTGGTAGAGTTGTCATACAGAAATGAAGAAGAAATAGAGATTCAATCAGTTAAAAAGAAGCTAAAGAGAATTCATTACCTTTAGACCTGCCTTGGAAAAAAACAAAACAAAACAAAACAAAACAAAACAACAAAGCTAAAAAGGAAGCTTTTCAAGCTGAAATGAAATGAAATAATGCTACTTAGTAACATGAAATGAGACACAGGCATAAAACACATTGGTAAATGTAAGGATGTAGTCTAATCAAGAATGCTTTAGTACTATAGTAGCAGTTTGTAAATCACTTAACCTTAGTATAAAGGTTAAAAGACAAGGGTATTAAAAATAACTATAGTTAAAATGATTTGTTAATGTATACATATTATAAAAAAGTAGATTGTGACATCAAAAACAGAAAACATGGGTGAGAAGAGTTGGAGGGTAAATTTTTTTTGAGGCCAAAGTTAAATTATGTTTTTAAAATAGGCCATTATAGCTGTAAGATGTTTTACGTAAGCATTAAGGTAACCACAAAACAAGAAATCTATTATACGTAACAAAATTAAATATTAAATTTTAATTTTTATACCTTGGCTTCTCCAGTTTTGAAACTTTGACTCAGATAAAATCATAACATAAAATCATAGGAAAACATATCTATATGTTACATATCCATGTATATATGTATACATATGGTGACTCCCACAGAAACTCAGGGATGAATGAATGAACTGATAAGTGAATAAAAGCTCAGAATTCTATTTTTTAAACATTGATGTCAATTACTCTTACATCCCATCATAACTTTCCACTGTATTCTATAGCTTGTTTGCTTGTATTTAAATATACCTTCTATCTACATATATTAGAGTTTTCTAATGGCACAAAATTTTATGGTAGATTCTTTGAAAATCATTGTGATCTTTTGGAGGGATCTTTACTTTAAAACTTGGAAATCAAAGCTCAGTGCTTCTCTGTGCCTGGAATAGAACTTATTTCTAGTTAGTCTCTGGGCGTTCATTTTGCTTTGTAATTACTACTAAATAACGCTGGGCCTCTAGCTAGGCATTAATGTTGGTCCAATTCAGTCCTCATATACTATTGTTTTGTAGTTGTTCCAGGTACAAGTTAACACAACTTAAAAAAAAAAAAACAACAACAATACTATCTGTTTCATTGTGATTCTCATTCAACCTGAAATTTAATTATGTTGCTATGTGGGTTTGTAATGTGGATTAATAGTTTTATTGTACTCTTGTGATTAGTTTCTGTTTGTTCTAATTTCTTTTTCGCTTCTTCCTGACCTTGAGGTAAAAAAAACACAGAAGATGTATTCCTTCAATTTAATGCCAGTTTGAGGTGTTTCTCCTGCATCATCAGATCAATGAAAAGTAAATAGCCTACACTTCTTGTTTCACAGTGCAGTATTGATCTTTCTTCAGCTTTTGCTTCCCTTTTTCCCTGCATGTTGTGTCTTTCAACCCCTGGGACTGAAGTGATTGCCATAGATTGGACAAGCTAACAAGCGCATGATAAGGAACCGGTGTTTTGTGGCATACTCACATACACATGCTTGGTATATAAAGCCTGCCTCTGCATTGAGAGAAAGGTGCCATTTTGTGTGCATGACACAAGCCACTAAGAAAAGGAACTAGAAGGGAAAAACCAGAAAGGAAGATTTTACTTGCTCTCCCAAATCTTTGCAGGTAGTATTAAATTAGATGATGAAATTCCTTTGAAAAGTAAAGGACAAGTAGCCTGCGGGAAAATGCCATATGCTTTTAGCAATGGCAATTGACTGGATGTTGACAGCCTGTGGGTAAGTCTCTACTATCCTTTGGTGTCTTCCCAATATTTGTTGTCTTGTTTTTTCTTTGGTTTGGTTTGAGTTTTTTACTTAAAGCTAATCTTAGAGTTTGAAACATAGTTGTAATTTGGATTCTTAGGCAACACCTAAAAATATGCAGGAAAACCACGTATTTTATTTCATAAGGAGCATTCAAAGATAAATCTGCTCCTTTAACAATCGGACTTTTTTGTGGCTTTTCTTTGAGGTGAAAAGACATATTTTTGTAGACATGTGCACTGATCTGTTCTCTAAATGCCGAGTGATGAGAAGAAACAGAATCACTTTATAAAGCTAAGAAATACTTTGCTTACTCTATGCCTGTCTTTAACATGTTCATTGTGGAAATCAAAGTGCTCCAAGTTTTATTTTTGGGCCCTCCTATATCCATAGATTTCTCTGGCATTGAAAAATGGATAAATGAATAATTGATATTCTGTCACATGCTATTGTCTCCTTATAGAAACATATTTTGTACTGTGTAGCTCACAAGTTTTCTGACACTGGTTTAGGACAGTAAAGATTCTGTTTTTTTAACTCCGAGTGCTTATTAGTCCTCGGTGCCGTTGGTTTCTAGTTATGTAAACTAATGTATGTATAAATAAGTTACCCTCTTGTTTGAATGCTCTCCTTGAGTTTAGTTTGGGAATCTATAGTCATGGATGAAAGAAATGTCACACGACAGAGAAAATAATAAAACTTTAGCTTCTCATGGGACAACTTACCTTGAAAAGTGTGAAGACAGTATGAGGACATGTGTATAGAATGTTTCATATTTACTCTGTTAAGGAAAAATGTGCACCGTGCTCAGGTTCCTGAGTTGGGTATGTAAATTGCTGTACAATAGGATCTATGAACTTCCTACCGGCACCATGGACAACACTGCAATGCGGCTTTATTAGCACATTGTTTGCAACATGACACTTTTGTATCAGAAGCCTTTTGTTGGTGGAGTAGTGTACAGTGTACATTGAACAAATTGAGTATAATTTTGGAGGCTTTTTGTGTCTTTCTCAGGTTTTATGGCATTTTAGACTTCATGGCATTGGGTGATTGTTCTAACCCAAGCTATTAAGTAATCCTTCGGGTAACCCTAGTTCTGATTTGAAAGCTATTAATTTTCTATTACAGTGTGTTAAAGATACTCTATAGTGTGGCATTCACCTGCATTATGGAGTCAATGACCAATTGCGGAGCTGCTCTGTGGTGGTTGGAGCTTTAACTCAACCCTCTGGGATCTCATTTATTATTTGCAGATATTGATTTTGGGAAAAGAAAAGCTAAGATGTGTGAATTTAATACTGACTTAGACCTGGCCTAGAGCTGTTAACTCTTAATGCTCTGCATATTCTTGTTAACATAAAAAAAACTATTACATATTTTGTGGTTTTAAGAAACATCAATTATGTTCTGTTCACAATAAATATTATCAATATCTATCAAATCTAAATACTGAGTCCCCAAATGATCTTGCTGTATGTTCATAGCATCTAAACTTAGATCTTGTCATACTTTAAATTTTCTGATGTCTTAGAAATGCAAATGAGAGAAGAATGTTTACTTATAAAAAAAAAAAAAGAAAGATGCTAAAAACAAAGCCCCAAGTGTGTCTGGAATATGATCTCTAATTAGCACGCATCTGTGTGTGTGTGTGTGTGTTTGTGTGTGTGTGTATGTATGTATTTAAATGGGATCTTAGTGATAATTTATTCTTAAACATAATATTTTGGACAGTCCTCAGGGAATTTGTTCAAGTAGCCTCAGAGACTGTGGGGAAAAAAAAAAAAGAGAGAGAAAGCTTATTTCCTAACCTGAAGATTGTACTTCTTGATCTTTTATTTTGCCTATGCCCTCTATCACCTCCCTTCTCCAGGTATGAGAAGTACAGCATAGGGAATATAATCAATATTATAATAACATTGTATGGTAACAGATGGTAACTATGCTTATGGTAATCATTGAGTAATGTATACAGATGTTGAATCTGTACATTGTACCTATAAAACTAGCATAATATGTGCACCTGTACTTGCAGAAAAAATAAAAGGAGCATAAAATTCTTTGGGGCAGATTTTGATCTAAAATGATATAAAATTCAAAATGAAGCCAGGGCTTATGTGGCATTCTAGCATGAATGATCTCTTGACTGAAGGGACTCAGAGAGCCTAGTAGGGACCCAGTGAGCCTAGTATGACTTTGGTGCTACCACAGGCTAACAAGTTTGCAAAGGCATACTTGTGTACTACGCAACAACCACTACCCTACGCCCTCAAATTTGTAACCAAGGCATACACTGCCTGTGTTCCCTTAAAAACCTGAATTTTCTCCATGAAATATCATCACAATTTTCATAAAAAGAGCATTTCTAGATAGTTAGTCATTGGAAATAGTTATTTTTCTGCATTTAAGGTAAAAGAAATTTTTATTTTTTTAATTTAATGTTTTAAAAGATTTTGATTTATGTATTTGACAGAGATCATAAGTAGGCAGAGAGGCAAGCAGAGAGAGATTGGAGGAAGCAGGCTACCCGCTGAGCAGAGAGCCGGATGTTGGGGTCAATACCAGGACCCTAGTATCATGACCTGAGCCGAAGGCAGAGGCTTTAACCCACTGAGCCACCCAGGTGCCCCAAATGACATTTTAAAATTGAACTTTTTATTAATATCACACTATAATAACAAATGTAGAAGAGCAAAAACACTAAATTTGAAATCAAACTAAACAAATATGAAAGCAGATTATGTTGTTAATAATACATTCACTTGAACAAATAAACTGCAAATAATTGATTAACTAATAGGAAATATTTGTTAAATAATTTCTTGAGGGTCTAACATGTTCAAAGATAAGTCTGTGCCACAAAAAGGATATATGACATTTAGATTGCTCTCTTTTAGAATGTGTTTCAGTTCAAAATTCACCAACCCTAACTGTCTCCTATTTACAACTAATCCAGATGACCACATAAGTGTCCTTAGTAAATTTATGTATTCATTAATTTTTTTCATTAAACAGAAATATATTGTATATGTAATGGGTTAAGTGTGAGATATAAAGAAATATAAAATGCACAGTAGGAATCCATTAAGTATTAAAGAAATGAAAACAAGACCAAGATTTTTTTTTTTAAAGCTCAACTATAATAGGACTATAACACAAAGCCCCAGTTGATATAGCATAACCTTACAATAGAAGCAATAATAATGTACTGTGTTGTAAGATTATACCAAATATGGAACAAAAAAATGTTTTACAGTATAAATTTAATGTTTAAAAAGTTGCCTTTAGGTTAATATAGAAGGATGTCTAGCAGAATTGCTTAATTAGTGTAATTGTCCATTAAACCAACAGTTAAATAGTATCAATTACCTGGTAAGGGTTAGAGAACTCGGAAAACAGGATGCACTATCAGCCTATACATGAGTACAGGATAGAGGGGAAGAGACAGGAAGGCAAATCTACACTCCACTCCCTCTTTGGAATACTCCTTTAATATAGACTTTCTAGTCAAATTTCAGTTGAAAAGATTTTCATTCTCTGATATATTTTTCTAAAAGATAACTCATACTGAATTAATATTTAGTTCAGTTTTAAATAATAAAAAAAATTACAAGCTAATTTTGTTGGTTTGTGTTTGGTGCCTCCCATGTTAAATTTAGTGCATATGATCTGAAGGCTTTTGTAGGTTTTTATTATTACAAATATTGAACAGACTACAGCCAGTTTAAGGATCAAGCAAAGACCCTCACAAGTTAATCACATTGAACTTGGCTTGCATTACCATATACCTAGTAGTGAAATTAGATACCAAAAACTAAACATGGTTACAATGACAAAGCTGCTTACATGTCGAAATGTATAATGCTCAGACATCTGTTGGGGAAATTTTAAGGAGGGTAGGAACCCAAAATCAAAGCTTGAAAATATAAGCTTAAAGGCTTCTGACTTAAAAAAAAAAAAAAAAAAAATCACAGAAACACATTTTCAAAGATACATCTGTGATCTGACGCTACAAACATTTTCCTAAAATGCTTAACATTCTCACTTGAAGCAATTGATTTTTAGTAGTTTTATCTGAAAATATAATTGAACATTTAAGTCCGTATTTTTAATGAGTACTCTTTGCTATTTATTTCTTTGTCCACAAATGACAGTGATTATCAACTGACAATGGGCAGTCAACATTATAAGTGGTTTCATGTAGTTAACTGTAAGACGGTTATACAGGGTAATGTATGGATGTCATTCCTTTAAATAAAGTGGGGGCAGCATAGGCCTGTCACTGATTGTTATTTCCTGTCTTCATCAGGCTATCAAGTTTTCTCATTTTTTTTCTTCTACTTATATGATGATAGTGAATAGTTTTGTTTTACATACTATAGGCCAACATACCAATAGAAAATAAATCTAGAACAATTATCTTCGTTAATTTAGAAGATGCATTTTTCTGCCACTATGTTCATATAAGCATCAACTTCCAGTGTGATCTGTTCCTCCTTAGTACCCTGTGAAATAGTACCATAAATTCATGCCCAATATGAAGAGCTTCAGCAGTGAGATTTGAAGCAGCCTGTTATACACAAAGTAAGGCATTACTCAAGAGAGGCAGTTTTAGCAAAAGGTCATTGTTAGGCTCATACAGATTGACATTGAGTACACAGTTTCTTTATCACTGTCCATTCATCCAATGGGACAATTTTATTTCTAAATTTAAGAGTATGGGAATGTTATTGACACTTGATCCCCAAAGGTGCTGATGCTGAAAATGACTCCTCTTACTGTTTCACTGCAATTTACCTATTTTTTTTTTTTTAGATTTTATTTATTTATTTGACAGACAAAGATCACAAGTAGGCAGAGAGGCAGGCAGAGAGAAGAGGAAGCAGGCTCCCAGAGAAGCAGAGAGCCCGATATGGGGCTCGATCCCAGGACCCTGGGATCATGACCTGAGCCGAAGGCAGAGGCTCTAACCCACTGAGCCACCCAGGCGCCCCTGCAATTTACCTATTCTTACGTCTAGGCACCTATAGCAGGAAAAACCACTGAGTTCTCTTCGGTTGATGCTTTTAGCCCATTTTGGCCTTACTTTTAACTCAGGCTTGATATTTTATAAGAAAATGATTCAAATTCTTCACTTGATAGTAACATGATTTTCTCTGCCTGGACTCCCAACCATGTTAATCCATTCTCTTTCTTTTATACGTTCAGAAGATCAACCTCATGTGGGGGCTGAAGCTATCATGAATCCGTGATCTCTCATTTGGGCCTAAGGTGCCACTTGACCATGTTTTTATTAAACTTTTTATGACTTTCATAGTCTCTAGTGACTCTTTTCACACATGTTCATACTTACCAAATTAAAAAACTCCTCTTCCTCATGTTCTGGGGAGACTAATAGTGCCAGTTCACACCTGTGCATTTGTTTTTTCTCTCACCCACATGGATGATTTTACTCCTTCATCTCTTTGCTGTGATACATAGGGCCAGATAGTTCTGAGTAGAGATGGATTCTGTGATACTTTCACTGGAGAACCTCTAGCATTCTCCTCTCTCTCTCTCTCTTTTTTTTTTTTTTTTTTTTTTTTTTGACTTGGAGGCCTTATGATCCAAATCATGAAGCTACAAGACAGTAGAACTACTGTCAGCCTAAACTCCCATGGGGGCATGGAAACCATTTGCCATGGAAAGATAGCAGATCATATTTTCATGATTAGATGCTGATGCATACTAGCATTTGAGAAATGTTAGATACGCACTTCTTTTTTTTTTTAATTTTTATTTTATTTTTTATAAACATATAATATATTTTTATCCCCAGGGGTACAAGTCTGTGAATCGCCAGGTTTACACACTTCACAGCACCCACCATAGCACATACCCTCCCCAATGTCCATAACCCCACCCCCCTTCTACCAAACCCCCTCCCCCCAGCAACCCTCAGTTTGTTTTGTGAGATTAAGAGTCACTTATGGTTTGTCTCCCTCCCACTAGATATGCACTTCTTTAATCTTCTGCTTATATGATCACTCTTTCTGAGTTGACTTCTAATTTCTTTGATTATGAATTGCCAAGTTTTAGGTTTGAATCAAATTGTTTCTTTTTCAACTATTTGCTGCCCTCTACTTATATACTGTTTTCTTCCTTTCTTTTTGCTTATCATGCATCTTATTTTTAATGTTACATATGCTTAATTTTCAAAAGGATTCTGAATTCCTTAAAGATGGGACTAGCACATCTCCATTTCTTATTTTGTTATATGTGTATGTATATTATTGCTAATTTTCATAGGTGAGTAGATTGTACTTGGAACTCTTACTGGAGAAAATGCCATTTATGTTAAATCATATTTATCAAACACTGTACTTTTTGGAACTCAATCTGTAATATTGATTTGATGTGTTATTAATACAAAGCTATTACTATCAGTTGTTATACTGCTGTGACATTTTCTTAATTTAGTTCAAGGTACCACAATATTGGTGAGTTTAGGAAATAGGCTCTGTCATGAACCGAAGGAAATAGCTCCTCACCTTTTATTCCTCTAGTTTCTGCTCCAGATCAGATAGATTGAACACTATTGCTTTTCTTTCAGGATCTTGTCTCTTCTCTCCAAAGATACATTACTGTGTCTAGAATTGGATGGGAAGATGCAAATTTATCTATAATTGTCTTTCATTGCTGCTGTACAGATAGAAGACCAATAAAATATCAAAATATTTTTAAAAATCTATGTTGGAGTTATAACTGACACAAATGATGATATCAAATGAGTTACAAAGTTGAAAACCTAGGAACCTAGCTATATACATAGGTGTATTTTCCTGTCCTTTGCTGAGTATTTACTAGGAAATCTCAGAGTAAGAGTTGATTTATTAGCTTTCTTAATGAAACATTTTGACCCATAGCATTCTCCATGAGCATTGCATATGGAATGGCTACTGTATTGCTATGTTCATTGCCTTCAGTTGGTTACCGTAGCCTAGTATTTAAAGCTTTTAACTCTTACATTCAAAGGATGTTTCTGAACATTTTCAACATTTTAAATGCAAAGTGCTTCTGTAGCAAGTCATGATACAGTGTCTCAGGAGACAGATGAAGCTGCCACGTTTTTCTTTTAAGCTGAATTAATGCTTGTGTAAACTGACATCCATGAAGACTAAAGTGCTTTAGTTACAGAAAGGAGCTACAACTCAAGAGGGACAGTCAGGGCCTCTTACTACTCTGCAACACTGATACATAACAGATTTGTCCATGTCCTTGTCCCCTTTTATTCTCCGTTTTCTAAAACGCCTATCTCCTAACATGATGCTTTCCTTGCTTTGGACCAAAATGTTATTGCCCACAAGATGCCCAGTACAATTTCTATGACACCTTGCTCTCAAGATATTCTCTTTCTGGACAGTGTTTATGAAAGCAGTAGCAGAGTACATCTTAGTTGTATTTGTGTGTGTGTGTGTGTGTGTGTATGTGTTATAAGTGGGTTCAAATTCAAATTTTTTTTAATGATGTACCAAGTTTAGATCATTTTTTAAAATTTTATTTATTTATTTGACAGACAGAGATCACAAGTAGGCAGGAAGGCAGGCAGAGAGAGAGGAAGGGAAGCAGGTTCCCTGCTGAGCAGGGAGCCCGATACAGGGCTCCATCCCAGGACCCTGTGATCATGACCTGAGCTGAAGGCAGAGGCTTTAACCCACTGAGCCACCCAGGTGCCCCATTTTTTTTTTTTTTTTAGGTCAGCACAAATTTTATTCTGTTTCTAAGAGTAGAACATGATTTAAAACTTGGAGATGATTCACTGGATGATATTCACAGGTAATTAATAACATATACAGATATACTTCTTCGAATAGAAAAATATATAAATTTGTTATCAAGATCACTGAGATAAAATGATTTATTCCATTATATTCTTTTAGTATACGCTCTAAATTTAAAATTTCTCAAAGGCCTATACCTTATATAACCCAACATTACACCACTAAGTTGATACAAAATCTAAAGATGTTATATAGCATTACATGTTACATTTCATTGTATGGTGGTAGTTATCAATATACTATCTATCTACTAAAGTACATTACTGAATTCTAATGAACTTTACACAGTTATTATATTTTACAGAAATAGGTATTTCTGGAGTTTATAAGCTGTAATAGTGTAAGAAAAGATGTGAAACAGACCTATTAATCCCTTAATCTCACTCAGAGTTTCTACTTAATAAGATCATCAGACTTTTTTCATATAAACACATTTATTTCTCTCACTTAGAAACTAGAAACATTCATTGCATGCATTAAAAATGTAAAAAAAAAGTATAAATTTTTGTGATAGTAAGTATATTCTTTCATTTGAATGAAAGACTAGATGATTTTAGTCAAAAACTAAATCAGATTTTCACCATGTGTGAGTTAGTGAGTGCATGACAACATTAAAATTGATCATTTAGAGATGATTTATTTTATTGGTATCTCTTGATCTGTATTTTATAATAATTTTTCATATTATTAATGAATAATTTACAGATTAGTCTTTTAGTATAGCAGTGTGGCTGTTGACATAACCACAAATAATTTTTGTTAGCCTCTTAAAATTATATAGGTAAAAATGATGAGTTTATGATACTTAAAGCAGAGTGCACAGAAACTATTGAAGGAACCTGTGTCTTCCTACTGCCTCTTAACAGGGAAACCAGGTCCAGCACATTGTAAATAACCAGGTATCCAGATACTAAGATTTTGCTATAATCCCAGTAACATTCTAGATATATGGAACATAAAATGCACAGAATGCATGCAATATTCCTTCCCTTTAGGAATTTATAGATAGAAAATGAGGGAATGACTAAAGAATAATAAAGAATAATTACAAATCAAAAACAGTTTTGATTGTGATTGTGTTGAGACCTGTGCAAAAAAATGAAGGTAGAAAGGAAAACAGAAAAACTCTGTCCAAAGAGCTCATAGTAGGGCTGCTGGGTGAGGTAAAATGATTTTGGAGAAGTGCAGCAGGTGCCAAACCATGGGAGACCAAGAAGGCCTAGGGATTTGGTTTTACAAGACCATGCCTTTTAATATTACATGTATATTTTTATCTGTAGAAGTTAATGTTCCCATTCTGATAAAATGCAAGCTTTTGGAAGATAAAGTCTGACCAGTTTTGCTCACCAGTTTATCCCTACAGTAAGCAATCTTGCAAGGAGTCTGGCATATTGTAGAACCTGAAAAACACAAATTCTTAGACTAAAATCTTTGAACAGATGTAGGTGTCAGATTTTTGGTACCAAGTCAAAGAAGTCACAAAGTGCTATCCTTTATTTTATGTGTTTTCATTTTGAAGCTTAAATATACCTAATTAAAACTATTCATGTATATGTACACCATATGTATATATAGTTTGTGTTGCAGAAAGGGAACTCTAGTGCTGCAGAAGTGTATTAATAGGACTTGTAAAAATAGCCCAGAAGAACTTTGATGATAATCTGTAAGAGGGTAGGAGAATTTCAAGGGGAGAGAGGAAGCTTACAGTTTTCAAGAAGTCGCCAAGAATCACCAGTATTGTTGGGATAGGAGGTTATGATGTAGGCAAGATTTCTTCTCTGGGTATCTAAATAAAATAATGATGATGCCATTCAGACACTTAGGGAAAAATAAAAAAGGACCTAGTGCATAAGATACTTATGCCCCAATAAGCCCAATATCCCATTATGGATGGAGTGACTGGTTGAGATGAAGCAAAGCCAGTCAGGTCTGGAGAGGTCTGGGACATGGCAAACTTGATCAGCGGTTCTCCTGACCTCCATTGCTCAGGCAAGACCAGGCAGAAGGTGTGGAAGTTCTTTCATATATCTCCTGGCTTGGGATGTCTTTTATGTCTATAAGAACAGGTGCTAAGGGGGCCGTTCATTCTTCTGAGATTCCCAAGGCCTCCTTTCACTGCCCTCTTCCTTTGCAGGGTTCATAAATGACCCTCCTCTCCCACCCCATTTCATCATCTTAAAGCTGGATGCTGAAGGCTCCCTCTTAGCATTTCCTTTAGCCCAGGACTGCATCCAGTTTCCCCAGAACCCATGATGGTGGCAGGGGGCTCTCCTCCCCTCCCAGTCTCCTGGGAACATAGACATTTGTGTCCATTAGTGCTGTCGTGCTCTCCCCTCCCCTCCCCACCAGCTTCCTTCTTCTTGCTGCTTTGGTTCAGGGGTGGGGCTCTTTCACCCCGAGGCCTTCCCCAGATCACCTTCACACACAAGCACTTCATAGGCTTGTGGCTCACAGGAGAGTGTCTAGGGTGAGAGACTTCCATGATGTAATCCAGAGTCCCCAGTCTTTGTTTTTTTCTGCTTCAGGCAGGGGGTTTTGTCTCTGTGCTTGATGGGGGCACAAAGAAAAGGCACAGACTAAATAATAAATAAATAACCTTGGCTGTTTTGAGTATGAGTATCCATGAGTACATTGTGGAGCTAACACTTCAAATGTCTAACTAGATTTCCAGAAGCCATAAATAAACCAAAGACATGATGTTTTTTATTTGCTATCACTTTAAATTGGCAGATCTGGCAATATGCTAGGAAGAAGTCATTTGGAGTTGAGTGGCTAATTGCCTCTTTATACAGAATATATCCTCTGGAAGCTCCATTATACCCTATTGTAGTTCAACACTGAGGCACAATGTCATTTGTCCTAACATTGCACCATCCTTTTCTTAGAAAAACCCTAACAGAAAGTTGAGTTTCTAAAAGAAAGTTGGTGTATAAGAGAAAGTCCAAGTAAATTACGTTTCAAGGAAATTTGGAGTAAACTTATTTTTTATGGAACCATAGAATATTCCTATCTGTTTATATCTTTATGGAAAATGTCATTGTGAAAAAAATTATATTAAGAACTCCATACTTTAGAAAAGATGCATGATGAAAACTTGGGTGAAATTGGACAAATAATTAAATTTCAGTGGCATTTTGGAATGCAAATGAAATTATGACTATTTTATAAAATTAAAAAGTGAAAATATTAATTTGATTCTACAATTTTCGGATGGGAAGTTTAAAAAATGGTCTCTACGTTAGCAGTATAAAGAATTGTATGTCTCTAACAGAAAGCATGTCCATAGATAGTCTAATTTAGCAGTATTGCTGCACTTAGTCTTACATATGCAACTGAACTTATAAGTTGAGTGACACAGAGAAATAATTTCTGGTGCCTTCATTAACATAATTTTACTGATGGTCTTATTAAATATGTGATCAGTGTTTTAGTTTCTTAGGGCTCTTATAACAAAGTATCTTAAACTGAGTGGCCTAAATAATGAAATGGACTGTATCATAGTTTTGGAAGCCAAAGTCTCAAATCAAGGTGTCAGTGGGTCACGCTCCCTCTGAAGGTATTAGAGAAGGATCTCTCCTAGGTCTTTCTCATAACTTCTAGTAGTTCCTTGGCTTGTGGCAGCATAACTTCAGTCTTCATGTGGAGTTTTCCCTGTGTTGTGCCTCTATGTCCAGATTTCCAGATATTTTGGATCTGAGGCTCACCCTAGTCCACTGTGAGCTCAACATAGCCAATTACATTTGCCATGACTGTACTGCCAAACAAGGCTGTGAGGTACAGGTAGTTAGGACTCACCATATGAATAAGGGGTCATATAATTCAACTCATATAATGTGACTGCAGACATTTTGGATCTAGTAATTCTGGTGGTTAGAACAAAAGAAATGATTTATTTTTATATGTTAAGAAATGTCTTAATTAAGTCAGTTAAAATTGTCAAGCATGACTATATAAGATGGTTCTTTTTCACTGGCTACCAAAGAGGTTGGTCTTGTTATAAAGATTAAATTAAAGATGATACAATTTTGAATATATTTCTCTTCATTATAGTATTTACCAGGATTTTTTTTTTTTTGAGTAAACGATAAGAAATGGAACAAGTACTGCATGTGGACATTATCATTGTGAATTAAATCTATGACTTTAGTCACAATAAATTCTAGGCTTTGGCAAATGTCATCGTCTGGTGTATTACAGGAAGATGGGATGACAGTGTTGGCCTAGTACACCAAGAGATGCTTCTTACTGATGAAAGAGACCAACTTGTTAATATCATTCGAGAGAAAATCCCTGTCTTGGCTCACTAGGAAAGATTGGATCAAAGATTTGGCTTTTTTTTTAATTGGCATAATTCATTTGAATAAACACTTTGAATAATTCTCTGCAAATGAATTCAAAAGTAGTTACACAAATATGTGCTTCAATTCATTTGGAAGGGAATAACATGTCCAAATTTTCTATACTGAAATCTGAATCCAGAAATGAAAGTGATGGCCTGAATTGCTTTCCAAAAACTAGAGTCTTGAGGACTGAGTATATATATATATATATATATATATATATATATATATATATATTTTAATCTCAAATATTATGAAAATGGACTGATACTTTTCCATTTCTGGTTTTTGGTACTGCCGAAGGAGATGCAAATTGCTATTAAGCTTTATATTGTTTTTGTTTTGAAATCAATATATACCTAAAACAACTTATATATTATGCTATACATATAGTCATTTCATAGAAATAAAGGCTTATATTTCCTGCGGTTACTTTTTCTTACACTTGATGCATTTTTTTTTTATTACACAATAAAACTTTGCCACATATTAGAGAATGTATTGAAACACAAGAGCCATTACTCAGTTTCAATGTTAATTGTGTACCAGACTGGAGTGCCTATTAATAATACATATTTCAGACTTTTTAATGTTTTTAAAAGAATATTCATTGTAAGTACTTACCACTTCTTTTAATATTAAAAGAGTATTCATTTGCTCCACAGTGTTGAGCACTATTCTAGACACATATGAAAGCACTGCCATTTTAAGAAGGAGGAGAACAAAATTCAGAGAACTTATTTTCCAAGAGCAGACGGCAAATGGGTAGATCCAGGATTCCAACTGACTCCAAAGCTTGTGCTCTGTTACACCATACTGCATTTCTTTGTGCTTCAAAGAATATGTTCCCTGTATGTACAAATGTATAGTTAAAAACCTACCTTGTCTATATATATCTTATAGGACTATGGAAAAAAAAAAGATGTGTAATAATGGCTTGAGAAATGACTTGACAAATTCTGACAGCAGTTTCCTGTATGATTTAGGGACATAAATTCATGGATTTGAGTCAATCTGCTCTTAGGACCCGAGGAAAGTGACTCAAATTCTCTAACCTCAGTTTCCTCTTCGGTGAAATGGGTCGGTTGTGTGGTTGTTGTAAAGATGACCTGAGATGATGAATAAGCAGTTTAGTAACTCAGAGGAATCTTTCTAAAAGTCTACCCTGATAAAAATTGTCTGTTACATGTACTGCAAATGAATTCTTCCGTTCTGTTTTTTCACTTTCTTAATATTCGATTTTGATAAACAAAAGCTCTTTAACTTTTAAAAAAATATTTTAATAAAACAAATACAGAAAATAACACCTATCAGAATTGTAAAGCAGTGATGAGTTTTGTTAAAGTGAACCCACCATATAAACAGCACTTAGATCGAAAACTACAACACCTTTGAGGCTCCTTCACCCCACTTCCCATACTTACTGCTCTCTAAAGGTAATTGTTATCCTAAAACCATAGAACAGTTTTATCTATTCTTGAACTTTAAAAAAAAAAAAAGGCATCCTATTGCATGTATTGTTTTTCTGCTTTCACTTAAGATTATCATTGGTATCATATACACATGTTGGTGTATGTAATTGCAGTATGTTCCTTTGTCCTGCTGTATAGAAATTCATCATGTCAATATTATTTACCTCCTGTATTTTTAAAGAACATTTGTTTCCAGTATAGAGTTATTGGAAATAGTACTGTTAGGAACATTCTTCTATATGTCTCTTGGCAAATGTGTGAATATTTTGAGATAAATATCTGAGTGGAATTGCCAGTTTATAATGTATGCATATATTCAGCTTTATTAGGTACTGCTAAACTATTTTACTAATGGTTGTATCAATTTACAATCCCACAAACAGTGTGTGCACGTTCGCCCATCTCTAACCACCTCCCCTCTAGCAACCACCAGTTTGTTCTCTATATTAAATACTGTTTTCTTGTTCATATCTCTTTTGTTTTTTAAATAACACATGTGAGAAAAATCATATGGTATGTGCCTTTCTCTGACTTATCTCACTTAGCAGTATAGTCTTTAGCTCCATACATGACATTGAAAATGTCAAGATTTCATTCTTCTTGATGTCTGAGTAATAAGCCGTCATACAGTCACATACATACATACATACATACATACTACATCTTTATCCATTCATCAATTGATGGACAGCTGGGCTGCTTCCATAATTGGGCTATTGTAAATTAAGTTGCCATCGACATGAATACATGTATGCTTTTGAATTAGTGTTTTTGTATTCTTTGTGTAAACACCCGGTGTTGGAATTGTTGGATTACAGGGTGGTTCTTTTTTTAACTTTCTGAGGAACCTTCACACTGTTCTCCACATTGGCTGCACCATTTTAATTCCCATCAACAGTGCATGAGGGTCCTTTTTCTCCACAACCAACACCTGTTGTTTGTGTTTGTGTTTGTGGTTTTAGCCATTCTGACAAGTATGAGTTGATACGCCCTTTTATTTTTGATTTGTATTTCTCTGATGAGTGATGTTGAGCATCTTTTCATGTGCCCGTTGGCATTGGAATGTCTTCTTTGAAGAAATGTCTGTTCATGTGTTCTGCCCATTTTTTAACGGATTATTTGGTGTTGGGGTGTTGAGTTGCAACAGTTCTTTATATATTTTGGAGATATATATTTATTGGATATATTGGATATTTTATTTGCAAATATCTTCTCCCATTCCATAGGTTGACTTTTAGTTTTGTTGATTGTCTTCTTCACTGGGCAGAACCTTTTTATTATGATATACTCCCCAAGAATTATTTTTCCTTTTTTCCCTCTTGCCTTAGACCTATCTAGAAAAGTTGCTATGGCCAATGTCCGAAAAGTTACTGCATGTGTTCTCTACTAGGAATTTTATGGCTTTAGGTCTCACATTTAAGTTTTTCATCTATTTTGAGTTTATTGTTGTGTATGGTGTAGGAAAGTGGCCCAGTTTCATTATTTGCATGTTGCCATCTGGTTTTCCCAACACCATTTGTTGAGAAGACTTTTTCCCACTTGGATATTCTTTCCCACTTTGCCAAATAGTAATTGACCATATAATTGTGGATTCATTTCTGGGTTTTTTGTTCTGTATTATTGGTTTATGTGCCAGTACTATTTTTGTGCCAGTACCATACTGTTGTGATTACTGTAGCTTTGTGATATTATTTGATGGCCAGAATTGTGAGGTTTCCAGCTTTGCCTTTCTTTTTCAAGATGGCTTTGGCCATTCAGGGTCTTTGGTGGTTCCATAGAAATTTTAGAATTTTTTGCTAGTTCTGTGATAATGTAGTTGGTATTTTGACAGAGATTGTGCTAAATGTGTAGTTTTGGGTAGTATATACATCTTAACAATATTTTTTTCTCCCAATTCCTGAGCAGTGAATGTTTTTCAATTTCTTTGTGTCATACTCAATTTCTTTCATCAGTGTTTTCCAGTTTTCAGAGTATGGAGATTTCACCTCTTTGGTTAGTTTATTTCTAAGTATCTTACTATTTTAGGTGCAATTATAAATTGGATTGTTTTCTTTCTGCTTCAGTATGTAGAAATGAAACCAATTCTTACACACTGATTTTGATCCTAGCAGTTCTAGCAGTTTTTTTGATGAAGTCTTTCAGGTTTTCTTTATGAAGTATCACATCATCTGCACTAGTGCAAGTTTTACTTCTTCCTTACTGATTTGGATACCTGTTATTTCTTTTTGTTGTTTAATTGTTATGGTTAGAACTTAGAGTATTATGTTGAATAAAAGTGGTGAGAGTGATCATCCCTATTTTGTTTCTGACCTTAGGAGAAAACATTTCACTTTTTTCTCATTAAGGTTGATATTAGCTGCAGGTTTCCATATATAGCCTTTAATATGTTGAGTTATGTTTCCTCTACACTTACTTTGTCAGTTTTTTAATCATGAATGGATGTTTTATTTCATCAAATGCTTTCTCTGTGTCTATGGAAATGATCATATGGTTCTTCTAATACTCTTATGGATGTGTGTGTTGATTGATTTGCAATATTGAAATACCCTTGCAACCTACTAATGAATCTCACTTCATAGTGGAAAATGACTTTTTAAATGTCTTATTGTACTATGGCTAAGTAGTTTGTTTGTTATTAACTGATTTATGTATTTGCATGCCCCCATATTGGTTGCATAAATATTTACAGTTGTTATAATTTCTTGCTGGATTGTTCCCTTTATTTTTATATAGTGTCCCCCATTTATTTCTTGTTACAGTCTTTGTTTTAAAGTCTATTTTATCTGATAAAAATATTTATGCTACAGCTTTCTTTTGACATCTGTGTGCATGATAGGTTTTTCTCTATCCCCTAATGTTCAGTCTGTGTTTGGCTCTGAAACTAGCCTCTCGTAGGCAACATATACATGAGTCCTTTTTTTTTTTTTTTTTTTTAAACTCATTTTGTTACACTATGTGTTTTGAGTGGAGCATTTAGCCCATTTACATTCAGAGGAATTATTGGTAGGTATTTACTGTCATTCTATTACTTGTTTTGTGGTTGTTTCTGAAAATTTTCTCTGATTTTTTTCCCTCTCTTTCATGGTTTGCTCATTTTCTATAGTGGTATAATTGGATTTCTTTCTCTGTTTTCTTTGCATATTTATTAGTGGTGTTTGATTTGTGGTTACTGTTAGTTTTGTATATAATGTCTTCTGCATGCAGCAGTCTCTATTAAGTTGTTGTCATTTAAGTTTGAACCCATTCTTTACTCCTCTCCATGTTTTAGATATATGGTGCCGTATTTTACGTCCTTTTATTTTGTGAGTTCCTTGACTAATTTTTTACAGAAATATTCATTTTTACTGCTTCTGTGTTTTCTACCTTCATACTGTCACTTCTGGTCTTTCTTTTCCAAAGAGTCCCCTTTAATGTTTCTTGCCGGTCTGGTTTAGTGGTCACAAAGGTCTTTAATTTTTATTTGTATGGGAAATTCTTTATCTCTCCTATTCTGTATGATAGCCTTGCTGGATAGAGGATTTTTGCTATAAATTTTACCTATTCAGCACATTGAATATATCAGGCCACTCCTTCTGGCTTGGAAAATTTCTGCTGAAAAAACTCCTGATAGGCTTATGGGGGTTGGAAAATTTCTGCTGAAAAAACTCCTGATAGGCTTATGGGGGTTGGAAAATTTCTGCTGAAAAAACTCCTGATAGGCTTATGGGGGTTTCCCTTGTATGTTACTATCTTCTTTTGTCATTATATTTTATCATTATATTTTGATAATTAAATTACAATATGTCTTGGTGTGGATCTGCTTTTGTTGCTTTGTTGGGGTTCTCTATGCCTCCTTGATCTGGATTTCCATTTCCTACCCCAGATGAGGGATGTTTTCAGCTATTATTTCTCCAAATAAATTTCCTTCCCCCTTTTCTTTATCTTCTTCTGGGACTCTTATAATAAGAATGTTATTGTTTGATGGAGTCACTGAGTACCCTGAATCTATTCTCATGTTGCAAATTCTTTTTTTTTTTTTTTTCCCTCTCTCTTTGCTTTAGCTTGATAATTTCCCATTATTCTTCTAGGTCATTAATTCATTCCTCTGCTCCTTCCAGTCTGCTGTTCATTGCATCATACATGTTTCTAATCTTGTTTATTGCACTCTTCATCTCTGATTAGTTCTTTTTTATCTCTGTGTTAGGAGTCTCTTTGATGTCTTCTTTTCTCAAGCTCAGGAACTATCCTGATGATCATTGTTTTAAATACTTAATCAACATGTTACTTATTTCTTTTTCACTTAGATCTCCAGTTGTGGCACTGCCCAGTCCTTTCATGTGGGAGAAATTGATTTGTATTGTCATTCTTTCTAAGTCTCTGTGCCTCTTTCTGCATTTTAGGAAAGTCAGCTATGTCTCCTGTTCTTGAGGGTAATGGCTTCATGCCTAAGAGGACCTGTAGTGCCCTGTCATGTATTATCCCATGTTTCTCAGAGCCTGGCACTTCAAGGAGTGTCTCAAGGAGTGTTGGCTGTGTGTGCTCTGCTATTTTGTTCTGGCCATTTTATCCTTTGGGCCAGTCATCTGCAAGGTTCTCTGTGCCTGTTGGGGGCACTGTTTTATTCCTGGTCTGAATGTGGTGGGTTTTAAATTGGTGTACTCTGGTCTGCTTGTGAAATGAGACCTGTCAACACTGCAAAACTGGGTTGGGAGATAAGGTTTGGCAGGGGTTTGGGCAGTCTTCTGGGGGAAGGGGCCTAATGTAGTAGGACTGAAGCAAGCATAACTGGAAAAGGCAGTTCCACTGGAGCTTGGGGGAGTGGTGTTTGATGTAGGCAAGTTAAGTAGTGAAGGTAGGCACTGTGCTGGTTCCCATAGGTGGCCCTGTTCTTATGCTGAGGGTGAGGAGGGCAAATGGCCCCTGCCAGTTTCTTTGGTCCCAGAGAAATCTTTCCATGAATGTTGTCTCTCTGACACATGCTCTGAGATGAGCAAATAACCTCCCCAGCGTGTGCCAAGCACTCTTCAGATCACTGTTATCATGATGTATGTCTGCATACTCTTTGCCTTGTTTTCTGACCAAGAGCAGTCCAGTTGCTTCTGGGCTCTATCTAAGCCAAGCCCACTGATCTTTAAAACTCTAGGGTTTAAGCCCCACTGGTTGCAAGAACTCAAAAAATGTGGGCCCTCTCACTTTCCAAGCCAATTACTATGGGAATTTGTTTTCCTCTTGCTCTCCCCTGTGTGTTAGTTTGTTTCTTGTCCTTGCCTGTGATCATAGCTCCTCCCCACCACAATGGTTATGATCTGTTTCTCTCCTAAGCCATATTGCTGCACTTCCTACCTTCTTCTATGTGGTCTTTTCCTTTTCTTTAGTTGTGGAGTTTCTTTTGCCAGTCTTCAGGTCAGTTTGTGGGGTTGTATTTCCTGTGGGGAGGAACTCCTAAGGTCCTCCTACTCTCCCATCATCTTCCCCTCCTCTAACTACATACCTTTTTGTTTGAAAAATTTTCTCCCAGTCAGCAACTTGCGTCTGTATTTATTTTAATGATGTCTTTATGTCTTTTTATAAATGGTGTTTTAATTGTAAACTCCAGGATTAATTTTGAAATTGTGTTCTCTCTGTGTACGTTGCTATTGTATGTTATATAAATATATAACAGATTTTCTTATATTGATCCTTTATACGGAGACTTTTCTGACTTCCCTTCTTAGATCTAGTAGGTTTTTGGATCTATTTTGTGTTTTTAAGAATTCATTCAAATTCTCTATTTATACAATTATGTTATGAAAAAATAGATTTGAATCATATTAGAAAAGATTATAACTCAAGTTTTATCAGGACCTCTTAGAAATGAATTATGAAATAGCAAAAGCATTAAAAAGAATAAGAAAATATATTTCTCTAATTCAGATACTTCCAAGTAGAGTTTGAATTGAAATTTGCTTGGGAAGATATCTAACCTGTTCATTGAATCCTTTGTGTGTCATCTAATGGCTGTTTTGTGTCAGTTATTCAAGTTTCTCCTAGTAATAGGTCTCAAAGACACAATACAGAAATATGCTGAGTCTGTAGAGTCTCTAAGCCCTAAAGTATGCTCCAAGTGAGTGAAGACCCTTGACATGAGAAGATTATATGAGAACATAATAAAAAGAGCTGTAGCTGGGGCATTTACAAGAGCTAGACTGACACATTAAATCTCTTGAGGCCCTGAGGAGAAGCTAGAGTAACCCAGTAATCTTTCTCGGTTATAGATTTCTCTAGTATAAAGAACATTATTTAAAAGGATACAGGGTTACCAGGTAAATTGGTTTAAATAATTAAGGCTAATAGATAAATAATTAATTATAAAATTATGGTATAGACTTTCTGGTTTCATACAATTCAAATTAATTTTATATGTGGAGCCTTATATGTGTGACCCTAAATTTTAAGAGCATGTAATCTTAGAAATGGAAATTTTAAATACTTCCTTGATATTAAATGGATGCCTACATGCACTTATAGTATAATCTGTAAGGCAGAAGCTGAATCCTTTCCCACTTAAACATTATGGCAGATGCCTCTAGAAATACTATAAAAATGACTAAAATATATGATGCCATAATGCCTAGTATTAACTTGCTGCTGATTCTTCAAGTAGTAAACAATGAAGAATAAGATGTGTAGCTTTTGAAGTGACAAGAGCTATATCTAGTCACTAGAGTACTATTTAGAAAATATCTGTTCAATGCATGCAGTATATTGGTGTTTCCCCTATATTTTATATGAAAATTTACCAGTATAGTTAGAGCCTAGTGAACAAAGGGGAGAATGGGACTAAATGAAATTAGTTAGGAAGCAAAGAAAACTTTACATATTATGGGGAAGAAAATGGGTCTTATCCTATATAGAGGGAGTAGCCAATAAAATTTTAGTGCTAGAATGACATGGCCATGTTTGAATTGCAGGATTAATCTTTTTGTAACATAGAATCAATAATGTAGATGGGTCAAGAAAAGAGGAATCAAGTCTTAATACTGGGTAACTAAAATGGCATTTAGAACAAAGACCAGGACTAATTACTAGAACTAAATTAATTCACCAGGAGAAAAATCACACAAAAACGTGTGATTTCTAAAACTGCATTAATTGTGTAAAGCTGACTATACTTAAAAAAAAAAAAAAAAAAAATCACTGGTTGGGGTGCCTGAGTGGCTCAGTTGGTGTCAGCCTTTGGTTCAGGTCAAGATAGCTCAGGGTCCTGGGATTGAGCGCCGCATTGGACTCCCTGCTCAGTGGGGAGCCTGCTTCTTTTTCTCCCCCTGCTTGTGCACATGTCAAATAAGTAAATAAAATCTTAAAATGTATGTATGTGTATATATATATATATATATATATATATATATATATATATATATTTAACTGGTTGAACTATTGGGACTAACTGGAAACTTCAATGGGTAGGGTCCAATTTTAAGAGAATTAAAAATTCGTACTGATTAAGTACCATTGAATTGGTAAGTTAATAACATTCGAGTGAGATCTGTAGTAGTAAAAGCTTCATCAGGTTAAAAAATATTAATTGCCTGATCTTCATTATACTTTAAACTTTATTTTGGAACATAAAGTGGAAATCCAGATCTACAAAATGTATTAGGTTATTTTCATTCTGAATTAATGGTGATTGCCACTAATTTTGTTAACTCCACACTTTATAAACTTTACTCTTATTTTGACCTGATATACTGATTTTTATGCATTAAACTTTCAAAATATAAAAGATATACACTCTTTTATTTTGCTTTATATAAAAGTAAGATATGCTACCTTAAGATATGTTACCTTAATACTGTTATTAAATGGTTTTATGACTTTGGATGGCACATTCAAACTCTCCATGCCAGTACATGTGAATTTCTAGAATTAAATGTTTGGGGAGTAGGAAATGGTAGAGATATGAGAGAGAATTTAACTCTTTTTAAAAACTAACTAATGCTGGACATGGAGATAACTTTTCTACAGACTTCCATTTTCTCTCCCACCCTGTTTTCAAATCAAAGGAGACTAATTTTTTAACTGGGATATGGGAAAAGAAAAGACTATGTGGAAAGTGAGGTCATGTTGGGAAATAGAAGGCAGTCCTTTCTGGGGAAGGAGGAGGAGAACGGTGGTTCTTACTAACCCTAGTATTCTCTTCACCCAGCCCCCATGGTCTTAGAAAATGTACATCTACTAACCATAAAATCTACTAAAATGATGGTATCTGTGCTAGAAATCACAGAGCCACAGCAATCAATTAGTCTTCAAGTATACCTAAAATGGACAGCTGTCAGGTAGCACAATGTTGTAGCTGAATCAGGACAAATAGGGAAATCTTACTTGTACCCCACAAACTCCTGGCTAGTTAGCTATGCCAAGTCACTTTAGTAACTCAAACAGAGAAACTCCATGTGTTCTGCAACTGAATTTTTGTATTTCATTTAACACATTATCATAGGGTTACCTTTAATTATAAAACATTTCTTTCAAGTGAAGGACTTGGACAGATCTCTACATTTCTGTGGCCAAACCATTTCTGATGGATCACATATGTGTCTGGCTTTTGGTATATGTCTGATAATTTATTTTTTGGTTATATTCATGTTCCAAGCACCTTAAATACTGCTAACTTTCTTACATGTTCTCAGGTAATATGTTTTGACTAGCTGATCCAATTTCTTTAACACTTTTAGTAGTCATTTATAAACTCAGATAGTACTTACATTAATGTTAGATATGCGTGGCATGTATATTAGTATAGACATAATTACTTAATGGCATAGGAGAGGAAAGTCATCATTATTCTCTTTCTATATTAACAAAGTAACTTGATTACAATTTGTGCTAGTAAAGAGAAAGTGTATTGGCCAGCAATTTTGAAAATCCAGTTGACTTACATGGTTTATATTATGGCTATTTACCAAAATATCTTTCCAGATATAAAACGAATTGTACTTTACATCTCTTGTGGCCATGTGGTTTGCACTGGCCAGCAAAATTTGAGTTGAATTAATACATGATCTGTCTAATTCTCCATGTTCTGTCTTGCTTGGCTGAGGTAATTGTGAAAGTATCTGTTGATATGGGAGATGCCTCAAGCATAGAACAGCTTGGAATGCTAAACACAGCCCTGGAGAGCTACCTAAACCCACAGTGAAATTTATGTGACTGAGAAGTAAACTCATTATGATATGCTATTGATATTTTGGGGTTATTTTGATGATAGCATACACTAGTATATTCTGACCCATATACCTGAAACTTTTTGAAAAATGATATTTAACAATGTCTATTAATACCATGGTATTGTATTTTCAATTTAAAAAATGAGGTTACTGAATTAGATTGATTTTTATATATTTCTATACATTTTATATACTTTATATGAAATATATATTGGTTCAGAGAATGTTTAGGGGTTAACTTCAGTCTCATTTTATAATATTCAGTATTCATTTTCCTCTAAATATTTTTATACTAGCTTATTCCCATTACAATAGAATTCTCCTACAGCTTCTTCAAAACCAAAGGAATCCATCCTTAGAAACAATTACTGCATCTTTTCATAGAAATATACCTATAAATTAAGGATGGGAAGGGTGATATTACTTTGTTATTAACTTTTCAGAGATTAGCCATCAAATTCAAATCAAAATCACATTGAGATACCATCTTACACCAGTTAGAACGGCAAAAATTGACAAGGCAAGAAACAACAAATGTTGAAGAGGATGTGGAGAAGGAAATCCTCTTACACTGTTGGTGGGAATGCAAGTTCGTATAGCCACTTTGGAAAACAGTGTGGAGGGTCCTCAAAAAATTAAAAATAGAGCTACCCTATGACCCAGCAATTACATTATTGGGTATTTATCCCAAAGATACATATGTAGTGAAAAGAAGGGCCATATACATCACAATGTTCAAAGCAGCAATGTCCATAATGGCCAAACTGCGGAAAGAGCTGAGAGGCCTTCAACAGATGAATGGATAAAGAAGATGTGGTCCATATATACAATGGAATATTACTCAGCCATTACTTACATCAGCATGGATGGGACTGGAGGAGATTATGCTAAGTGAAATAAGTCAAGCAGAGAATTCAATTACATGACTTCACTTATTTGTGGGACATAATGAATAGCATAGAGGACATTAGAAGAAAGAAGGGAAAAATGAAGGTGGGGATTTGGAGGGGGAGATGACCCATGAGAGACTATGGACTCTGAGAAACAAACTGAGGGTTTTTGAGGGTAGGGGGATGGGCTAGCCCAGTGATGGGTTATTAAGGAGGGCATGTATTGTGACTCTGGGGCAGGGAAGGAGGGCACGTATTATATGGAGCACTGGGTGTTATACACAAACAGTGAAACACTACAGCAAAAACTAAAGATGTACCATCTGGTGACTAACATGTAATCATAAAAAACAAAAACAAAAAAAAAAAAGTTTTCAGTGATGAAACCATCTCCAGAGCTTCATTGTTGAGTTTTTTATACTAAACCCAGAAATTCAGCATTGTAACAAATTCTCAGCAAGATCATTTTTTTACATACAAAGTTATACACTATTATTATCTTAATATGAACACACATGCTTTTTTATTCTTTCTCCCTGGGTAGGTTGATTTGATTATATCTTGCAGGTCTCCTAATTTCACTTTAACATTAAATCTGCATAGAAATAAAGCACAAAAAATGTTAAAGCATGAAGTCTATTCACTGGTAGTGTCAGGACTCTATCACAGACATTATAGGGCTTAGTTAAAATTCATGTAGAAAGTCAGAATCTGAGCAAAGGGAAACTTGTATAAGTCTGAAAATTAGAATAGGGATAGAGATATCTTAAAAGATTCAATAAATTTGTGTCTATGAGAACTTTGAATAAGAGCATGGAAATAGAACACAGAGCATTGGTAAAATTTCACATAATTGCAAGTTTTACATAAAACCAGTGATTCCTTCTTTTCCTTCCAAGTGGAAAAGTGATCACAATTTTGGTTTCTTAGCATGAGCACCAAACTGAAGTCATGAGAGGGTTGAGGCTGAGGTTTAATTGGAAACCTTTTCAAAAGAGTCAGGGATGGATCTTGAGTGTCAAGGGAAACTCCCACCTTCTTAACTCTCCACAGGTGTGTGATATTCAAAGGCTTTAGGGAGGCAGCTTGTAGTGGCATAGACCCTTTGCATAGTCAAAGGCTCAGGGGAAAAGATGAAGAAAGGAAAAGAGGGCAAGACTATTGAGTATGGCTGAAGATGCCTTTTAGGAAGACATCTTATCAGAACTCAAGGTACTCTAGTAATGAAGGTAGTGAGCAGAGTCGAGCCCAGAAGAAGGGTGAGATAAGTAACGTAGTGCATACCATCCCCCAAAAGTTGACATTAGGTCAGCAGATTGGGCAAAAAAATGTTCAGAGGCAGATATGGGAATCATAGTAATAGGCCAAGAATAGGGTACAAAAGAAACGAGTGGCAAATGAGAAGGTAAAAGGAACACATGCCAGAGACATTCACCATTCCATATGGCATCTTATCATGTTCCCACACATCATCTGTGGGAGAGCTGGAAGGAAATGGACATATGGCTCACTTGTCCAGTATTTCCGCAGATATCCATGAAAACCTTTTAAAGAAGTTAAGAATAATGGTTAAGAATTTTAGCCATGAAGCTAGACTTACTAGCTTGGTATCCCAGCGCCACTAAGCAGTTGTGGGTCCTTTGTAAAGTTACATAAATTTTCTCAGCCTCAGTCCCCTTATGTCTTATATGAAGATAGTATAACTTGGACTACCTCCCTAGGTTAGCATGACTAAATATGCTTATGGATAAATTAATAGCATTTTATGCTGCTGCTAAAACTTTTTTTATTAATATGAAATAATCATCATTTTTTTAGAAGGCAGTAAAATAGGAAATTGCATATATAGTCACTTGAACACAGGTCTATTTTAATATATGGGTGTATGAACAGCAACACTGATCATGTTTACATTTTAATTCTGATTTTGGGAATCTCAGGGAAAATTCGTTGGCCTTGTTACTATGTACATTTGTTTAATAAAACACTTATTTTACACTTTTTATGTCTTTTTCCACTCAGCCTTCTTCATCTAGTTACTTTTATTTTCTTCTAGGCAGTGAGTTTCTCTAAACTTAATCAAATCCTTTTAGTAAATAAGGTGGTAGTGGTTGTGGGTTGTGTAGCATAGGGCTCATGAAAAGTGTGGATGGATATCACAGACTAGATATCTTTGTTCATGTAGAAATATTTTTACACAATGAGGGGCTAGTAAATATATCTGACTAGGGGAGTGTCATAATGACTTTGGAAATTACTCTGGCATTAATATAAACAAAAAAAGTAGAAAGGGCAGGAGACTAAAAACCTAGCGGTCAGTTGAGATATAAAAGGCCGGGTCTGAGCTAGTGAATGACTAAGTTATAGTATTTTTTTATAAGAGTTATAAGAAGATGCTAAATATGAGGAGATTAAATTGATAGTACTTACATGACGGAATACTGGGACAAGGACATGAGAGCAGTCAAATATACATGAGATTGAATACTTTCCCAATAATCATCAATAACCACACATTTCTTTGCAGAGCTTGCTGAAGGAAAAAAAAATCTTAGCTGTACAGATAACTCGGATTTTAAGATGTTTACTCTGAGCAGAGAAGGAGTTCTGTGAAGTTAATGGCAATATCCTTTGTATTATTAGCATGTGAGATCCTTAGTTTATGCCTGTGTGGAAAACAGAAAATGGGCAAAATCTGAAGAACATAGAAATCTCACCTAAATCACATAGATTATATACTCCTGTCATAATAGCAGGATTTTTTTTTTTTACTAGTTTAATATCAAAGAAGAAGTAAAAAATTGTAACACTGCTTTAAAACTAGACTCCCCTGGATTTTGGTGGTGTCTGTGCATCAATTCCTTGGGACTTCTGAGGTAGGAAAGACTGTGAGGAACAGCAGCTGGGGCTTTGATTTCCTATTTGTCACTTCAGACCCGAGCCATTCCTCTCTTTTATGGGCTCACCATTATAGCATTATTTGAAGAAATAATTTTGTGACTAAAAAATTAGAAATCCTATCTGTATGGTATTTGTAATTCTTGAATACAATTATGTTGGGATTAGGTATATAGCGATATCCTCATTTCTCAGCCTTCGTTTAGTTATTTGGGTCTCCACAGAAAGTCTTGAATCAAAGCAGCTCATTTGGGTATTGTTTTGTGTAGTACTGTGGATCTGAAGGTGTGCATTAACGATTGTATTCAGGCTTCTGGTGCCTAGAGCGGGTGAGGCAGAAAGAAGTCCTCATGGCGCACTCACTGATACCTCCAGGCCTCTGCTCTAGCAAGTGACACATCATGCTCTGGGCAAGGTCACTTGGCCCATGGCATTTTTATAGACGAGATTATTCTGGAGGCATCTGAGGCATGCTTTTTCTTTTTCCCCCCTCATATATTCCAAACCAATATATCTTAAAGCACATAATTACTTCATTAAGGTTTCTGCAGATACTCCAGAGGGAAAATGCAGGGATAAGAGGCAGTTTCCTTTGACATTGAGATGGTCACCCCTGAGAAGGGTTTTGGCAAGGGGCAAAGTTCTATGGTTGTTAGAAAGACACAGCATACAGAACATGGTATAACAGTTTGCAGATACAATTGTGCAGACTCTAAAAAATACCCAAATGATTTTGAGATAACTAATACAGTCCATCATCTCTTTGTTAATATGTTGTCCATTACTTTATAACAAACCACCCCAGAATTTGGTGGTTTAAAACAAAATTATTTTCTCTCATGGTCGCTGTGTGTCAGGAATGTGTATACGGCACAGTAGACACGGCTTGTCTGTTGAGTGGCATTTTGGGCTTCAGTTGGGAAAGTTGAAAGTTGAGTGCTGGAACAGTCTGATTACATGTCACTCACATGTCTGGTGGTGGATGCTGGCTATTGGCTTGGACCTTTGCTGGAACTGTGCTTAACACGCTTAAATGTATCTCCATGTGGCCTAGTCTTCCTCACAAAGTGTTAGCTGGATTCAGATAGACAGACAGACGGAGAGACAGAGAGAGAATCAGGCAGCAATCATTTTATCCTCTATACTTTAGTCACAAAAGTCATAGTGTTAATCCCACCAAGTTCTATTTACAGCAGTTACAAAGGTACATCCAAGTTCAAGAGGAAACTGCATGGATTCCGTTGTTTGGAGACATATTACTGTCACATTAAAAAAAAAATTTTTTTTAAGTATATGGGTGTATCCATCTTGGTACAACGCAGTCTGTTACATGAGAGAAGTAAAAAGAGGACTGAAAAATGATGAGTACATTATTGTGCTTTGTTGTGAAGTGCCAGTCAAGCCTTTCTCTTATTGGTTCAGAACCAATTAAAATTATATGTATGTATATATGTGTGTGTATGTGTGTGTGTGTGTATATATATATATATATATATATATATATATATATATGGAGACAGAGAGTCAGCTTGATAATGCAAAAATCTTCAATGGAAAATGCAAGTCAAAGTCTAAAACAGAATATTTTCCCCATTGAAATGAGTTTACTTGCCAACCCATAGAGCTGAGAAGACACCCCAGTGAGTTTTTTCTTCACTTAGAGCAATACATAGCAGAATATATGTGAGGAAAAGTACAAGAAAGAAAAAAAATGTATATCTCTGGCCAAGGTACATTTTCTTTATTCTGTGGACTCGTCTTCAGTTGGAGTACACTTGCAGTGCTGCCAGATATAAAATGGAATCGAGGGCAGGCAGAGTCTTAACAGGTGTTGGTACAAACTTAAAGCTTCAAAGGGACTTGCTTTTTGCTGCCAAGAGGATCAATGCAGATGTACGCTTTGGCTTCTTTAGACTGAAATGGCCTAAATTCTCTTTCTTGAGAAAAGTTTGTGAATTTATTCCATGCTAAAACCCACTGTTATCTGACCAGCCAGGAAACATTTCTCCGTCAGAAATGGTCTCTTGTCATGAAATATTCAAACGCAAGACAGGCAAGGTTTTGATTTTTAATGATTCCATAAAACACCCTTTGTGCTATGTTTTTGGGGTTTTTTGTTGTTGTAGTCATTGGATTCAAGAGCCAGACTTTTTAATGCATATCTGCCTTTCTCTGTCCTGTCTGAATACTGTGCCTGGCTTTGTGAAGCTCAGAGTGGAGGCTTTCATACCTGATGGGTTTTTCCCAGGAACACAGGTGAATCACTGCAGCTGTAAGCACTGTTCACAGAAGGTTAAATTTATTCCATGCCAGAGAGTAGGAACTCATCTCTGTAAATAATTTTATTTTACTCCTTTATAAACATTTTGGTAGAAGAAAATTCCTGGTTTAACTCAATAACGTATTACACGTTCCCTGCCCCACGAATTAGATTGATTATGGTGGCACGTGAGATTGATAACGCATAGATCTGTGTTATGACAGCCATTGTTTTAGTGCCAAGCTGAAGAGGAATGCATCCTTAAATGTATCATTGTATAAAATATTGACCTAGAGAACTTCATTATTCAAGCTGGAGAGACAGTCACTACTTAACAGTAATAAACTGTTTCTGTGTTACATTGAGAATACTTCGGGAAATATGAGAGTTGTCAAATCTCTTGAAAATCCTGTCTTTATAGTACACATGACACTAAAGCTATAGCTGTATTTTCTGCTAATAAAAGCAAAGGCACAGACAGATGTGAAGGATATCACGGCACACTGACAAGAAACTAAGAAAAATGAATACCTGCTTGAGGAGTAGGAAAGGCACAGGCCAATGACCTTGGGAAGCTTTACGCTTTTGAGATATTTTTGTTCTTGTAAGGAGAGCAAAGATAATGCTGCATTAGTGTAAAAAGTAAAATAAACCTGAGGCTCTAAACTGAAGGCATTTTATGAAAAATATCCTGAAGTGTCTCTTAACAGAAAGTCACGTGAGATAACATAAAAATAAAAGATGCTGAATGCCAGCCAGAATATTTTAGAAAAGGAAGACATTTTAGAAGTTAGCAAAAAATGAGCTACAGAAGTACAAAAAAAAGAAAAAAATGACAATTTGAACCAGAATGACATTCTTTCATTTGTTAAATAAGAAAAATTCTTGCTTCCTATTAGCCTTAACATCTCCTTCTGTCCTATTTCACCATTGGTTGTGAAGCTTTTCCTCCTCTTAAGAAAACTGTGGTTATTATCATTTAAAAAATAAACACCTTGTGTGCCATTTTTGAATTGTTTTAATAGTAGCCTCCTATTTGTCTGGAACTAAAAAAAAAATAAGGATCAGAAAACATTAGCATTTTCTAATGGATGTTCTGTATAGCTAGTCATCCTGAAGTGTCTCATTAATAATTAACGAATATTCATTATAGTCTTGGTGCTTGATTTTATTTTATTTTGCTCTAACTTTGAAATTTAGAACCCCATGAAAAACATGCGGTAATGCTCAGTTATTCAGAATACCAAATTTAACAGAATACCAATAGATAATTCTCTTTTAAATTTTTTCAGAAACCTAAAGTTGGTTATACTTACACAAGATATTTTTGCTGTGATAAAACTTTATGTCTTTAATAATACTTGAAATAGTGTAAATTATATACTTAATTTAAATATGACTACAGTAATTCTAAAAAGTGGTGTTTTAATTCTCATGTATCATCTTATTTTCTCAAGTTTAGATACTTAATGTTGTTTTATTATTTATATGGGACTGAGTCCAGGGTAGCTCAGGTTGTAATTTCATGGTTGTGAGATTAAGCCTGGTGTTGGGTTCCCATACTCAGCGGGGAGTCTGCTTGAGATTCTCTCTCTCCCTCTGCTCCTCTCCCCCCAGCTTGTGCACTGCCCCTCTCTCTTAAAAAAAAAATGCTGTTAACACCTTTAGTGCATACAGAGGCATCATTAGATTATCTGCGGTGTAGTTAAAAGCTCTTAAAAAAATGATCATTCAAGGAAACACAAATATAAATACATAGTATACATACACAGAGGAGAAAAAGAGGTAGGAACAACATTTTTTAAAAAAGGGACTTTTAAAAGAGAGAGATGATGTCCTGTACTAAGGGAGATAAGCAAGAGTGGAACAATAAAAATATTAACTACCTCAATATCAAAATTGACATTGTGCTTTATTTTTAAGCTATTAACTATATTAATGTGTAACATATTTGTGCTACATGTCCTTAGAATTCATTTTAAATTAATGAAAAAGTAGTTCTTAAATTCCATAGTTCTAGAATGTGTTGTCTTAAAGCCTGGCTTAGCAATTGAGAAGATACTCCATATTTTGCGTTTCCTTCCCCAAAGCAACCATTCCTCATACTCTACCTCATGCTAGGAATAGGCAGGGTAGTTTCTTCTTTCTCAATCTTTGCCCCTTGGATGTTTGGTTAGATACTTGTATGTCAAAGCTTGCAGATTTTTTCCCAAGGAAATGAAAAATAGTTCAGTGAAAGCAATTAAAGCGTATGTCATTAATAGTCCAATATTTCCTAGATGCAGGTAACTTAGAGTATCCACAAATGAACATCAAACTTGAAAATATGACTTTTGGGAAGAAACAGCCATTTGCTAATCTATTCATGAGTTACCAATAAATGGTCTAACTTTATCTGAGCTTAGGAATCTAGCATTCTTCAGATATGAAGTCAAATAGTCTTAATTTGTGTTTTCGTAGCTATTTGACCATCTGATTTACATTTTAGGTTCATATTTTTCCTTTTTGTTTATTGGTGCCCTATCAGTTATCCACAAATAGTTATGTAATATTTTAATATAATGTATCACATATTGGGAATCACTATGGAGTTATAAATTTGAAGTTAAATTGGCAAAATAAATGGAGGCCTTCATGGGGTACTGAAAAATATTTATAGTCGGGAAATAGTAAACTTATTGCATGGAACATCAGACTTGAATTCTGGCTGTTCCAACAGTCAAACATTAACTTTTCGACCTATCAGATGCTGTGTTGTATCAGAAAAGATTCCACACCACACTCTCTTTCTAAACCATCACTGTCAATTATATAATAAAAGGTAAGGCTACTGAGTCACCAAGATGCTGGAAGTTTATCTCCAGACTGGTAAACAATGTCAAGTGGCACCAAGATAACCAGCCCGTGTGTCAGTCACTGAGAGGTTCCAGAGGACATGGCAGGCAGTGTTACTCATCTAAATTTGCCTGCCCCCTCTTCCACCCAGAAAACAGTATCTTCACCAACTACCTTTCCACTGGGTTACTGCATTTAAAATAGAACCATTGGCTCCGGTTTCAGAATTCACTTCAGTGGTAGAAGTAGTGCATCTGGAAATGGCTGTTGACTGCATCTTAAAATGCGTTATGTCATGATAGCTGAGAAGTTAGGAAGACATATTAACAGGAAACTGACTTGCCTTTTTTATTAGTAATTTTCTTGCATTCATAGAGGCTGATTCTAGTGACCCTAGTATCTCAGGTTTTCTGTCTGTTCATTTTTTGCATCATTTTTTATTGTTTTTAAGATTATCAGGAAATGGGGATTTTGTTTTTAAAGGCTACTTACATAGGTATATATCTGTGTATTGCCATCCACACCCATTTCCCCCCGCACATTTTAAAATCACATGTTAGGATGATAAAAAGAAGACTTTTGTTAAGGGTAGTGAAGGAAGGACCTCTTCCCTTTAAGGTTTCTGTGCCAACAGGGCCCATAGCCTAGAGTTTCCCCTCAGGACAGAGTCAGAAGTCCTTGAATAACATCCACATATTCCA
The DNA here is from genome assembly GCF_030435805.1 of Mustela lutreola. Lineage (NCBI taxonomy): Eukaryota > Metazoa > Chordata > Mammalia > Carnivora > Mustelidae > Mustela > Mustela lutreola. Next base: position 117,262,766 of record NC_081294.1, read on the forward strand.
AGGACCAAGTGTGAAAACAAAAGCACAGTGTTGCAGGATGAGAGGAAGGGAAACCAGAGAACTAAAAAATAGGAAGGGGCTGATTGGTCCTGAAACAGTGAGTGAGTAGAGCAGAGCTGTAAAAGGAACCAGGAAAAGGTCCTCACAGCTGTCATGAGACAGCAAAAGATTCCGTGGTATATTATTGAGACACTACACCTGGACTTCCACTTCACGTGGTCCTCTAGTCCTCTGGCTTCCAAATCATGATGTAAATCTTCAATTACACATTATTTTTTGTGTATTTTTTCAGTCTCCATGTGTAAGAGTCATCTTTGTGATACTCTTGGTTATAGACTATATTTTCCCTCTGTGTCAAATTAAGGGTAAAGTGTGGGATTAGATGGGTACACGTTTGTTTGGATGAGAGAGTGATGTAGTTCTAGGTTTCAAGTTTTGAAGAAAATGGTTTCTCCTCTCTCTCACTGGGTTTCCTTTTCCATACAAAGAATAAACCAACCAAGACATAGATGCAAGCTAGTAGTCTGTTTAAAGATGGATTAAATGAGATGTCAAAACCATGGGGCATGGCATCGGATACTTTAGCCCTGTGAAATACTGAAATTATGATAATCAGTAGAGACAAATGGGCAACTCATAACCAACATTCTCAGATTGGTTTGTAAATGAAATTGCCAATTTCCTAATTTGTATTGGGAATCAGCCTGCTATAATGACAAAACATTGGTGTCCAGTGGTTAGGAGATCCTGTTCCAAAATTTGAGGCAATTGAAAAACTAATTAATATTGAAAAATCTACTTGGTGAATGTAGCTTTAGGAGAATATATATTTTAATCCAGCTGGCAGCTTAAACTGTGATTTCCAAATGAGTGTTTTTGAAGTATGTGTAAGGACATGGTACATTGCCTTAGAACACCAATTTTACAGTAAGATTTTATTTTTTATCAGGAATAATTAAGCCATTTAAAATACTTGAATTAAAATTGAATTAATTTTGTTATGGAGTATGCCTAGGAATGCAAAATACAGTTAATTATTTTTAGATAAAACATAAATGAACCTTCCATTTTTAGAGAGCCTCTGTGCCAAATAAATGGGTGCAGTGCTGACCAGATTGTGCACCAGTGGTTCATTTTCTTTCTTCTTAGTAAAGTCTAATGGAAAAGTTCATAAAAGGCTGAATTCACAGGCTGAATTGATGCGGTACTCTGTGGAGAGGTAGGAGATGCATCCTTTGTGAGTGAGACACACTGACAGATCCTTCTCTCCAGCAGATCTCTAGACAGGCTTCTTGCTGACCATTGTCCATTTGTACTCATCTTTAGAGCCTCATCCATTCCTTTTTCAATATACTTTCATAAGTTTTCTAAATTTATAGCTTATTTTACATTGATTACATTTTAGGTTGACTGCTTCCTGATGATATATAAAGGGCACCTTAATCTCATGAATTACCTGTATCTAAATCACAATGCAGCTTGAGTTATTTTATAAAGGGTTTTCCAGCTCCATCTCTATTATGTGGATTTTGATCAACAACGATTATGTGGAGTAGAGCATTTTATCCTGAATGTTTTTGGATTTCCCTTACCCTTGTCTTAACTGTTTTTTGACCTATGTTTTTAGATAACATTGCTTTTCAGGCTTTACTGTTTATCTTTGATAACATACTTTTTGAATGGTTCTTATTTTTAGAAAGTTTAAATAAAAGTAAAAATTTCAAAGAACTAAGTGTTCATCTGTGAAGGCAACTACTTAAAAACTATTTTTCATTTTTTTATGAAATCAAGCCTACTATAATGATGACTCACCAAAAGATAGCCTGAAAACTAGCAAGTATGAGAGTTTAATAGATAATTTTTTTTGTTATCTTTGCTCCCCCCCCCTTTTGGACTTTTTACTGCTTAATTTATGACCATGGTAATTGTATAAAGGAAGGTAAGGCCAGTGATAACAGTACATGGTAATTTTATGTTCTTCTATTGAGCATAATATTCTAGTTACTATCTCCACCCCTACCTCTGCTATCATTCATATTTCATCCATTTCTGCTGTTTTATTCTTATGGCACTTGCCACTCCTAAAATTCTATTACTTATTTTATGTCTTTTTTTTTTCTCACTTGAGTGTAAGTTCTATGAAAGCAGGGACATTCGCTATCTTGGTTGTTCCATTTTTATCACCTAGCACAGTGCTTGATGACTCTCAGTGTGTATTTTTAGTGTGTGGCTTCTCAACTTCATCACTACTAACGTTTTGAGATGGATACATCTCTGTTGTGGGACTGTCCTGTGCATTATGGGATGTTGAGCAGCATCTTGGCCTCTACCTTCTAGATGTCAGTAGCAGTCCCACTCTACGTTACAAATTAAAAAAAAACAAAAAACAAAAAACAAACAAACAAACAAAAAAAAAACCCTCCAAAAATTAGCAGATTTGGGGAGGAGGGAATGGCCAAATTGCTTCAGATTAAGAACCATCGGTTCACTAAAACCAGAAGTAACGTGGATTTAAGTCTGTCTTCTTTGTGAAAGAGGTAAATGAAAGCAGACCCAAAGAACTCACTTAAATAGGCAAATAAAATTATGGATAGACAACCCACTTCTTCAGAAGTTGAAGTTGATAAGGGACAGAGAAGTCAAATAAGTAGTCCAAAGCACATACACAGATAGAAGGTTAAGCTGGAATGGAACAATACATAACGCTAGCATTCATGGAAAGCCATAGCTCTCATTTGTCCCTCAGTAATGCTGCAACAGGATTAGCTGTGGATATATATACATATTTTTTTTCTTTAATTGAGCCACTGAAAAATGACAGTCTTCCAACCTGCTCTACATGAGAGGGCATGCTCTCATACCAACTGGCTAAAAACAAATCAAACCCTATTATAGAAGGTCCTTTTAGGCAGTGTGATTAGAAAAATACATACATGGGCTTCTTTTTCACTTTCTGAGTTCCTGGATAATATTTTCCTCCTTAAATTAGCAAGGGACAAGTATATGTAATTACAAATAAACTGATGGGATAAGTAAGCTGTGTATATTAATAATGTACTATATGAATCAAATAGAAAATATTTATTAAACTCTACTAAGTGGCACCTGCTTTTTTTCATTACTGTATGAAAATACTACAATAAATTATTTCATTAATAATAAAGTTACTTGTTAGAGGTCTCACAGCTAAGTCCTGCATTTGATTTTTTTTTTTTTAATTTTTTATTTTTTATAAACATATATTTTTATCCCCAGGGGTACAGGTCTGTGAATCACCAGGTTTACACACTTCACAGCACTCACCAAATCACATACCCTCCCCAATGTCCATAATCCCACACCCTTCACCCAAACCCCCTCCCCCCCGGCAACCCTCAGTTTGTTTTGTGAGATTAAGAGTCACTTATGGTTTGTCTCCCTCCCAATCCCATCTTGTTTCATTTATTCTTCTTCTACCCACTTAAGTCCTGCATTTGATTTTTAAAACCTTGTCTATCTACTTTAAAACCAACATTTTACCATTTGCTAGGATACGTGCTAGCAAAATATGCTCAAGTTGTTATCTAAGCGCAATTTGGTGGATCCCAAACAGATAACTTTTTAATGTGACTAAAATATTCTCAGCATGTTAAACACTTCAGCAATGAAAATATCGAAGACGGGTCATTCTATACTCACTAGAAACAGCTGAAGATCAGACCAAACTAAATCTTACCTGCATTTTGCACCGGAATATGGCATGTGTTTGCTCTAAGGATAGGTAAACCCATCCAGGAACATACCTAACCATATTAATTTATGGTTGATTTAAGCATTTTGTCTAGAACAGTACACATTCTCCTTTTTCTCCACTTTATCCTTTTCCTTAACTCCTGGTGAAGTACCATTTGCTTATATTCCATTCCTTTGCCCATTTACCTTTTCTTAAGTCAAGGATTACATTAATTTCTATAAGCCACTACCCAGAGATAACACTATAGATCTTTGTATGTTACCCAGAAGTGAAAGAGTTCAGCTATTCTTTTGAAATTCTTCATTGGAACATGTTTACGTGGGGCAACATCTAGCATTATAGAATTGGAAAAGTAGAATTAATTTGTTATTTTTCAGCCTTGAGAAGACATCAGAGTAGTCCTATGCATATCTGGCCAAGAATTATTTGAAAATTGTGCTATGATAGAACAAAAAAAAATGGTGGGCTATAATTTTATCATTAAAACTTAACAAAAACACTTTTCAAATAATGATCATTTCTATGCATTATTTAGTATTTATGTGTGGTAAAATGATAATGTATCTTTAGTGCCCAAAGGAATGATGCATGAGGTAGCCACTTTATGTTGTATATTCTGTGACTAGAACAAGCCTCTGGTATTTGTTGATTTTTTGATAAGCTTTGATAAGCTTGATCTCTTGACAACTCAGCTTGTTAAACTTAAATGGCTTCAGTTTCCTTGTTTTAAGGCTATGACTCCCTCACTCTTGTCCTGCTGGCTTTGATTCTTATGGCACTCATGGATCAATTAAACCAAAGCCTATTACTTATTTAAAAGCATATATATTTTGCAGAAAATGTTCACAGTCACAACAGTTTAATCATGTTTGTAGTTTACAAGTTTACTCTTTAAACTTATTTTAATAAATGAAAATTATAAAACTTGCTGAAGTATTTTGTGAATTAATTACAATTTCACTTTTTATGCTCTCCATTCTCATAACATTCAATCAGTAAAGTGTTGATGTTAGCATTCTGAGATAAGGAAAATACTTAAGTTTTAATGCATATTAAGAACAAACTGATATTTTTACATATTTTTGACATTGGTTAAAGTCATCAATAAAGTTTCCATTTAGATACTCAAATACCAACAAGATGCCTGAGATTAACCTAGTCTTCTTTCTTGATGTGTGTGTCAAAAGAATAGATGAGAACAAAATAATCTTCAGGACATAGGTGAAATGCAGCAAAGTGTTTCATATTAAATTCTCATGACAGAGTTGTGGATAAGAGGAAAGAAATATGGAAATCAAGAGCAATTAGGTGAATTAGCTATTCAATAAGGGATAGCAAAGGATTCTAATGAATGAATTTTTATTAAGTTAGAATGAAAGTCCTTGGTTCTGTCCTTATCTCAAGGTGCTGGATGCATGAACTTCTAAGATCTGTTTGAAAAGTTTGACTGATTAGAACATGGATCAAATCTAATGGAATAAAAAGTCAACATTATCCTTGAAAGTTCCAAAAACTAATAAAATCAGTAAGGATAGAATTCTATGAACAAACAGAAGTGACTGGCCAAAACTAATTTTCTTATGATTTGCTATTTTTTTAAATTGTAAAGTAATGCATGTTCATTAAAGAAAAATTACCAAATTTAGAAATTTGGAAAAGATACCAACAATAATGGTTTTAATATTTTCACATATCATTTCTTTTTGGTTTTGCATGTGAATTTATATTTTTCTATATTTTCCCATGAATATTTTCACTTTTATGTATGTGATTTACTTTCCCAGTTCTACATGAGTTTAAAATTATACATAAATTGTTATATATTATGTATAATTATGTATCTATAAGTAAGTATATATAGATACATAATTTCTGAGGATTACTTTGCTCTGATACTGAACAAGAATAAACTGACTTCTGAGGTGTTCTTATAGAGGGATAGCTACAATGGAATTCCTTTGATTTCCATAATAAGGTATAAAAATAAAATAGTTAACTTTTAAGAGACATACAGTTAACACTATAAAAGATACAGTAGAGTTGTACAAAAGTACACTAGAATAACCAGTCAGTTATGGTTTGCTGGAATAATGGTTCTTATATTAATATTTTTATGGTATTTTGGGTCTTGTATAATTGATAAGATGTACTGCTATAGTTACTATGATTTAAACACTAGTTGATTATTAATTTTACCTTTCCATATCCTGGGTGAACTACATTATCCACCAACATTTTCACATTTATATGTGTGACATAGTTGCCTAGTTGTTGCAGAACAGTTTATATTGCTGTGACCCTCACATTAAAAAAAAAAAAAATGGCATGTAATTGCTTACAAACTTTTTCTTTAAAAATTCACTGTCCATTTCTCTATTGACTTCTGGATTTTGAAATGGCAGGAGAAACATCCCATGTCCAAAATATCTTATTCAGGTGTTCAAATCTCATCTGTATTACTATTTTCTGAAAGCTTGTCAGATTCTCCTTTGTTTTTGTAATACATATTAGATTACCAGTATGGTTCATAGAGTAGGCTGCTTTTCATTGATCATAACTATAATTTAGAAATCGCATTAAGTATGTATAGTTCCAGTTAATGAATCTTGTCAATAGTTTTTCTCTGATTTCTTTTTCCAGAATAACAGTTATACCCATATTTCTATTATCAGTCCTCCTTGTCTCTCCTCTCTCTCCTATATATTTTATAACCAGATCATTAGAGAACTTACTTGACATTCTTCAGGGAGCTGTGACTTCATCAGGGTTTCCCTGAGAAAGTCACGTCAGACACTGTTCATGAGATGTTCATAGTGCTTTCAGACTCAGTTTTGGTTAAATTAAAAATTCTTTAAATGTGTAATTTAAGAAACAAACAGGTAAAGGGATGAAAAAAGAGAGAGGCAAACTGAGCAACAGACTTAACTATAGAGAACAGAATGATATTTTCCAGTAAGGAGGTGGCTGGGTGGAAGGAGGGTGGGGTAACAGGTGATGGGGATTAGGGAGTATTCTTGCTGTGATGAACACTGGGTATTGTCTGGAAGTGTTGAATCACTATATTGTATACCTAAAACAAATATTGAGCTATAGGTTATCCAAGTGGAATTTTAAAAAGACCTTAAAAAATAAAATAAAAGACAAAATATATCTATCCATGTGGAATTCAACCTTTTTAAATGATACAAAAGTTTTCTTTTTCTTAAATTATATACATGTTTTTCCTTCTTTCTTTGATCACACTATCAGACTTCTTATCTATTTTTCACTTACTGTTACCTGGACAGTCACTCTTTATGCCCTTGTACTTTTGATGGTATTTTAAAAAAAAAATAAGTATCAGAATCATTCAAATGTAAACTATAGTTTTATAAATACTATTATAAAGATTAATAAGTGCTTTCTAAATATTAAGAGATTTTTTAACTCCCCATACAGATAGAGAGGTATCTCAAAATGGGTTCTTATTATCAGTACTTAATTTTGTTCCCCTTGAGGAAAGGTTGTATGAGGTTTCATCATATTAAGGTAGGTTGTGTAGACTTAAAAATTCTTTCTTTCTATGTCTGTTGCTTGTATCTACGATTTGTTGGAAGGACACCAGTTATGTGCTTTCTTACTCATAAGAGGATCTTCTCTTTCATTGGCATTAATGTGCAGAGTGAAAAGAGGATTTGAGGAAAGTAAGCCTTCAGGTAGCTTATAGGCAAGGGAAGATGATCAGATAATACTTTCGAGAGAAAACAAAGCAAACAACAAGACAACTCCAATATTGTTTTCAGTACTATGCAAAGTCTTAGAGTATGAGGTAACTAGGGGAGAATGAAACCCAGGCTTACTAATCTTTAGAATTTTGCATAAACTCATTGAGGCTTCTGGGCAAAGCAAAAGGTTCAAATCTGGCCTAAAATTTTGGTTAATTATATTTTATCACAAATTTAATTATGCAGTTTTAATTAGAGAAATACCAATAACTAGTTGGCAGGTGGTTTAATTGGAACTATCTAGTAATTAAACAGACATAATGACCCCCAAAGCCAGCAGACGAAAACAAATGAAAATTTCAAAAAAATGGCTTAAGAAAATTGAACTTTACAATGTGATAAAAATTGTTTTTAATTTATAAAAGTTTCAGGAAACTTGTATTTGTTTCCACAAATTTCTGCATATTTGTAACATGTAACTAAAAAATTTGTTGTGTTACTATTTTTAAATGTCTTCCATATTTAATTATGGAGGTAACATTTGCTTAAATGCTTACAATGGATAAAATTCACAATACAATTCTTGGTTTTGAGAAAATATCTCAAAATACAGCTTTCCTCTACTAAGAAATTTTATAGCACTGTATCTAATATTTAATGTTTTACAATGAGTTCATTTAACAGCTGCACTAGAAAACCATTTAGTTTGTAACCATGCCAGTTAAAGACCATAATTGTGAATTTATTTTCTACCCTAGTCTTCAGTCCAGAAACCTTATTTCTGAATTGCTGTGTGCTCAAACTTGAAGTCTCCATGAAGAGTTATAATATTTTCTTCATTTTTTTCAGTAGCACAGGGGATAAGACAGGATAAGATGCAGAAAGTGAGCCATTAATGGGGGATATGTTATGATGATTACCTCAGATAGTACTGTATCAGATAGAAAGTATCGATGATACTGACACTTTAAAGGAGATAACTCAATTTAATTGTACTATTCTTGCCAATAAATTTCTTTAGCCTTGCTATCCTTTCATATTTTTTTCTATAAAAAATAACATTCAAGACTGTTAAGTAAATGTGGCTGTATGTTCGTCTATGAGATACTTTACCTGTGCTTAAAATGTACAGAAACAAATTATTTAACAATTTAAAAAGTATGTATGAAAAAATTATAAAAATACGGAATTACAAAGCATATACGAGATTTTTTGCAATCTTATAATGTGAAAACTTCCATATTCAAGATATGAGATAAAAATTTTAAAAGCATATTAGATCTTGATGGTTAAAGGAGAAGCTAAATTATTTTAAATGGTAACAAATAGATACAAATGAAATATCTGTAATTACACCTGAAATTTTAGAGATTGTTACTGGGTTCATTTCTTTGTGGAAATACAACTATTAAATTTTATTTATATCCAGGTTTACTGGACCAAAAATAAGGTAAAAGCAAGTATAGCAAAAATGTTAACTTACAGAAGTAGTAAGATGATCAAGTACTTACTGTTTGAGAAGTCAAAGAAAACTTGGTAACTTTTTTTTTTTTTTTTTTTTACCATCCTCAAAATTTGGATTCCCAAGTTATTTTACTCTCTTAACAGAGCTTATACTGGGAAAAGATCTGAAAAATAAATGTGTCTCTCCAAATGGGGAAACAGGTATGCAAACATCTAGCTGTTCTTTAAGTCTTCTCAAATTTCCAATAGCTTGAAGTTATAAAAGGAAGGATATAAATATCCCCTGCTCAGAAAGGTGAATGAGTTCACTTAATTCTATTAATATTTATATAATATCTCATAAATCTATCCACTAATGAATAAATGACAAGCCGCTGTTTTGCATTGCTTTGAGGGAATATCAACTTCTAAGTGTCCTATCTTTTCTGTGGAAAATTCAGATCTGAACATAAAACAGATCTACATCCATCTAAAGAATACAGTGGTCCAAGAGAATGACTTCTACAGTTGAGAGATAAAAATTCCTTCCTTAAATGAGATTGGTGTCACATATACCAATTGTACAGAAATAAGTTCAAAAGTTGACATGGCTCTATATTTAAATCTATTGACTTTAAAATGTACAGCATGAGTCAGAACAACTGGTGCTTTTCCCTCACAGCCTGTAAGCCAGAAGCCTCTGCTGACAGCAAAACAATTCTGTCCTGGGTAGTGTGTCAGCTTTCCCCCCCAGAGTTTTAAGTACTTCTTAAAAACTCTCTTGGATAAATAGCGGACAAAGTTGGAAAGTCTTATCACAGTGGTATTTACAAAGCAAATTTTGTATAGAGTCATTTGTCTAGTCAGTATGTATTTATGTTGAAAACTTTTTGTTGTGCTGCTAGGTACCAAGAACAAGCAGCTGGGAGCTGAACAAGAGCTTTAGAATTTTTCTAAAATGTGTAGCAAAGTAAAGGGTGAAGAAAGGAAGGCCCTTTGACTGCCCAACTGTCCTCTTGGTCAACACACATTAAGAATAGTTCTGTTGGGGCGCCTGGGTGGCTCAGTGGGTTAAAGTGTTTGCCTTCGGCTCAGGCCATGATCCCAGGTTCCTGGGATGGAGCCCCACGTTGGGCTATCTGCTCAGCAGGGAGCCTGCTTCCTCCTCTCTCTCTGCCTGCCTCTCTGCCTACTTGTGATCTCTCTCTGTCAAATAAATAAATAAAATCTTAAAAAAAAAAAAAAAGAACAGTTCCGTTAACGCCTTTTATATCACAAAGATTTGAATAAAGAGTGGGTCAGTAAATACTTGTTTTAAAGTAATAGCTACATGCAGTGAAAAATATGGTCAAGGATCATTAATATTTTACATTTCCAAATCAGTCATGAGGAAGGGGTTTGTTATTTCGGTAAAACTTCCATTTTGAGGTCAAATTTAAACATTTTGGAATGCATAGTTCTTAAATATATAATTTTGAGTTTTGACAAATCTATGTGCCCTTGTAACCAATATGTCAATCAAGATAGAATATTGTTTCCCACCAGTGAATCCCTACCCCTCCACTGGCAGCCATTGCTCTGATTTCTATTATGATGTGTTCGTTTCACCTGTTCTTGAATGTCGCATAAATGAAATCACACAGTGGGGAGTCTTTAATCTGGTTTATTTTGCTCAACATCATTTTTTTCTTGTGTGTGGTTAATATGTTATTCTTTGGAGAATGGCTCTGAAACATCATACTAAGACTGAAAGGTAAAGTTCAAATAGTTGTATGAGAATATTTTAGAACATATGTAATGACTGTTAACTCGACAAAATTCTGATCACAGAGCTTATGGTAAATATAGCTGACAGTGGCATCCAGGTTTTTGTAAGGAGTTGTTATTTCTTTTTTTGGTTGCATAGACTTACTCTCTTGAGCTGCCTTCTGAGTGAAAACCACTGATGCTGTTGCATGCGTCTGTAATTTATCTCTTTTGTTACTGAATGGTACTCCACGGTAGAAGTATGTGCAATTTGCTTATCCCTTTATGGGGAAGATAGCTGGGTAGTTTCTAGTTTTTAGTTATTATTAATGAAACTGTTATAAAAATATGCATGCAAATATTTTGGTTGCTTTTTTAATTTCTCTTGCATCTCCAGGAGTAGAACAGTTAGGTCATCAGGTCGTGTCTACTTAGCTTTATAAGAATCTGCCAAACAGTTTTTTTTTTTTTTTAAAGATTTTATTTATTTATTCGACAGAGAGAGATCACAAGTAGGCAGAGAGGAAGGCAGAGAGAGAGGAGGAAGCAGGCTCCCTGCTGAGCAGAGAGCCCGATGCGGGACTCGATCCCAGGACCCTGAGATCATGACCTGAGCCGAAGGCAGCGGCTTAACCCACTGAGCCACCCAGGCGCCCTGCCAAACAGTTTTTCAAAGTGGTTATACCATTTAAAAATTCCAGGAGCAACATTTTGCTTGCTCCACCATCTTGCCAAATTTTGGAATTTTCAGTTTGTAAAGTTTAGCCATTTTAGTGTGTGCAATGGTATTTTAATATAATTTAAACCATATTCCTAATTACTGAAGATATTGAGTACTTTTCCATGTGCTTATTGGTCCTTCATATACCCTCCTTTGTGAATTTACTGACATAGTATTTTTTTTTAATTTTTAATTACATATAATGTATTACTTGTTTCAGGGGTCGAGGTCTGTGATTCATCAGTCTTAAATAATTCACAGCACCCACCATAGCTGTACAAATTTTTTTTCCCAATTTTTAAAACTTAGTTATATATTTAATTATTTTTTTCGGTGTAGTTTTAGGTTTGCTGTGAATTGAGAGGAAGGTACAGAGATAGTCCATATACTTCCTTGTGTCATACATGAATAGCCTGCTCTTTTACTAACATCACTCCCCAGAGTACATTTGTTACAGTTGATCACGGCATTGACCCATCTAATTACCTAAACCCATGTCTTTAATCTTTTTGATATTAATAAAGCCATTTCAGCTTTCTTAAGCTTATGCTATCAGTGATACATTTTTTCCATTCTTTACTTTGAACATGCTTCTTATCTGTATTTTAAGTCACATCTCTTATAAACTGCTTTTAATTATGCCGTAAGTTTTAAAAATTCTTAAAATACCAATTTTAATGAGTGTTTTGCAAATAAATATTAAATGTAATATTTAGGAATTATGTCAGCCACTTTTCTGTTTCTTTTTTAACAATATTTTCTGTTCTTTGGTTCCTCATTTTTGCTTTCATTTAGGTAATCTAATAAGTTTCACAGTTTCATTTTAATTACTTGATTTGCTTTTAGCTATGTCTGTTTGTGTTTGTCTTTTTGTGGTTGCCGAGATACATAATATGCTTCCTTGATGTATTACACTTTACAGTCTCTTAAATTTACCCATATATTTACCATTCCTACTGTTATTAAATCTGAATTTTCAACTGAATTTCTCACCTTTTTTAATCTGAAAATATATTCACTGCACTCTCATTTTGAAAAGATATTTTCAGTGGTTACAGAGTTTTAGGATACCATTTTATTCATTCAACACTTTGGGAATGTCACTCCATTTTGTTTTAACCAACATTGTTTATCATAAGAAGTTAGCAATTGTATATCATTGTTTTGGTCAATGCAATGCCTTGTGTGTGTGTGTGATTTGACAGGTTTATACATTATGCTATGTTCACCACAAGTATAGATTCCATCTGTCTCATTACATCGCTATTATAATAACATTGACTGGATTTTATTTCTTTGATTTCTTTAAAAAAGATTTCCCCCTTTGTCTTTAACTTGCAGAAGTTTGCTTTGATGTAACTAAGTGTGGTTTTCTTTGTATTCTGTATTCCACCAAATTTGGGAAAATGTTATCCACTCTTTAAGTTCATTTTTTCCTTCTTGGATGGTGTGTGTGCACTTGTTTGCCCCATTCTTTCCTTTCCTAGACCTCCAACACATATAATTTTGATCCCTTGATATTAAGTTAGTAAGGTTTTCTCACTCTCCCCCTTTTTAAAATCTCATCAGGTTAGATAGTATTTATTACTCTGTCCTCAAGTTTATGGACCCTTTCTTCTGCAGTCTTCAGTCTGGTGTTTATCACATCTAATAAATATCAGATAGCGTGTAGCGAGCATGGGTTTACCTGTTTCTTTTATCTCAAAAATGGTAATAGTATGCTGTTTACTGCCTGGAAATAATTTCCTTATACATTTTTTTTTAATTATTGATGTATTAGTTTTGGGTATACAGTATTGATATAACAATTCTGTACATTATTCAGTATTTGTAATCATTTCTCACTACCCAATATTATGAAAATATTACTGACTATATTTCCTTATTCTCTCTATGACTTATGTATTTTATAACTAGAAGCCTCTGCTTATCAAGCCACCTTGTATCTTTCACCCACCTTCCCCCTGGCAACCAATCAGCTGGTTCTCTGTATTATCTGTGCGAAATCATATGGTATTTGACTTAATTAGTGCATTTAGTTAATATCTTTTAAGTGCATCGATGTCATCCCAAATGGAAAGATCTCACTTTTATTTGTGACTGAGTAATATTCCTGTGTGTGTGTGTGTGTGTGTGTGTGTGTGTGTGGCGCACACTTGGGTTCCTTTAATATCTTGGCTATTGTAGATACTGTTGGAGGAAATAAAAGGGGTGCATATATCTTTTCGAATTAGTATTTTCATTTTCTTTGGGTGAATACCCAATAGTGGAAACATTGAATCATAGGATGTTTCTGGGTTTTTGTGGGGTTTCTGGTATTTGTTTTTAAATTTTTTTTTTTTTAAGATTTTATTTATTTATTTGACAGAGAGAAATCACAAGTAGATGGAGAGGCAGGCAGAGAGAGAGAGAGGGAAGCAGGCTCCCTGCTGAGCAGAGAGCCCGATGCGGGACTCGATCCCAGGACCCTGAGATCATGACCTGAGCCGAAGGCAGCGGCTTAACCCACTGAGCCACCCAGGAGCCCCATGTTTTTAAATTTTTTGAGCAACCTCCATACTGATCTCCATAGCATTGCACCAATTTACAAATCTACCAATAGCGTAATGTTCTCTATTCTCCTCATGCTTGCCAACAGTTGGTACTTTCTGTCTTTTTGCTACTAGCCAATTTCTCTTATATATTATGTCTGATATATGTGAAGTAATTGGGGAGAGGTAAAAATAAATAATAAAAGAATTGTAAGATGAACACAGTTATGAGGTTTAGAAAGTAAGTTATGTTTTACTAGAAAAATGTTTTTTTTTTTAAATTATGCAAGTTAGAATACGATGAATGTATAAAAGAAGACAAAGTCATATCTACTGAATATCTACCAAATTCAAAGATCAGGCATACTGTAAATGCATTCAGCATGGTGCTAATTTCTAGTTTAGAATAACAATCAAAACCCCAAACCATCCTGGCCTCATGGGACTCAAAGTCTCATATAGATGAACATATACTAGTTCACACAAATAAAATCAGAAATAAAATTCAAACTTGAAAATATGATAACCATTTTAAAAAACCGTGAATTTCTTAGAGCATATAATGGCATTTGAAATAGGAAGGAAGGCCCCTGAAGACCTCTCTGAAAATGTGGTAATTGAGCTGGTGTCTGAAGGATAAGTAAGAGTTATTGAGTAAAAGGAGGAAGAGAAAAACATTTCAGGCATAAGCTTTATGGCAGGAGGAATACGGGGAATGAAGAGCATTAAATGAAGTTCCTTCGTGAATGGAGTTAAGAGGTGTTAGCTGGTGGTGAAGAGAGGGTGAATAAATAAGATGTGGGTTGGACCATGCAAGGCCAGTTGAAGAGATTTTTGCATTCCTGTAAGACTACTTGAAGAACAAGGAACAGTTTTGAATAAAAGGATGAATAATCAGATTTGCATAACAACAAGAGCAGCCCCTCTTTTGGGCTAGCGGTCTGGGTATATATAGAGACAGAGACATTTGCTCTAATCCCATTAGAGAGGACTGCAGTCTGACATTGGTGTAAGTATAAATGGATGTGCATAGAATTCAGGAAACACTGAGCTACTGAATTGAGGTGAAGTCAGACAGGAGAGTGTTTCAGGAAGCATGGTGATCAGCCTAGAACGCTGATGGAATCAGTGCATCTGCAGTTCAAAAGAACCTCTGTTTAACGTTACAAGTTGCCAAGCTCTCTCTTTAGCTCTTGGTATGGATTAATTCATTTAATACTCACAGAAACCTTAAGAAATAAATACTGTGATGTCCTAAACTTGTACCTAAGGACTCTGAAGAACAGAGATGCATAAAACTTCAGAGGAACAGAGCTAATAAATGGAGCATTAAGGATTTGAACTCAGGAGGTCTCCACTTCTTGACTACACCGTGGAAACTCTTATGCCAAGGAAGTCATTGGGGGCTTTAGCTAGAGATGTTTCTGTGGAGTAATGCAGATAGAAACCACTAAGAGTAGACTGAAAAGTGTTTATTGACTTTTTTTTTCCCCTCAGTAAAGTGGGAGGTGGAGAAATTGCGGGGAGTGGGAGAATTTGCTGGGTTATATGAAGAGCTGTACTGATATGAGGCTATTTCCTTTCTGGCAAATGGGGTGTAGTACATTCTCCACCAAAGGTCATTTCTTCTGCTTAAGGCAAATCCAGGGTAGTATGGCTCCCTGCTGTGATGCTCTCCTCTTACCCAAGCCCTTACTTCTTAGTGGACAAACCAAGCCCTTTCATGGTCCCCAGGTGTAGATTAGCTCATCTCATACCAAAAGAAGTATTCTCTTCATAGTTTAGAAGGCATTCAAAATTTGCAAGGTGTATATAAGCAGGCCTATAAGTTCGGGAATATTCTCTTTCTGTAAACCATGGCTCTACTAAGAATGCAGGACCCTGTGCCAAAAAACATGACTTTTTAGGTTGTCATTCCTTGGTCACTAGTCTCAAAACCTTTTTTCCTACATTAAGACCAAAAGGTAGACATATATACAGACATAATGCTGTGGGAGCATTGAGAAGTCCCAGGTTAAGTACACATGAATTCTCTAAATGCAGTAAACAAATCAATAGCAGTGTCTAAATTCTGTCACCCTTTTTCTTTCTAATATGTGACTTTAGTTTTCCACCAATAACAGACACTTTGTCAGATAGTTTTTAAGGATAAGTACATTTGAACTTACAAGTTTGATTGGAAAACAAATCTTTTTATAGATTGGTTGTCCCCATGGCTAATAACCAACTGAAATGTTACTCAAAATGATTATATGAGGGGCACCTGGGTGGCCTCAGTTGGTTGAGCACTGCCTTCGGCTCGGGTCATGATCCTGGAGTCCCAGGATCAAGTCCTACATCAGGCCCTCTGCTCATCAGGGAGCCAGCTTTTCCCTCTGCCCCTTGCCCCTCTCATGCTCACGCTCTCTCTCTCACTCTCAAATAAATAAAATCTTTTTAAAAAATGATTATATGAAATTTCCTTAACATTAATGCTAAATATTGGATCTGTGTCAACTTTTTAAATAACTTCAGTTTGATTTTATTTCATAGCAAAATACCTAACACTTTTAAAAAACCAAAAATTGATTTTAAACTTCAAATAATATTCTCTAAAACCATACATGAATTGTTTCTGAATACATTCAAGTTAAAGCATTTTTGCAGAGAGATCTATTAAAGTTTCTCATCAACTAGCAGTTGAGCAAAAAGAATAGGATGCAAATAACTCAGGCCATGATTTACAACTTACCCATTAGTTTCTCAACAGGGTAAACTGAACTTCTATATGCCTAGCTAGCTTGAAGTTACTTGCCTTGGGCTAGCAATTAACCATTTGCCAAGGCCTGAGTGTTCAGTATGAATGAAACATGTTGCAAGATTCATGAAGACCATAAATAAGAGGTATCATTTTAACAGGGAGAAAAAACTCACAAAGTTTATTTTGTCACACCTACCTACCCACCTGTACCACCTTCTGCATCATTGAATACAATTTTCTGATTGTGTGTTTGAAATGTGAGGCATCCTACAAATGAGATTTTAACAGGTGCTAAAGAGATGAAAAACAGAAGTTTATAAAGCATTTTATCTCCCTCGTTTCATTTTTAATCAAGGCATTGATTTGGTTTTCTTTATGGATTATTATCAGCAATAGAAATTAGGGTGAAAAACCTTGTAAAATTCTTGGAAGATTTTGGTATCCATATCACACTATTCTAAATAGTTTCATGGAGCTAAGATGAATATGTTCAAGAAAAAAGCTTATGTTTTCCATTTAAAGCATTGCCCAATTTTGCAGACTAATGTTTAGAACCCCAAGTTTTTACACCATAGTTGCCTGCATCAGAAACCTGCCCAATGTGATTCCAATTATTG